>NC_086106.1:131956379-132285129 GCF_963921235.1 Mobula hypostoma | reverse complement strand
TAGTAGCTGGAACAGTTTGTAGTGGGGGTAACTCGGGTCCCTAACGATCTTTCAGGCCCTTTATACACATTTGTCTCTATAAACATCCTGAATCATGGGAAGTTCACACCTACAGATATGCTGGGCTGTCCGCACCACTCTCTGCAGAGAACTGCGATTGAGGGAGGTACAGTTCCCATACCAGGCAGTGATGCAGCCAGTCAGGATGCTCTCAATTGTGCCCCTATAGAAAGTTCTTAGAATTTGGGGCCATACCAAACTTCTTCAAACCATCTGAGGTGAAAGAGGCGCTGTTGTGCCTTTTTCACCACACATCCGGCATGTACAGACCACGTGAGATCCTCAGTGATGTTTATGCCGAGGAACTTAATGCTGTTCACCCTCTCAACCCCAGATCCATTGATGTCAATAGGGGTTAGCCTGTCTCCATTCCTCCTGTAGTCCACAGCCAGCTCCTTTGTTTTTGCAACATTGAGGGAGAGGTTGTTTTCTTGACACCACTGTATCAGGGTGATGACTTCTTCTCTGTAGGCTATCTCTTTATTATTTGAGATTAGGCCAATCAATGTAGTATCATCAGCAAATTTGATTAGCATATTGGAGCTGTGGGCGGCGCTACAGTCATGAGTATATAGAGAGTAAAGGAGGAGGGCTTAGGACACAGCCCTGATGGGCACCTGTGTTGAGGGTCAGAGGGACAGAGGTGAGGGAGCCCACCCTTATCACTTGTTGGCGATCTAACAGGAAGTCCAGGATCCAGCAGCATAAGGCAGGGTGAAGGCCAAAGTCTCTGACCTCCTTGTCAAGCCTGAAGGGAATTATGGTGTTGAATGCTGAACTGTAGTCCAAGAACAGAATTCTCACATCAGCATCCCTCTTCTCCAGATGTGTAGGGACGGTGTGTAGAGCTGCGGCTATTGCATTGTCTGTCGATTGGTTGTGTCGGTAGGCGAATTGTAGGGGGTCTGGTGTGGGTGGTAGCAAGCTGCAGATGTAGTCCTTGACCAGCCTCTCAAAGCGTTTGCTTATTATTAGAAACATAGAAAACAGGTGCAGGAGTAGGCCATTCGGCCCTTCAAGCCTGCACCGCCATTCAGTACGATCATGGCTGTTCATCCAACTCAGAACCCTGTTCCAGCCTTCCCTCCATACCCCCTGATCCCTTTAGCCACAAGGGCCATATCTAACTCCCTCTTAACTATAGCCAATGAACTGGCCTCAACTGTTTCCTGTGGCAGAGAATTCCACAGGTTCACCACTCTCTGTGTGAAGAAGTTTTTCTTAATCTCGGTCCTAAAAGGTTTCCCTTTTATCCTCAAACTGTGACCCCTCGTTCTGGACTTCCCCAACATCGGGAACCATCTTCCTACATCCAGCCTTCCAATCCCTTTAGAATTTTATATATTTCAATAAGATACCCCCTCAATCTTCTAAATTCCAGAGGGTATAAGCCTAGTCGATCCAGTCTTTCTTCATATGAAAGTCCTGCCATCCCAGGAATCAATCTGGTGAACCTTCTTTGTACTCCCTCTATGGCAAGAATGTCTTTTCTCAGATTAGGGGACCAAAACTGCACACAATACTCCAGGTGTGGTCTCACCAAGGCCTTGTACAACTGCAGTAGTACCTCCCTGCTACTGTACTCAAATCCTCTTGCTATGAATGCCAACATACCATTCGACTTTTTCACCACCTACTGTACCTGCATGCCCACTTTCAATGACTGGTGTACAATGACACCCAGGTCTCGTTGCACTTCCCCTTTTCCTAATCGGCCACCATTCAGATAATAATCTGTTTTCCTGTTCTTGCCACCAAAGTGGATAACCTCACATTTATCCACATTAAATTGCATCTGCCATGAATTTGCCCACTCACCTAACCTATCCAAGTCACCCTGCATCCTCTTAGCATCCTCCTCACAGCTAACACTGCCGCCCAGCTTCGTGTCATCTGCAAACTTGGAGCTGCTGCATTTAATTCCCTCATCCAAGTCATTAATATATATTGTAAACAACTGGGGTCTCAGCACTGAGCCTTGCAGTACCCCACTAGTCACTACCTGCCATTCTGAAAAGGTCCCGTTTATTCCCACTCTTTGCTTCCTGTCTGCCAACCAATTCTCCATCCACATCAATACCATACCCCCAATACCGTGTGCTTTAAGTTTGCGCACTAATCTCCTGTGTGGGACCTTGTCAAAAGCTTTTTGAAAATCCAAATATACCACATCCACTGGTTCTCCCCTATCCACTCTACTAGTTACATCCTCAAAAAAATTCTATGATATTCGTCAGACATGATTTTCCTTTCACAAATTCATGCTGACTTTGTCCGATGATTTTCACCGCTTTCCAAATGTGCTGTTATCACATCCTTGATAACTGACTCCAGCAGTTTCCCCACCACCGATGTCAGGCTTACCGGTCTATAATTCCCCAGTTTTTCTCTCCCTCCTTTTTTAAAAAGCGGGGTTACATTAGCCACCCTGCAATCCTCAGGAACTAGTCTAGAATCTAAAGAGTTTTGAAAAATTATCAATAATGCATCTACTATTTCTTGGGCTACTTCCTTAAGCACTCTGGGATGCAGACCATCTGGCCCTGGGGATTTATCTGCCTTTAATCCCTTCAATTTACCTAACACCACTTCCCTACTAACATGTATTTCCCTCAGTTCCTCCATCTCACTAGACCCTCTGTCCCCTACTATTTCCGGATGATTATTTATGTCCTCCCTAGTGAAGACAGAACCAAAGTAGTTATTCAATTGGTCTGCCATGTCCTTGTTCCCCATGATCAATTCACCTGTTTCTGACTGTAAGGGACCTACATTTGTCTTAACCAATCTTTTTCTTTTCTTTTCACATATCTATAAAAGCTTTTACAGTCAGTTTTTATGTTCCCTGCCAGCTTTCTCTCATAATCTTTTTTCCCTTTCCCAGTTAAGCCCTTTGTCCTCCTCTGCTGGACTCTGAATTTCTCCCAGTCCTCAGATGTGCTGCTTTTTCTGGCTAATTTGTATGTTTCTTCTTTGGAATTGATACTATCCCTAATTTCCCTTGTCAGCCACGGGTGCACTACCTTCCCTGGTTTATTCTTTTGCCAGACTGGGATGAACAATTGTTGTAGTTCATCCATGCAATCTTTAAATGCTTGCCATTGCATATCCACCGTCAACCCTTTAAATATCATTTGCCAGTCTATCTTAGCTAATTCACATCTCATACCTTCAAAGTTACCCTTCTTAAAGTTCAGAACCTTTGTTACTGAATTAACTATATCACTCTCCATCTTAATGAAGAATTCCACCATATTATGGTCACTCTTACCCAAGAGGCCTCACACAACAAGATTGCTAATTAACCTTTCCTCATTGCTCAATACCCAGTCTAGAATGGCCTGCTCTCTAGTTGGTTCCTCGACCTGTTGGTTCAGAAAACCATCCCACATACATTCCAAGAAATCCTCTCCCCTAGCACCCTTACCAATTTGGTTCACCCAATCTATATGTGGATTGAATGCACCCATTATAACTGCTGTTCCTTTATTGCACACATTTCTAATTTCCTGTTTAATGCCATCCCCAACCTCACTACTACTGTTAGGTGGCCTGTACACAACTCCCACCAGCGTTTTCTGCCCCTTAGTGTTACGCAGCTCTACCCATATCGATTCCACATCCTCCCGGCTAATGTCCTTCCTTTCTATTGCGTTAATCTCCTCTCTAACCAGCAATGCCACCCCACCTCCTTTTCTTTCATGTCTATCCCTCCTGAATATTGAATATCCCTGAATGTTGAGCTCCCATCCTTGGTCAACCTGGAGCCATGTCTCTGTGATCCCAACTATATCATATTCATTGATAACTATCTGCACATTCAATTCATCCACCTTCTTACAAATGCTCCTTCAGGCTTGCTTTTACAACACTGTTAGCCCTTATACAATTATGTTGAAAAGTGGCCCTTTTTGAATTTTGCCCTGGATTTGCCAGCCTGCCACTTTTACTTTTACTTTTCACCTTACTACTTTTTGCTTCTACCCTCATTTTACACCCCTCTGTCTCTCTGCACTTGTTCCCATCCCCCTGCCACATTAGTTTAAATCCTCCTGAACAACAGTAGCAAATGTTCCAGTCCAGCCCAGATGCAGACCGTCCTGTTTGTACCGGTCCCACCTCCTCCAGAACTGGTTCCAATGCCCCAGAAATTTAAATCTCTCCACCTTACACCATTTTTCAAGCCACGTATTCATCTGATATATCCTCCTATTTCTACTCTGACTAGCACGTGGCACTGGTAGTAATCCAGAGATTATTACCTTTGTGGTCCTACTTTTTAGTTTATCTCCTAACTCCCTAAATTCACCTTGTAGGACCTCATCCCATTTTTAACCTATATCGTTGGTACCTATGTGCACCACGACCACTGGCTGTTCACCCTCCCACTCCAGAATGTCCTGCAGCCGCTCAGAGACATCCTTGACCCTTGCACCAGGGAGGCAACATACCCTCCTGGAGTCTCGTTTGCAGCCACAGAAATGCCTATCTATTCCCCTTACAATCGAATCCCCTATCACTATAGCTCTCCCACTACTTTTCCTTCCACCCCGTGCCGCAGAGCCACCCATGGTGCCATGAACTCAGCTGCTGCTGCCTTCCCCGATGAGACATCTCCCCCAACAGTATCCAGAACAGTATATCTGTATATACTATTAACAGTATATATTAATGAGGTGAGTGTGACAGGACGCCAGTCATTCAGGCATATTACCTTGTCTTTTTAGGTACAGGGATAATGGCGGATATTTTGAAGCAGGGGGCACTCTACACTGTGAGAGGGAGAGATTAAAAATGTCTGTAAACACACCTGCCAGTTGTGCCGCGCACATCCTGAGTTCTCGCCCTGGGATGCCGTCTGGTCCTGCAGCCTTGCGACTGTCCACTCATTGGAAACATCTGCGTACTTCAGCCTCAGAGATGACCAAGCTGCTGGTCGCATCATCTGCAGGTCCCCTCGGGGGCTCAGTACTGGTGACATCAAATTGAGCGTAAAAAAGATTTAGCTCATCTGGAAGAGAGGCATCAATGTTGGAAACTCCACTGTGTTTAGCTTCGAAGTCTGTGATGGTGTGCAGACCTTGCCATAAGCTGCGTGTGTTGTTGGTGGAAAGTTGAGTCTGAATCTTGTCTCTGTATTTTTGTTTCACTGACTTGGTGACTTTGCACAGATCGTAGTTGCATTTCTTGAGCTCTTGCTGATCACCAGTAAGTGCTGCTTGCACGGAACTGTTGCTCCAGGGTTTCTGATTTGGATCGACCCTGACCGATTTCTGGGGGACGACATCCTCGATGCACTTATTAATTCATTTGTGTGATACAGCACAGACTATCTATTTATTTAGTTTCTTGGTGTAATTAACCCACACAGTACCGTGGAAGGAAACCAGAGCACCTGGGTAAAACCCACGCGTCCCATGCGGCAGACGTTCAGAGACAGTGGAATTGAACTGTAAGTCTGGAACGTCACAAGAGGTTATCGCATCATGCGAACCACCATGCTACTGTGGGGCCACATAGTAACAGCCGGACACATGGAAACTCGGCAACAAACTCCCATCAGCACAATAGCTGATACAAGGGGACATAATTTTAAGGAGGTGGGAAGGAGGTACAGGGGAGATGTCAGAGATAGGTTTTTTTACACAGAGAGTGGTGGGTGCATGGAAAATGGTGCCAAGGTGCTGGTAAAAACAGATACATTAGGGTAAATTAAGAGACTCTTAGATAGAAAAATGGGGACAATGTAGGAGGGAGGGGATAAATTAGATTAGATTGGATTAGATTATGAATACACTCCGTCCTCATTTATTGTCATTTAGAAATGCATGCATTAAAAAATGATACAATGTTCCTCCAGAATGATATCACAAGAAACACAGGACAAACCAAGACTAAAACTGACAAACCACATAATTATAACATATAGTTACAACAGTGCAAAACAATACCGTAATTTGATAAAGAGCAGGCCATGGGCACAGTAAAAAAAAAGTCTCGAAGTCCTGATAGACTCATCATCTCACCCAGACGGTAGAAGGGAGAAACTCTCCCTGCCATGAACCTCCAAGCGCTGCAAACTTGCCGATGCAGCACCATTGGAAGCACCTGACCGTAGCGGACTCTGAGTCTGTCCGAAAACTTCGAGCCTCTGACCAGTCCCTCCGACACAGCCACTCCGAGCACCATCCTCTGCCGAGCGCTTCGACCCCGCCCCGGCCGCTGAGCAACGAGCAAAGCCGAGGACTCGGGGCCTTCCCCTCCGGAGATTCTGGATGCACAGTAGCAACATCAGCGAAGCAGGCATTTCAGAAGTTTCACCAGATGTTCCTCCGTGCTCTCACGTCCGTCTCCATCAAATCAGGATTGTGCACGGCACCCTACTTGACAAATAACAGACATCACCACCGGAGTGGCCACTGCGAGCTGCGTCGCGCCGCCATCTTCTCCTCCCTCCTCACTCATTAATCTCAGAGTAAGATAAAAGGTCAATGCAACAGAAGACCACAATTAGATCATTTGGCCCATCAAGTCTGCTCCGCCATTTCATCATGGCTGATCCATTTCTCCTCTCAGTCCCAATGTCCTGCCTTCTCCTGGTATCCCTTCATACTTGATTAATCAAGAATCTATCAACCTGTGCCTTAAGTATTCATAAAGACTTGGCTCCACAGCTGCCTGTGGCAACAAAATTCCACAGGTTCATCATTCTCTGGCTAGACAAATTCCTCCTCAGCTCCGTTTTAAAAAACACCCTTCTATTCTGAGACAGTGTCCTCTGGTCCTCAACTCTCCCACCATAGGAAACATCTTCTCCACATCCAATCTATCAAAACCTATCACCATTCAATAGGTTTCATTAGATCACCCTTCATTCTTCTGAATTTTAGTGAGAACAGGCCCAGAGCCATCGTATACTTTTTTTATGACAAGCCATAAAATTCTGGAACCATTTTCAGAACTTCCTTTCAACCCTCTCCAGTTTTAGCACATTTTTTCTAAGATTAGGGGCCCAAAACTGCTCACAATAATCCAAGTGAGGCCTCACCTGTGCGTTATAAAGTCTCAACATCACGCCCTTGCTTTTATATTCTAGTCTTCTTGAAATTTATGCAAACGTCACATATGCCTTCCTCAGCACAGTCTCTACATGCACATTAACCTTCAGGGAATCCTGAACAGGGACTCCCAAGTCCCTTTGCACCTCAGATTTTTGTATTTTCCCTCCAGTTAGAAAATAGTCAAACCTCTCATTTATTCTACCAAACTGCACAACCATACACTTCCCAACGCTGTACACCATCTGCCACTCCTTTGCCCATTCTCCTAATCTGTCTAAGTTCTTCTGTAGCCTCTGCTTCCTCAAAGCTACCTGTCACTCCACCAATCTTCATATTGTCTAGAAAGTTTGCAATAAAACCATCAATTTCATCTTCCAAGTCATCGACTTATAATGTAAAAAGAAGTGGCCCCAACACAGGTCCTTGTGGAATACCACTAGTCACTGGCAGCCAACCCACTCTTCCCACTCTTTGCTTCCGGCCAATCAGCCACTGCCTTATCCATGCTAATATATCTTTCCTGTAATACCGTGGGCTCTTAAATTTTTAAGCAGCCTCGTGTGGCACCTTGTCGAGTGTCTTCTGAAAATACAAGTACACAACATAAACCGATTCTCCTTTGTCTATCTTGTTTGTTACTTTTTCAAAGAATTCCAACGGGTTTGTCAGGCAAGATTTTCCCTTGAGGAATCTATGCCTACTACGGCCTATTTTATCATATGCCTTCAAGTACCCCAAAACCACATCCTGAATAATTCATTCCAACATCTTCCCAACCACTGAGGTCAGACTAACTGACCTATAATTTCTTTCTTCTGCCTCTCTCAAAGAGTAGAGTGACATCTGCAATTTTTCAGTCCTCAGGAACCATGCCACAATCTAGTGATTCTTGAAGGGTCATCACTAATTCTTCCACAATCTCTTCAGCCACCTCTTTCCGAACACTGGGGTGTACACCATCTTGTCCAGGTGACTTACCCACTTTCAGTTTCCCAAGAACTTTCTCCTTAGTAATGGCAACTTCACACACTTCTGACCACTGACACTCTCAAACTGCCAGCATACTGCTAGTGCCTTCCACAATGAAGACTGATGCAAAATATTTATTCAATTCATCTTCCATTTCCTTGTCCCCCATTACTACCTCTCCAGCATCATTTTCCTGTGGAACGATATTGACTCTTGCCTCTCTTTTACTCTTTATGGATCTGAAGAAACTTTTGGGATCCTCTTTAATATTATTGGCTAGCGTATTTTCGTGTTCCATCTTTTCCTTCTTAATGACTTTGTTAGTTGCCTTCTGTTGGTTTTTAAAAGCTTCTCGATCCTCTAACTTCCCACTCACATTTACTCTATTATATGCCCTCTCATTGGCTTTTATGTTGGCTTTGATTTCTCTTGCTAGCCACAGTTGTCATCTTGCCTTTAGAATGCTTGTTCGTGTAAAATGCCAAGAATATCATTGGAAAAATTGACATGTAAATTTGAGTTAGGAGGGTTACAACTTCCAAACTTTAAGAATTATTATAAAGCAAATCAACTTAGATTTATTGCATCTTTCTTCGATGACTGAAAACCAGCATGGATTAAAATAGAATTAGACAAGATAGGAGAAAATAGACCTGAAGATTTTATACATAAATGGGAATCTAAATGGATAAGGGAAAAGAAAGAATCTCCTATATTAATACATTTGATTGGTCTATGGAATAAGATAAATGTTGATAATGAAATACAGAAATCTTTATTAGCAAGGAGACCTTTGTTCCAAAACAGACTTATTCCGTTTACAATGGACAATCAACTTTTATATAATTGGTACCAAAAAGGGATGAAATTTATAGGAGATTGTTATGAACGAGGTATATTGATGTCATTTGAACAACTAAAGGATAAATATAAAATATCAAATAACACCTTCTTTTGTTACTTTCAATTAAGGGCTTACTTAAAAGGTAAGCTGGGTCAAACAATGTTTTTGCCAAAACCTAATGAAATTGAAACTTTAATTCAAAAAGGGAAAATTTAAAAATTTATTTCTTGTATGTATAATTTGGTTCAAAAGTGGACAATTAAACAAGGAATCCATAAGTCAAAACAAAAATGGGAAACAGATCTGAATATTAATATTGATGAAACAAATTGGTCAAGACTTTGTCTTGACAGTATGACAAACACAATAAATGTTCGACTTAATATAATTTTTTACACCAATTATATATTACACGACAAAAAATAAATAGATTAAATTCAAATCTATCCGATAAATGTTTTCGGTGTAATCAAGAAATTGGTACTTTCTTACATTCTACTTGGTCTTGTTTTAAAATTCAACCCTTTTGGATAAATTTAAGAGTCTTATTGGAACAAATTACTGGAACTCAACTTCCACGTAACCCTGTATTATTTCTATTAGGTGATATTGAAGGGATAAAACCGAAACTTAAATTGAATAAATATCAGAAAGAATTTATAAAAATTGCATTGGCAGTAGCTAAGAAGACTATAGCAGTTACTTGGAAATCTGATTCGTATTTAAGTATGGATCGTTGGAATAATGAAATAGCTAGTTCTGTTCCACTCGAAAAAATTACTTATAATTTAAGAGATAAATATGTAAAATTTTTGAATATTTGGTGCCCTTATTTACAAAAGATAGGATGGCATATTTAAGTGCTCCGATAAAGATCTTGGTCCCTTGGGGAAAGTAACGAATAATTATACCAAATTTATTTTGAATTCCATGGAGCATGTGGGAACCTTCCAACACCCAGGCAGTTCTTTTTTTTTTCCTTCTTTTCTTTTTTAGGTAGGACTTTATATGGGGGGGGAGAGGGTTAAGGGGAGGGGGGAGGGTAGATATTATCTTTTCATGTATTCTTTTTGAAAATTCAATACAAATTATATTAAAAAAAAAGAATGCTTGTTCATTTTTGGTATGTATATATCATCTGCCTTCCAAATTGCTTTCAGAATTTCAGCCATTGCTGCTCTGTCGTCATCCCTGTCAGTTTTCTTTTCCAATCAATTTTAGCCAACTCCTCCCTCCTGCCTCTTCTTCACTGTGGCATCATATATCTGACCTTAGCTTCTCCTTCTCAAATTTCAGGCTGAATTTGATCATATTATGATCACTTACACCTAAGGGTTCTTCTACCTTAAACTCCCTCTAATGGATTTTGGGTCATTGGACAGCACCTAATCCAGAATAGATGGAACCCTGGTAGGCTCAATCTTGAGCTGCTCTAAAAAGCCATCTCATAGATTTTTTGGAAATCCCTCATGACTGTTGTAAGACTGTTATCTTAGCATGCATTTTCTATCTTCCATTATAATTTGTAGACCACATCCTTACCACTGTTTGAGGATCTGTATTTAACTCCCATCAGGGTCTTTTAGCCCTGTCAGTCCCTGAGCTCTACCCGCAATGATTCAACACCTTCTGACCCTATGTCACCTCTTTCTAAGGATTTGATTTCATTCTTTACCAATCGAGCAACACCAGCCCCTCTGCCTTCCTGCCTGTCCTTTCAATACAATGTGTATCCTTGGACATTCAGCTGACAGCTATAATCTTCCTTCAGCCACAATTCAGTGATTCCTACTACATCATACCTGCCAATCTGCAACTGTGCTACAAGTTCACCTACCTTATTCTGTATACTGCACACATTCAAATACAACACCTTCAGTCCTGTGTTCACCCTTTTCCATCTTGTCCACCTGTTACATTGCAACTCATCCTGTTGACTGCAATTTTGCCCTGTCATCAGCCTCTCCTTGCTCGGAGACTTGTTACAGGTTGCCTTTGTTTGTAAACCAACTCCCTCATCACTCCTGTTCCCCTTGCCAAATGAGTTTAAGCTCTCCTGAATAACTCTAGCTAACCTGCCCTCAAGGATACTGGAACCCCCTCGGGTTTCTGTTTCCTGTCCCTTTTGTACAAATCATACCTTCCCCAAAAAAAATCTTAATGATCTATAAATCTGAACCCTTTCCCCTTCACCAGTCAACCTCAGCCATGCGTTCACCTGCCAAAACATCCTATTCTTACCCTCGCTGGCATGTGGCACAAGCTGTAATCTAGAGATTATAACCCAGAGGGCCTGCTTTTCAGCTTTTCAGTTCTTTGTCAGGGACCTCACCCTCGACCCTACCGCCATGGGTGACCCTAGCAGGAGCATAGCTCCAGGCGGCTTTGCTCTCGGGATCACAGGACCACACAAGCTTCACCACGACAAGGTGATAATCCACGGAGAAGACCGCTATACAATGAAGAAGATGGAAGCAGAGCTTTGTAAAGCTGGAACATTACTTCACAGCTATTAAGACCAGAGCAAAGCCATGAAATCCTTTCACATACAGCAGGGAGGGAGACAGAGCCTCAGCTTCAAGTGTAATTTCAAAATGGCTCCTCTCACAGGGGAGCATTCTCTCAATCATTCAAGTTCAAGTTTGTCATTCAACCATTCACATATATCCAGCTAAATGAAACAGTTCCTCTGGGGCCAAGGTGCAAAACACAGTACCAACAGTACATCTCACACGGTACATGCAGATGCTAAAATAATATTAGCACAAATCCCCGGATTGATGGCGTGTTGATTGATGTTGTCCTGAAGCCCCGCTTCTGTAAGAATAAGTATGCAGCAGTTCCTCATCTTGCGCTGAGCCAGCTGCATCTGTTCTGTCCAACACTGCCTCTGGCGCCTTTCCCCCGGTGGCCATAACAGGCGACGCCGCGGCAGGAGGGCCTAATCTGCACAACAACCGAGGCCGTGCAGCTCTCCCACCATTGGTACTGCAGTGGAGTTTCAGCTGAGATTTAAATTAATAAAATAATGCACATAAATAAAAAAATAAATATTCCTGTATTCAAATCCTCTTTCATTTTTGTTGGATCCAACTTTTTACTTGTTATTTTCTTTGCAGTTTAACAATTAGTTATCTGCTTGTATTTTAAGTAGTTCTAATATGCATATAACTGTTTAGTGCACTTCCTAGTGGCCACAGTATGTATATGCAGTTGTTTAGTGTGTCCCCTAGTGGCTATATTGATATAATTCTGGAACCTTTTCTTGGTACTGCATTATTTAAATAGTGGGTATCTCACTTGTTGACTCTTATCTACAAATTTGAATAAAATTTTTAATATTTATGGGTATAAAAATAACTGACCTCAAGGCAGGACCATGTTAGATCTTTCGACTCCTCCTCTCTTCAATTAGACCTCTGTTCATTTTCAATTCTCTTTGTTCTAGTAATGTTTAGCAAAAAGATGGTGAAATAACAGTTGTTGTGTCGCTTTCCTGCCTTCTGAAAGAACCTTGGATTATGAACATCAGAATCCACAATATGTACCATACACTCTTTTAATCACTTGTCGCACGGCTGTGTTGACTTTCAGAGACTGTGTAATTTCTATAAACGTACCATGCAGAGCAATCCAACATGCGTGCATCACCTTCAGGTATGAAAGGGCCACAGCACAGGTTTGGACAAAACTACAGAAAGTTGTAAACTCAGCCAGCTCCATAATGGGCACCAGCCTCCCCAGCATCGAGGACACTTTCAAAGGAGAAGCTTCAAAAAGGAGGTGTCCATCATTGAAGATTGGCATCACCCAGGAAATGCACTCTTCTCATTGCTACTATCGAGGAGGAGGTACAGGATCCTGAAGACACACACTCAGTGTTTTAGGGCAACACACACAAAATGCTGAAGGAATTCAGCAGGTCAGGCATCCTCTCTGTAAGGGAATAAACGGTCAATGTTTCGGGCTGAGACCCTTCATCAGGACTGGAAAGGAAAGGGCAAGAAGTCAGAATAAAAAGGTGGGGAGGCGAAGGAGGACAATCCAGAAGGGTAGGTGAGACCAGGTGAGGAGGAAGATAGGTGGGTGGGGGGGGATGAAGTTCGAAGCTGTGAAGTGATAGGTGGAAAAGGTTAAGGGCTGGAGAAGAAGGAAACTGATAAGAAAGGAGAGTAGACCGTGGGAGAAGAGAAAGAGAGGGGCACCAGGCAGGTGAGGAGAAGAAGCAAGGGGCCAGAGTGCAGAATTGAAGATGAGGGAAGTTGGGCGGTGGATGTTACTGGAGGTTGGAGAAATCGATGTTTGTTACCTTCAGGCTAGAGGCTGCATAGATGGAAAATAAGGTATCGCTCCTCCATCCTGAGACGGGCCTCATCGTGATTGGAATTGAAATGACTGACCACCTGGAAATCCTGTTTTTTGCGGTTAGAGTGAAGATGCAGAATCCTGATTTTCGTTGGGTCTCACCAGTGTAGAGGAGGCCGCATCGGGAGCACGAGATACAATAGACGACTCCAACACAGGTGAAGTGTTGCCTCAGCTGGAAGAACCGTTTGCGGCCCGGAGTGGAGGTGAGCGAGAAGGTGAATGGGCAAGCGTAGCACTTGTGCTGCTTGCAGGCATACATGCCAGGAGGGAGATTAGTGGGGAGGGGAGAATTGATATGAGAATCATGGAGGGAACAGTCGCTGCGGAAAGTTGCGGGGGGGATAGGTAAACATGTGTTTCGTGGTAGGAACCCACTGGAGATGGCAGAAGTTGTGGAGATTGATGTGTTGGATGCCAAGGCTCATAGGGTGATAAGTGAGGACAAGAGGAACTTTATTCCTGTTGTGGAGAGAAGGTGGTGTGAGCATGCCCAATAATCTCTTTTTGCACTAATTTAATTTGCTTATTTAAATTTATTACGATAATTTAAGTATATTTTATGCATTGCACTGGACTGCAGCTGCAAAACAAAACATTTCACAATATCTTAGATGTAATGAGAGGCTATCTTAGATTGAATGTTGTGCAATAACCCAGATTTTATTAGTTATCTTAATGTAAAGGAAGCCTTAGGAAGCAGTGATCATAATATGATTGAGTTCATACTGCAATTTGAGAGGGAGAGGAAATGATATACAAGGTAGCAAAAGTGAGTGGGAAGCTGGATGAATGGAAAGTTTTTCAAATCCAACTAAAGGCAACGAAAAAGTCATAAGAAGGGAAAAGATTAAATATGAGGGCAAACTAGCCAATAATATAAAGCAGGATACTAAAATTGTTTTCAATTAACTAAATAATAAAAGGGAGGTGAGAGTTGATATTGGACCACTGGAAAATGATGCTGGTGAGGTACTATAAGCCTACTATAAGCCTACTGACTCTCACAGCTATCTGGACTATTCCTCTTCTCACCCTGTCTCTTGCAAAAACGCCATCCCCTTCTCGCAATTCCTCCGTCTCCGCCGCATCTGCTCTCAGGATGAGGCTTTTCATTCTAGGACGAGGGAGATGTCTTCCTTTTTTAAAGAAAGGGGCTTCCCTTCCTCCACTATCAACTCTGCTCTTAAACGCATCTCCCCCATTTCATGTACATCTGCTGTCACTCCATCCTCCCGCCACCCCACTAGGAATAGGGTTCCCCTGGTCCTCGCCTACCACCCCACCAGCCTCCGGGTCCAACATATTATTCTCCGTAACTTCCGCCACCTCCAACGGGATCCCACCACTAAGCACATCTTTCCCTACACCCCTCTCTCTGCATTCCGCAGGGATTGCTCCCTACGCAACTCCCTTGTCCATTCATCCCCCCCATCCCTCCCCACTGATCTCCCTCCTGGCACTTATCCGTGTAAGCGGAACAAGTGCTACACATGCCCTTACACTTCCTCCCTTACCACCAGTCAGGGCCCCAAACAGTCCTTCCAAGTGAGGCAACACTTCACCTGTGAGTCGGCTGGGGTGATATACTGCGTCCGGTGCTCCCGATGTGGCCTTTTAGATATTGGCGAGACCCGACGCAGACTGGGAGACCGCTTTGCTGAACATCTACGCTCTGTCCGCCAGAGAAAGCAGGATCTCCCAGTGGCCACACATTTTAATTCCACATCCCATTCCCATTCTGACATGTCTATCCACGGCCTCCTCTACTGTAAAGATGAAGCCACACTCAGGTTGGAGGAACAACACCTTATATTCCGTCTGGGTAGCCTCCAACCTGATGGCATGAACATCGACTTCTCTAACTTCCACTAATGCCCCACCTCCCCCTTGTACCCCATCTGTTACTTATTTTTATACACACATTCTTTCACTCTCCTTTTTCTCCCTCTGTCCCTCTGAATATACCCCTTGCCCATCCTCTGGGTCCCCCCCCCACCCCTGTCTTTCTTCCCGGACCTCCTGTCCCATGATCCTCTCATATCCCCTTTTGCCTATCATCTGTCCAGTTCTTGGCTCCATCCCTCCCCCTCCTGTCTTCTCCTATCATTTTGGATCTCCCCCTCCCCCTCCCACTTTCAAATCCCTTACTCACTCTTCCTTTAGTTAGTCCTGATGAAGGGTCTCGGCCTGAAACGTCGACTGCACCTCTTCCTAGAGATGCTGCCTGGCCTGCTGCGTTCACCAGCAACTTTGATGTGTGTTGCTTGAATTTCCAGCATCTGCAGAATTCCTGTTGTTCTGGTGAGGTAGTAATGGGGACAAAGAAATGGCAGATGAACTTAATGGGTACTTTGTATCTGTCTTCACTGTGGAAGGCACTAGCAATGTGCCATTGAGCGTCAGGGAGCAGAAGTGAGTGCCATTGCCATTACAAAGAAAAAAGAGCCAGGCAAATTGAAAGATCTTAAGGTGGATAAGTCACCTGGGCCAGATGGACGACATCCCAGAGTCGTGAGAGAGGTTGCTGAAAGATAACGGATGCATGGGTCATGATCTTTCAAGAATCGCTTGATTCTGGCCTATAATTTCCTCTCTTTTGCCTTCCTCCCTTCTTAAAGAGCGGTATGACATGCCACTCAGGAACATGGGTTGTATTATTATTTTTTTTCTGACTGTATGTTTTTCTGAATTTGTAAGTGTATGTGCTTTTTGTGCTATGTGCTGTGTGCTGTTGGTCATGTGTTTTGCACCTTGGCACTGGAGGAACACAGTTTCGTTAGGCTATAATCATGTATGTTTGAATGACAATTAACCTTAAACCAACTTTAACTTCAACTTCATTTCACAGGGTGTTCTCTTCTCTGACTGTGCCTCTTTAGAACTGGAGTTGGTTTATTATTGTCACATGAATCAAGATACAGTGATAAGCTTGTCCTGCATACTATTCAGACAGATCGATTCATTACACAGTGCATCGAAGTAGAACGAGATCAAACCTTAACAGAATGTGGAATAAAGGGATTAGTTACAGAGGAAGTGCAGTGCAGGGGGACAGTAATGTGCAAGAGTCATAATGAGGTAGGTTGCAAGATCAAGATTTCATCTTATTGTGCAAGGGAACTGCCAAGAAGTCTTATAAAAATGAGGTAGGTTACAGAGAGAAGGCCGCAAAGTGGGATTGAGAGGGGTAATAAATCAGCCATGATGGAATGGCAGAACAGACTCGATGGTCTGAATAGCCTAATTCTGCTCCTATGTCTTATGGCCTTATGAATGCGGGCCAGCCAGAGCAGAGGGTGCAGGTGGAGACGAGAGACACAGAAACATAGAACACCTACCGCACAATACAGGCCCCCTCGGCCCACAAAACTGTGCCGAACATGCCCCTACCTTAGAAATTACCTAGTGTTACACATAGCCCTCTATTTTTCTGAGCCCCATATACCCTTCCAGCAGTCTCTTAAAAGACCCTATTGTATCCGCCTCCACCACCGTTGCTGGCAGCCCATTCCACGCACTCACCACTCTCTACGTAAAAAACTTACCCCGACATCTCCTCTGTACCTGCTTCCAAGCACCCTTAAACAATGCCCTCTCGTGCTAGCCATTTCAACCCTGGGAAAAAGCCTCTGACTATCCGACATGATTGACACCTCTCATTATCTTGTACACCTTCATCAGGTCACCTCTCAGCCTCCGTCGCTCCAAGGAGAAAAGGCTGAGTTCACGCAACCTGTCTTCATAAGACATGATCCCCAATCCAAGCAACATCCTTGTAAATCTCCTCTGCACCCTTTCTATAGTTTCCACATCTTTCCTGTAGTGAGGTGACCAGAACTGAGCACAGTACTCCCAGTGGGGTTCTGACCAGGGTCCCATATCGCTGCAACATTACCTCTCAGCTCCTAAACTCAATCCCTCTCTTTTTCATTTCTGGTAAGAAAAGCCATGGGGGTAAGTGTGACCCTGCAGAATGTAGTTCGTGCTGCCACCTAGCTGTGCAAATTCAGAATAATGGCTAGAACACAGCTGGAAACATGTGACATTCAAACTGATTGATTTATTTAGAGATGCAGCATGGAGCAGGACCTTCTGGCCCTTTAAGCCACGATGACAGCAACACCCGATTTAACCACAGCATAATCACAGGAAAATTTACAATGACCAATTTACCTACTAACCGCTACATCTTTGGACTGTGGGAGAAAACAGGAGCACCTGTAGGAAACTCATGCATTCCACAAGACGAATGTGGGACGCCGGAAATGAACTCTGAACTCTGAACTCTGACGCCACGAACTATATTAGCATCACGCTAACCTCTACGCTACCTGAAGCTCAGACAGAAGCGGTTATGTTGGTGGCACTATAAACATGTTGAGATATATGAGTGGAAGAATTTGAGATTAAAGGAGAGTTGTGGGATCAAAAGACACAAGAGCAGAATGAGGCCATTCAGTCCATCAAGCCTGCTCCACAATTCAATTATGGCTGATTTATTATCCGCCTCAACCCCATTCTCCTGCCGTCTACCTTTAATGCCCTGATTAATCAAGAGCCTTTCAACCCACTTTAAATGCACTCAATCACCTGGCATCAACATTTGATATGTTTCAATGAGATCCCTCCACACCCTTTCTCTAAACTTCAGTGAACACAGGCCCAGAGCCGTCAAACACTCCTCATATGTTAACACTTTCATTCCCAGGGTAATTATCATCGTGAACCTTTTCACTCTGGGATCATTCTCGAAATCAATAAAATTACAGGCAATGTGATAAAGGCAAGTAATGCCCTGGTTCATATTTTTTACCGTTGTGCTGCTCTGTATGTAGCCCCCAGCAAGCCTCAGGGTCACTGAACTCACTGTCGTCTAGGGAAACAGCCCTCGACCCCGCCAAACTGGGTAATTAAGCTGGTGTGGATGCTGTGTGATGTACCCCACCCTGCCAAATAACAGACAATATACCAGATATGATTAAATGATTTACAGTTTATAGATATTACTGGAACTATATAATTTATAGAGATAAAATATAAAAGGAAAATAAAAGGCGCCACACTTATCAAAGTTCAATTTCTTCGTGCACAAACAGTTGGAGCTCTAGTAACGATGCTCTCTTCACCATTCAATCCCCTCTGACCACCTCGAACTGCCGCCTGGGACCAACCACAGTGGTCGACCAGACACTTCACACGAGTCTGTCTCCATCTCCTCTCCTCGCCGAAAACCATGGACCTCGGACTCCTGCTTGGGGTCCGACCCCGTTAGCCAGCGCACAGCACCCTGTCCATTCTGTCTCTCTCCCTCTCTCTCGCGCCTTCTGCCCAAAAACCCACACATCACAATAACTTACAGACACACTAGAAAAAATAACATCTATCCCAATTGGTTTGTTGGCTCTATTATAATAATATAACCCATACAAGCTGCTAGCGAGAGAACTTTCTCAGCATTTAACATAACAAAGAAGCCATTTTAATTAGCCTACGCCGTAACAATAAAGAAGAAACCCCTTACATGTATTTCATTTTGTGCTGCTCTGTGTGAGCTGCTTGTTTTCAGCTTATGTTTGGGTTACTGTTGAAGATAAGAGATGAGGAGAAATGTGTACCATCCAATTGGGATGTCAAATTGAGGGGAGGTTTTCTCTGGTGAGGAACAATAAGACTGGGCTTGGGGCTCGTGTTGGAGAGGAGATGAAGAGAGAAGATGCTGGGGAGAACCAGTTGTAACATATGATCCAGTGGGAGACCCGTCTGTTTGAGATGGATTGCGAGCGACGTTCGGAAGGTGGTGTGTGCTTTCATGTTGACCGAGGACCCAGTGCGTGAGTGACAGAGAGGTTCAAGATGAAGTCAGGAACAGGAAGGGAGCAGTTACTCTACTGGGGGTATTCTATAGGCCCCCTGGTAGCAGCAGAGATACAGAGGAGCAGATTGGGAGGCAGATTTTGGAAAGGTGCAAAAATAACAGGGTTGTTATCATGGGTGACTTTAACTTCCCTAATATTGATTGGCACCTGATTAGTTCCAAGGGTTTAGATGGGGCAGAATTTGTTAAGTGTGTCCAGGATGGATTCCTGTCGCAGTATGTGGACAGGCCGACCAGGGGGAATGCCATACTAGATCTAGTACTAGGTAATGAACCGGGTCAGGTCACAGATTTCTCAGTGGGTGAGCATCTGGGGGACAGTGACC
The DNA here is from genome assembly GCF_963921235.1 of Mobula hypostoma. Lineage (NCBI taxonomy): Eukaryota > Metazoa > Chordata > Chondrichthyes > Myliobatiformes > Myliobatidae > Mobula > Mobula hypostoma. The sequence goes on along the minus strand of NC_086106.1, from coordinate 132,265,626 downwards.
ACCGCTCCCTGGCCTTTAGCATTATCATGGAAAAGGATAGAATCAAAGAAGACAGGAACATTTTTAATTGGGGAAAGGCAAATTATGAGGCTATAACTTGCGGGTGTGAATTGGGATGATGTTTTTGCAGAGAAATGTACTATGGACATGTGGTCGATGTTTAGAGATCTCTTGCGGGATGTTAGGGATAAATTTGTCCTGGTGAGGAAGATAAAGAATGGTAGGGTGAAGGAACCATGGGTGACAAGTGAGGTGGAAAATCTAGTCAGGTGGAAAAAGGCAGCATACATGAGGTTTAGGAAGCAAGGATCAGATGGGTCTATTGAGGAATATAGGGAAGCAAGAAAGGAGCTTAAGAAGGGGCTGAGAAGAGCAAGAAGGGGGCATGAGAAGGCCTTGGCGAGTAGGGTAAAGGAAAACCCCAAGGCATTCTTCAGTTATGTGAAGAAAAAAAGGATGACAGGAGTGAAGGTAGGACCGATTAGAGATAAAGGTGGGAAGATGTGCCTGGAGGCTGTGGAAATGAGCGAGGTCCTCAATGAATACTTCTCTTCGGTATTCACCAATGAGAGGGAACTTGATGATGGTGAGGACAATATGAGTGAGGTTGATGTTTTAGAGCATGTTGATATTAAGGGAGAGGAGGTGTTGGAGTTGTTAAAATACATTAGGACGGATAAGTCCCCGGGACCTGACGGAATATTCCCCAGGCTGCTCCACGAGGCGAGAGAAGAGATTGCTGAGCCTCTGGCTAGGATCTTTATGTCCTCGTTGTCCACGGGAATGGTACCGGAGGATTGGAGGGAGGGGAATGTTGTCCCCTTTTTCAAAAAAGGTAGTAGGGATAGTCCAGGTAATTATAGACCAGTGAGCCTTACGTCTGTGGTGGGAAAGCTGTTAGAAAAGATTCTTAGAGATAGGATCTATAGACATTTAGAGAATCATGGTCTGATCAGGGACAGCCAGCATGGCTTTGTGAAGGGTAGATCGTGTCTAACAAGCCTATTAGAGTTCTTTGAGGAGGTGACCAGGCATATAGATGAGGGTAGTGCAGTGGATGTGATCTACATGGATTTTAGTAAGGCATTTGACAAGGTTCCACATGGTAAGCTTATTCAGAAAGTTAGAAGGCATGGGATCCAGGGAAGTTTGGCCAGGTGGATTCAGAATTGGCTTGCCTGCAGAAGGCAGAGGGTGATGGTGGAGGGAGTACATTCAGATTGGAGGATTGTGACTAGTGGTGTCCCACAAGGATCTGTTCTGGGACCTCTACCTTTCATGATTTTTATTAACGACCTGGATGTGGGGGTAGAAGGGTGGGTTGGCGAGTTTGCAGACGACACAAAGGTTGGTGGTGTTGTAGATAGTGTAGAGGATTGTCAAAGATTGCAGAGAGACATTGATAGGATGCAGAAGTGGGCTGAGAAGTGGCAGATGGAGTTCAACCCGGAGAAGTGTGAGGTGGTACACTTTGGAAGGACAAACTCCAAGGCGGAGTACAAAGTAAATGGCAGGATACTTGGTAGTGTGGAGGAGCAGAGGGATCTCGGGGTACATGTCCACAGATCCCTGAAAGTTGCCTCACAGGTGGATAGGGTAGTTAAGAAAGCTTATGGGGTGTTAGCTTTCATAAGTCGAGGGATAGAGTTTAAGAGTCGTGATGTAATGATGCAACTCTATAAAACTCCGGTTAGGCCACACTTGGAGTACTCTGTCCAGTTCCGGTCACCTCACTATAGGAAGGATGTGGAAGCATTGGAAAGGGTACAGAGGAGATTTACCAGGATGCTGCCTAGTTTAGAAAGTATGCATTATGATCAGAGATTAAGGGAGCTAGGGCTTTACTCTTTGGAGAGAAGGAGGATGAGAGGAGACATGATAGAGGTGTACAAGATAATAAGAGGAATAGGTAGAGTGGATAGCCAGTGCCTCTTCCCCAGGGCACCACTGCTCAATACAAGAGGACATGGCTTTAAGGTAAGGGGTGGGAAGTTCAAAGGGGATATTAGAGGAAGGTTTTTTACTCAGAGAGTGGTTGGTGCGTGGAATGCACTGCCTGAGTCAGCGGTGGAGGCAGATACACTAGTGAAGTTTAAGAGACTACTAGACAGGTATATGGAGGAATCTAAGGTGGGGGCTTATATGGGAGGCAGGGTTTGAGGGTCGGCACAACATTGTGGGCCGAAGGGCCTGTACTGTGCTGTACTATTCTATGTTCTATGTTCTATGAGCTCCAACTTGTGGACATTTGACTGTTTAATTAGAATGGACCCATTTCTTTTTGTTATCCTTTACTGACCCTTCAGTTAAGATTTATAAATATAATTCCTTTAATCGTATGCAGTGTGCTGTCTGTTATTTCATGGCATTAATTTGTAACGGAGTAACGAATGACACAGCATCCACACAAACCGGGGTTCGGGGTGGGATCGAGCGCGTCACAGTCTCACGAGTTTGGTGAGGCCGGAGGTTGTCTTCCCGAGACTTATGCAGCCGAGGAATCCAGGCTGTTTCACACAAAAGATAAAGAACACAATAATAATAAAAACAACACAATAAATATAATACATAAATAACTTATGTACATAGATTGACTGTATTTCTATAAAGCGATGCCAACCTGTACAAAAGGTAATGATAAAGCAATGTTGGAGTTAGTGGCTGGAGGTGTTGATCAGTCTTACTGCTTGGGAAAAGAAAATGTTTTTGAGTCTGGTGGTCCTGGTGTGGATGCTATGTAGCCTCCTCTCTGATGGGAGTGGGACAAACAGTTCAAGAGGAGGGTGGGTGGGATCCTTCATGATGTTACTGGCTCTTTTCCAGTACCTTTCTGTATATGTGTCCTTGATGGTGGGTAGGGGTAGGCTGGTGCTAGTGATGCAATGGGCAGTTTAGATTACCTGTTCACTGGAGTTCTCCTGAAGTTGATAACCATCTTCTTTGCCTTGTTGACATGAAGGAATAGGTTATTTGCCTGGCACCAGGACTTGAGATCTTCCACCTCCTCCCTGTAGACTGTCTCATCGTGGTTGATGATGAGTCCCGTTACTGTTGTGTCATCGGTGAACTTGGCGATGTGATTGCTCGGGAGTTTGGCCCTGCAGTCATGAGTGAGCAGAGTGTACAACAGTGGGCTTAGCACACAGCCCTGGGGAGCACTCCAGTTGCTGAGGATGGTAGTGAGGGAGGAGTGTTTATGCATCCTGATTATCTGAGGTCGGCTTGTTAGGAAGTCCAACACCCAGTTGCACAGGGGGGTATATTTAGACCCAGGTCAAGGAGTTTGTTCACCAAGGTCTGGGGGACAATATTGTTGAATACGAAACTAAACTCCTGAAGTAGGATTCTGACAAAAGTGTCCTTGTTTTCAAGGTGCGTTGGGGCCAGGCACATGACAGGTGCTGTGGTATCCGCCACAGAGCAGTTCTGTCTATAATCATATTAGTGAGGGTCCAATGTGGCAGGAATGGAGTTTCTGCTATGTGCTGTTCAAAGCACTTCATGATCATTGGCATCATGGTTACTGGGCGATAGACATTTAGTTCTTAAAGTGTAGAGTTCTTTGGTACAGGGATGGTGGTGACTGATTTGAAGTATGTGAGGACAGCAGTCTGGATGAGTGAAGTGTTGAAGATGTCTGTGAAGACATCGGTGAGCTGGTATGCACACTCTCTGAGTACTCAGCCTGGAATGTTGTCTGGCCCAGCCACCTTATGTCAGTTGACTTTCTGCAGAGTCTTCTCACATCTGCTGCTGTTACAGACAGTGGCTGCTCACTTGGGAATGGGATGGTTTTCATGAGCAGTGTGGTGTGTATGCCACAAAGCGTACATGAGAGTTGTTCAGAGCATCGGGGAGGGAGGAATCACCGGAACAATCAATGCCGTTTTTCCTTGTGTTGACAGTAATGCCTTTCATGGCCAGCCACATGTGCCAGCCAGGGATCGTCACCAGACAGGTGTTCCTGAATATTTTTGCTTAGGTGGCCTTTGCCATCTTGATGCCTCATATGAGGTTTCTCCTGGGTGCTCTGAGAGTTGCTCTGTCACTGGGTTTGAAGGCAGCGTCCCGAGTTTTTAGCAGGGAGCGTATCTTTACATTCAGTCAGGGCTTCTCGTTGGTCTGTAAGATGACTGTTATTGAGGTGCCAGCATCATCAACACACTTATTGATGTAGTTGGTGACAGGTGGGGCATATGCCTCAAAGTCTGTGTCTTCTCCATTTGTGGCGGCCTTCTCAGCCCATTCAAAATAGTCCCGAAGCAAAGAGATTGCCTCATTAGCCATACAGCGATGGTGCTCTCGACCGGTTTCTCCATTTTCAGCAGAGGTCAGTATGCTGTGATCAACATTCTGGAGCAGTCATCAGAGAGGCCAAGATGAGAGCATGGGATGGCTTTGTAATTATCTCATCTGTTTGTATAAACATGGTCCAGTCCAGTAGTTCCCCAAGTAGCCATGGTGACATGTTGGTGGAATTTGGGTAAAATGTCCTGCATGTTAACATGATTGAAGTCTTCTGCAATTATGAGGGGTGGGGGGGAACGTCAACACAGACCATGAGAGGCCTGCGTTGGGCATTTTCATGCCTTACAAGGCGCAGATTGGAAGTCTGTGTGGGGCGCCATTCCTCGCACAGACACTAGACCAATGTGTGCTCAAGGCCACAAACACGCTGCCACAGCTGAGGCTCCAACTAGCGACCTTCAGATCACTAGAGAAACACCTTAACCACTTGGCCACGTGCCCGCAATTATGAAAAGACCATCCAAATACTTGTTTCCCAGTGCTTTCCTTGGCGTTTGCACTCAGCAAGGATCAATATGCAACAGAAGACAAGCTGTGCAAATAAATAATTTGTAAAGAGTCCTTGAAAGAGAGTCTGTAAGTTATGGAATCAGTACAGTGTTGAGGTGAGTGAAGTTATCCACGCTGGTTCAGGAGCCTGAACCTGATGGTGTGGGACCTAAGGCTCCTGTACTTCCTGCCTGATGATAGTAATGAGAAGAGGGCATGGCCAAGATGGGGGGTGGTGGTTGATGACAGACGCTGCTTTCTTGTGGCAGTGCCTTTACAGATGTGCTCAATGATGGGGAGGGCTTTGCCTCTGATGGACTGGGCTGTATCCACCACCTTCTGTCAGCACTGGTGTTTCCATACCAGGCCTTGATGCAGCCAGTCAATATACTCTCCACTGTGCATCTATAAAAGTTTGTCAAAGTTTTTGGTGATGTGACGTATCTTCGCAAACTTCTAAGTAAATAACTGTCATACCTTTTATGATAACACTTCCATGCAGGTTCCAGAACAGATCCTCTGAAATGATAATGCCAATGTTACCTAACGTTACCTACCTGTCCTGTGGGGGCGTGCCTTATTCAGACTGTCGAAAGTCGCTTCCGTTGTGATTGGTTAGTGTAGAAACTGCAGCTGCTTTTCCCGTTCAGTCTCTGCCTGGTGTCCAGTTTCAAATATCCTGGGTATACAGCACATGGAAGGGGCTTGCTCTCTTCTCCCTTTGTTTAAGACAATGATGCACATAATGATTGAGCAGGTATACTCTACGTGCACTTTAACTAAGTATGTTTGTTGGGTATTCAGCTTTGTAGTGTCTGTAAACTGGGGAACATGAATATTCGGTTGAATTTTTACTATTTGTAAGTAAATGACTAATATACCTATTCGCAGAGTGCTTTCTATCTCACTTGCCAGACCCACGAACCTGGTACAACATTACACCACCCTCTCCACCTCTGATCCCATAATGAGGACTGACTTATGGACCTCTGGTTCCCTCCTCCTCTGGACAATAATCAATTCTTCTGTGTTTCTCTGACATTGAGTGAGAGGTTGTTGTTGTGGCACCATTCGATCAGATTCTCAACCTCTCTCCTGTCTGCTGATACAACACCACCTTCGGCTCAGCCTACAACGGAGGTGTCGTCAGCAAACATAAATGCAGAGCTGGAGTTGTACGTAGACTCACGGTCACGGCTATAAAGTGACTGCACGGGTTTCCTCTGGGTGCTCCCGTCTCCTCCCACATCCCAACAAAGTGGTTTGGTGGGTTAATTGTCCACTCTAAAGTGCCCCTAGTGTGTGTAGCTGACCAGCAGAATCTGGGAGAGTTGATGGAGTGTTATGAGTACAAAATGGGATCAGAATAAGATTAGTTTTCAGCCAGTGTGGACCTCAGTGGGCCACAGGGCTTGTCTCTGTGCTGTGTGATATATAATGGAGATGGAATTACATCTTTAGAAAGAGGTGACATCGAGGCAGGGAATGTTGAATCTTTGTGGGTGGAGTTACAAAATTGCAAGGGTTGAAGAAACCATCCTGGAATTATATATAGGTCTCCAAATAGTAGCCGAGATGTGGGGTTGAGATCGCAAAGGGAGCTGAAAAAGGTACATAATAAGGGTAATAGGGGACTTCAATATGCAAGGATATTGAGAAAATTAGGTTGGCGTCAAATTGCAAGAGAGGGAGTTTGTTCAATGCCGATAAGATGGCTTTTTAGAGCAGTTTAAGCTTGAACATACTTGGGGAAAGGCTGTCCGAGATCGGGTGTTGGGTAATAATCCAGATCTTATTAGGAAACTTCACGAAAAGGAGCCCTTAGGAGGCAGTGATTGAATTCATACTGCAATATGACAGGGAGAAGCTTAAGTCACGTGTATCAGTATCGCAATGGAATAAAGGGAATTACAGAGGCGTGAGAGAGGAGCTTGCCCAGGTGGATTGCAGGAGGATGCTGGCGGGGATGATGGCAGAGCAGAGGTGGCTGAAGTTTCTGGGAATAGTTCACAAGGTGCAGGATAAGATGTCCCACAGAAGAAGTTGTTCTCAAAAGCTAGGGGTTGGCAACTGTGGCTGAGGAGGGAAGTTAAGGACTGCATAAGAGCCAAGCAAAGGGCATATAATGTAGCAAAAGTGAGTAGGAAGTTGGATAATTGGGATGTAAAATCTAGCAAAAGGCAACTAAAAAGCTATAAGAAGGGAAAAGATGAAATATGAGGGCAAACTAGCCAATAATATAAAGCAGGATACTTAAAGCTTTATCAGTTATATAAAGAGTAAAAGGGAGAGCTGATATTGGACCCCTGGAAAATGATACTGGTGAGTAGTAATCGGGGACAAAAAATGGCAGGTGAACTTAATGGATACTTTGCATCTGTCTTCACTGTAGACACTAGCAATGTGCCAGAGGTCCGTGAGTGTCAGGGAGCAAGAGTTATTGCTATTACAAAGGAAAAAGTGCTAGGCAAGCTCAAAGGTCTTAAGGTGGATAAGTCACCTGGATCAGATGGACTATATTCCAGAATCCTGAGAGAGGTTGCTGAAGAGATAACGGATGCATTGGTCATGATCTTTCAAGAATCACTTGATACTGGCATGATCCTGGAGGACTGGAAAATGGCAAATGTCATTCCATTTTTTAAGAAGGGAGGAAGGCAAAAGAAAGAAAATTATAGTCCTGTTAGCCTAACCTTAGTGGTTGGGAAAGAGCTGAAGTCTATTATTAAGGATGAGGTTTCAAGGTCTTGCTGACAAATGATAAAATAAGTCAAAGTCAGCATGGTTTTGTAAAGGGAGATCTTGCCTGACAAATCTGTTGGAGTTCTTTGAGGAAGTAACAAGCAGGGTGAACAAAGGAGAGGCAATGGATGTCATTTACTTTGATTTTCAGAAGGCATTTGATAAGGTGCCACACATGAGGCTGCTGAACAAGATAAAATCCTGTGACATTACAGGAAAGATACTGGCATGGATAGGGGAATGGCTGACTGGCAGAAGGCAGCGAGTGTGAATAAAAGGAGCCTTTTCTGGTTGGCTACTGGTGACTGGTGTGTTCTACAGGGGTCAGTATTAGGACCATGACTTTTCACATTGTTTGTCAATGATTTAGATAATGGAATTGATGGCTTTGTGGCAAAGTTTGTGGATGATAAGAAGATAGATGGAGGGATGGGTAGTTCTGAGAAAGCAATGCGATTGCGGCAGGACGTAGACGAATTGGAAGAATGAGCTTAAAACTAGCAGATGGAATACAGTGTTGGGAAATTATGAAACAGCCTGGTTTCCTTGGCTGTGTAAGTCTAGGGAAGACGGACTCCGGCCTCGCCAAACTCGTGAGATTGAGACACACTCGATCCCACCCCAAACCCCGTTTTGTGTGGATGCTGTGTCATTCGCTACCCTGTTACAAATTAATGCTGCGAAATAACAGACAGTGCACTGCATACGATTAAAGGAATTATATTTATAAATCTTAACTGAAAGGTTAGTAAAGAACAACAAAAAGAAAAGGGCCCATTCTAATTAAACAGTCAAATGTGCACAAGTTGGAGCTCATCTTGAACTTCTCTGTCAGTCGCGCACTGGGCCCGCGGTCAACGTGGAAGCACACACCATCTTCCAAACGTCGCTCGCAATCCATCTCGAACAAACGGGTCTCCCACCAGCTCTCCCCAGGGTCTTCTTTCTTCATCTCCTCGAGAGCACAAGCCCCAAGCTCAACCTTAGTGTTCCTCACCAGAGAAAGCCTCCCCTCAATTCTACCATCCTAATTGGATGCACATATTTCTCCTCATCTCTTATCTTCAACGATAACCCAAACACAAGCTGAAAACAAGCAGCTCACAGAAGAGCACAAAAAGGAATACATACAGCATAACAGTAAAAAATATAAACCAGGGCATTACACTCGCCCCTCACTAAAATAGTCATGTCCTCATGACCTTGAAATAATTTGTCACCTCATCTTATTACCACCGCTTTCAAAGGAATTTTGTGATGTCAGCACCTCTAATCTATTTGTAAAGGGTAGTGACATATCTCACTGGGGGATGGTCGTAGCACTCTCTTCCCCTGGTGCTACATAGGCCAGCCTATCTGGGGTCTCCTGATTCTTTGAGACCTCTTTACCCCATCATCTACTTCTTCAGTTACAGACACACCCTGGGATACTTCTGGTCTACATGGCGAGGCCTCTCCCGATCTATCACTCATGCCCTCCTGCAACTCGGACCCCTCTGCCTGTTGGCTGAGCTCTGATTCATGGTCCAGCTGAATGCCTGCCTGTCCACTGCTAATTCCCCTGATTTCACCTGCCTCAGCGTAAGTCTCTTCCTCAATTAGTGGGGAGTTAGCAAAAGGCAGCATATACCACACCCCCATTTCCTCATCCTCCGAGTCCGTATCCCATTCAGAGGCGGGGGCCGGTCTAACCCTTCCTGCCGCTGGTCCTTCAGTCCCCCATGTTGCCGCAGAGCCTTCTCACTAGGTGTAGGCTCCAGGTCAGGTTCTGGGTCAACACACACCTCTCGTCCTAGAGGCAGAAGGTGGTTTCGATGGAGAATCGTGACAGGCCCATTCCCATCGCCTGGTTTCACCCGAAAAACTGGAACGTTTGGCATCTGACTCTCCACTACACAGGGCATAGCCACACAGCAGTCAGCCAACTGATGTTTCCCAGGTAGCCCCAGATTCATTGTGAGGACTCTGTCTCCAGGCATTAGTTGGGAGAACCTAACTTTTTGATCATAACTCCTTTTATTTCTTTGATTCTGCTTGTTAGCCGCAACCTCAGCTAATTCATAAGCCTTTTTCAGCTCCCTTCTCATATCAGACACATACTTCAGACATCTTCTCTTTATCAGCCTCCCTCATGGGTATCTGGTAATATCATTCCTCAAGTCCAGCACACTGAACCACATCCCACCATTCAGGCAGGCCAGTGCGTCCTTGATTCTCGGGACTGTATACTGGTCGGAAACTGTACGTCTGTTCAGAGTCCTATAGTCCACACACATCTGTACCTTCCCATTCTCTTCCTGGCCACCATTGCTGGAGACGCATAATGACTTTTGGACTCAGTGATGATCCTAACTTCCTTCAACTTCCACAGGTGCTGCCGAACATCCTCCACCTCTGCAGGTGCCAGTTGCCGCGACCTTTCTGTGAACGGGCAATCCTCAGTCACCCGGATAGTGTGGCGAGTGCACATCAAACTCGTCAGTGGAAAAGACATCTTCCAGCTTCATCATTTTCTCCATCAACCTCTTCTTCCAACCTCCAGGTACCAGACAGTCCCCAAAGTTGAATGACTTGGTAGTCAACTTTCCCTTTGTTCGAGAGAGTTTCTCCCCTGCTTGTCTCACAGGGAACAGTAGACGTTACCGTCACTGGGAAGAGGTGCGCCATTTGCATCCCCCGCCTGAGTGTGACCTCCCTTTCTGAAGTGTTCCTGACAATCACTGTCATCTTCACCCGTACAACTGAGGACTTCTGGAGTTCGGGCCTCATCAGTACCCCAGTAAGTAAGCCTGACTCCTCTTCGTGATCATCTGAAGCATCCACCAAGAGGAACTTGGCATCAGGCATTCCTGGAAATTTGGGATTTCCTGTCACTCTCGCTACTTCTCCAGGCCGTAACCTGACTGGTTTTGACGGGGTGAACCACACAGTCCTTCGTTTATGCTCATCATGCTGTCCAAGTTGCATGCCATCTTGGACAATGTCTTCCATCCACTACATAATGTACTGGGTGGGCACAGGAGTACATTCAGCCAGAGACTCATTCCACCGAGATGCAACACAGAGCGTCATAGGAAGTCATTCCTGCCTGTGGCCATCAAACTTTACAACTCCTCCCTTGGAGGGTCAGACACCCTGAGCCAATAGGCTGGTCCAGGACTTACTTCCTGGCATAATTTACATATTACTATTTAACTATTTATGGTTTTATTACTATTTAATTATTTATGGCGCAACTGTAACGAAAACCAATTTCCCCCAGGATCAATAAAGTATGACTATGACTATGACTATACTATCATCCAGCCCAGTGTGGCCACGCAGTTCCTCAAAAGTAGCTCGGAACACAGGATGAATGAATGTTTTCAGAAAGCTGTCTCCAACTTTCTCCTTTCAGGCTCCCACTAATCTCCTCACAATAGGAGTACTCGTCCCCATGGGGTTTGAAGCTCCGTCCCTCTTGACCGGGTCCGGATAAACCAGTAGTAATGTATCAAGGACCTCGGCTACACCCACATCTGCCTCCGAAAACTCCAGCTTCGATGACAAGTAACCCCAGATCTCTAGCACACTGAGGGGCGTCAATAGTAAATGCGTCAAACACCGGTCGTAAAATGAACGGTGCGGCAGAGTAACCTGAGAGCTGGTGTCAAGTATGGCTCTGGCAAAAATACCCTCGATCCATAGCGATACACTGGAGCTCGGCCCCACTAAGGCTTCAGGAATAGTTTTTTTGCTTTAGAGTGTTCTTTGATATATTGCTGGGAATGTGTTCCCCCCGAGACACCAGGCTGTTCCCACACTGGGTCTCTTCATTTAGGTGCCCAGGGGCTCACTCTCCAAGGGTTTTCCTGTCCTTCTCACTCCCGCCTGGAGTGTCCTTCTTCACTACAGTTGTAACAGACAATACCAGCCGCTCCCCATCTCGCGGGACCCCGGCCACTAGCAGCACTCTGCGTAGTCCGTCCCCTCAGGGGGTCTGCCTCCCGTATCAGCTCTATCGTATGGGGGAGGGGGCCACACCGCTGATAACAACCGGGACATCTCAGTCCTAAACTCTGCCACAAACTCCTTCACCATTCCCCAGGGTGGGTTATCAGTGGTCACCTCAGCCAAGAGGACCACTACTGAGGACTGTACCCTGCAGAGGCCTCCCGCACCTCCATCGCATTCTCTTCCTCTCTTACTTCTCTGATTAGCTGGACAAACGAGGGGGGGCATGCCTTACGAGACATTCGGAGACCTCAAGCGATCAGGTCCGGCGAATGGGTGACTTTCGCCATTTGGTCCATTCTTAACTGATCCACCTCAGCCGTTTGAATGGCCCCTGTATGCCACAAGCAACTCAGCTACCTCTCTCGCCAAAATACGAGGAGTGATTGATAAGTTCATGGCCTAAGGTACAAGGGGCCAATTTTAGAAAACCTAGCACATTTATTTTTCAACGTAGTCCTCTGTTACATTTACACACTTAGTCCTGCGGTCGTGGAGCATATGGATCCCTACTTTGTGGAAGTCGGCATCTTGGACCTCCAGAAAGTGGTCCACAGCAGAGGTGATTGATAAGTTTGTGGCCTAAGGTAGAAGGAGATGAGTTATACAGCCCTCCTTACATGCACATGCAGGTTAACTCTTTGAGTGATCATGCAGAAAGCTTGAAGTTAATAACTCATCTCCTTCTACCTTAGGCCACAAACTTATCAATTACCCCTGATGAGTTATTAATTTCAAAATTTCTGCATAATCACTCAAAGAGTTGAACTGTATTTGCATGTAATGAGAGCTGTATAACATCTCCTTCTACCTTAGGCTAGGAACTAATCAATCAACCCTGCTGTGGACACTTTCTGGAGGTCCAAGATCCATATGCTCCACGACCGCTAGACTAAGTGTGTAAGTGTAGGAGGGGACTATGTTGAAACATAAATGTGCTAGGTTTCCTGAAATTGACTCCTTCTACCTTAAGCCATGAACTTATCAATCACCCCTCCTATGTAGGTGGAAAGTTTCCCCCCTTCTCTTGAAGCATGTTTTGAAACCCATCATAAGCTGCATTGCACTGCCCGTCACGCCAAGAACATTTTCTACTGTTCGTATGTACACCGCAGAAGTTACAACGGGGTTTTGTGTCTTTACGGATCTCACTACATCAACAGCCGGCCCCTTCAAACTTTCAACCAATCAGTGTCTCTTTTTGTCATCAGAGCACTGTCACTCATCCAGCAGCTGAGATGCCCAAATCTCACACTCCTCGTCCCCATTCGGGTGGGCTTCGTTCCTGAGAACAGGCGGGGCCTTTTCCATTTATTCACCAGGGAGGTAAGGGCTGCTACCAACTCAGAATGCTCACCCCTTGCTGGAGGACTCAATAGACCTTATACATCAGACCACTCCTTCCCCTCGCTCTGTAGAAATGAGAGCAACTTGTCTTTAAAGTCTCCGTCCCCAGCTACGGGAATCTCAGCTTCCGATTCAGCACCCTTGTCTACCCTCTCCTCCTTCCAGAAAGTATGGACAGCCCACGGCCGCCCCTACTCCCGGGGCCCCAATAGTACCAGGTAGATCCACTGCCGTTATGTCAGTGCTAGTCTGAACTAGAACAAAGTCTTTGCCCGCCATTTTATCAAACCTCCGCTCCACCCCTGCAGCATCCATAACCACGTATCGTAATCACTGTACAGAACAATAATTTAACACAAACTTAAACGCACAACCCACTGAATCAAAGCTCAGGGCAATCACACAACATCCAACGAAATCGATCCCGGACGAGCCCCCACAATGAAACACCCTGGTTTCCTTGGCTGCGTAAGTCTAGAGAAGACAACCTCCAGCCCCGCCAAACTCGTGAGATTGAGACGCGCTCGATCCCACCCCAAACCCCGGTTTGTGTAGATGCTGTGTCATTTGCTACCCTGTTACAAATTAATGCCATGAAATAACACGGCATATGATTAAAGGAATTATATTTATGACTCTTAACTGAAGGGTCAGTAAAGAATAACAAAAAGAAAAGGGCCCATTCTGATTGAACTGTCAAACGTGCACAAGTTGGGGCTCATCTTGAACTTCTGTCACTCACGTGCTGGGCCCTTGGTCAATGTGAAAGCACACACCACCTTCCGAACGTCGCTTGCAATCCATCTCGAACAAACGGTCTCCCACTGGATTGTATGCTACAACCGGTTCTCCCCAGCATCGTCTGTCTTCATCTCCTCTCGAACACGAGCCCCAAGACTAACTTTAATGTCCCTCACCAGAGAAAGCCTCCCCTCAATTTGACCATCCTAATTAGATGGCACACATTTCTCCTCATCTCTTATCTTCAACGATAACCCAAACATAAGCTGAAAACAAGCAGCTCACACAGAGCAGCACAAAGTGAAATACATACAGCATAACAGTAAAAAATATGAACTGGGGCATTACAGGAATGATAATGCAGTTTAGTAAAAACAACAATAGTACAGACTATTATCTAAACGGGGTGAAAATTCAAACACCAGGGGTGCAGAGGAACTGAAGAGTCCTTGTGCAAGACTTCCAGAAGGTTAATTTACAGGTTGAGTCTGTGGTAAAAAAGGCAAATGCAATGTTGGCATTTATTTCAAAGGAAATGGAAAATAAAAGCAGGGAGTTAATGCTGGGCCTTCATAAGACAATGGTGAGGCTGCACTTGGAGTATTGTCAACAGTTTTGGGCCCCATATCTCAGAAAGGATGTATTGTCATTGGAGAGAGCTAGGAGGAGGTTCACAAGGATGATTCTCGGAATGAAGGGTGTAACTCATTAGGAGTGCCTGGCAGCCTGGGGACTGTACTCACTGGAACTTAGAAGAATGCAGGAGGGATGTTATTAAAGCCTATTGAATGTTGAAAGGGCTAAATAGGGTGGATGTGGAGAGGATGTTTCTTATGGTTGGTGTATCCAAAACCAGAGGGCACAGCCTTGAAATTGAGGGGGCGACCTTTTAGAACAGAGGTAGGAAGGAATTTTTTTTAGCCAGAGAGTAGTGAATCTGTGGAATTTTCTGCCACAGACTGTGGTGGTGGCTAAGTCTGTGGGTATATTTAAAGTGGAAGTTGATCGTTTCCTGAGGGCATCAAAGGATATGGCAAGAAGGCAGGTGTATGGGGTGGAGTGAGATCCAGGATCAGTGAAGATGCAATGACGGAGCAGAATCGATGGGCTGAAAGGCCTAATTCTGCTCCTATATCTTATGGGCTAATGGTCTTATAATTCTCTATAGGCGAGATTCAATACTGTTGACCTCATTTCCAGTACAACAGTATAAAGGAGAATGGAATTATTGTTACTCTGGATCCAATGCCACACAATAAAAAAACAGTAAGATTAAAAGCACAATAATAAAAGAAAACACAATAAATATAAATGTATATGATAGCTATGCACATTGTATCTCCATAACGTGATGCTAAGCACAGGAGTATCTGTACATACAGTGACTGACAGGAAATCTTAAAGTAGTGGTGGTTGGGGGTGTGGAAGGTGGGTTTGTAGGTGGAGATGTTGATCAGTCTTATTGCTTGGGGAAAGTAAATGTTTTTGAGTCTGATGGCTCTGGTGTGAATGCTACATAACCTCCTCCTTGATGGGAGTGTGACAAACACTCCATGAACAGGGTGGGCGGGATCCTTCATGCATTATCTTTGTGTATCACTTTCTGTAATAAAGTTTACATTGTAATACATAATAGCATATTTTATTCCCTATCCACCCTTTAACCTCCGACTTGATTACTGCTTTCAATTATTTTTATAAACCTTTATTCTTTATAATTGTTGAATGTTTTGCTTGCATGTCACACCCTGACCAGCACGCCACAGCAGGTTCCTAATACGTGTAAGTGCATGTGGTGAATAAAGTTTGCTGTCTTTTGCAATGGCTGTTTGTTCATGTGAGGTTTTTCATTGATTCTATTGTGTTTCTTTCTATTTGCTGTGAACACCCCGAAGAAAATGCATCTCAGTGTTGTATATGATGACATATGTGTACTTTGATAATAAATTTACTTTGAGCTTTGATCTTTGAGTTGATTCTTAAAGCACCGACCAGGCGTTGGAAAATAGGACTATTATGGATAGAATTTGGTAGCTAACAGAGATACTGTGGGCCGAAGGTCCTGGTTCGGTCAGTGAGAATCTGTCTAACCTGAGCCTGGACTCACTGGAGTTTAGAAGAATCTGGGGGGGGTGGGGATCTTGTTGAAACCTATCGAATATATTAACCCGAGGTAGAATGGATGAGAAGAGGATGTTTCTTATCGTGGGTGAATAGGCAGAGAGTTCAACCTAAGAATAGATGGATGTCATTTAGAACAGAGGTGAAGAGGAATGTCTAAAGCCAGAGGGTGCTGAATCTGTGGAATTTATTGTCACAGATGGCTGTGGAGGCCAAGTCGTTGAGTGTATTTAAAGCAGGCGTTGATAGTTTCTTGACCAGTCAGGGCGTCAAATGTTACAGGGAGAAAACAGGAGAATGGGGTAGAGAGGGATCATTTCAGGCATGATGGAATGGCAGGCATGACTCGATGGGCTGAATGGGTTAATTCTGATCCTATATCTTGTGGTCTTATAGTTTATGGTAATCAAATTGAATGTAAGGAACTGACAACGTGAGAACAACAATGAGGTAATGTGAGGTTGCTGGGAAGCCTTGAAATGTTGCTCAATTAGGAGGGTTCACTTGCCTGTCAACACCTGCCAGTTGTTACAACATGTTCTTCAGCTGAGTGGCTGCCGGCCAAGAAAATGATAGCCAAACTGATTGCGGTATGCAGCAGCCTCCAGCTCTGGTGTGAACACCACATCATCTCAGTGTCTGTGACCGACAGGAGAGGATCCTTCAGGTGGATGAACCCACAGAAAGCCTCTGGCCCACACGGGGTACCTGGCCAAGTACTGAAGGCCTGTGCTGATCGACTGCCTGGAGTGTTCACTGAGACCTTTAACCTCATACGTCAGCAGTCTGTGGTGCTCACCTACGTCAAGCAGGCCTCGGTTATACTGGTGCCTGAAAAGAACGTGGTGGCCTGCCTCAGTGACTAAAGACCAGCAGCACTTGCATCCACAGTGATGAACTGTTTTGAGAGGTTGGTGACGAAACATAGCAACTCCTGCCTGAGAAGTATCTTGGATCTGCTCCAATTTGTGAAACGACACAATGGGTCCATGGCAAATGCAATTTCATTGACTCATCACTCAACCCTGGAACACCTGGACAGCAAAGATGCATACACCAGATACTCTTCATTGACTACAGGTCTGCATTCAATAATATCAACCCCTCAAAACTAATCAACAAGCTCCAAGACCTTGGCCCCACTATCTCCTCGTGCATTTGGATCCTCCATTTCCTCACTTGCAGAATCCAGTCAATTTTGACTGGCAACAACACCTCATCCACAGTTTCCATCAGCAAAGGTTCACCATAAGGTTTACAGCTGTGAGTCCAAATAAGGCTCTGATGCCATGTTTAAGTTTGCTGACCACACCACTGCTGTAGGCAGACTCAGTGGTGATGATTATCAGCATTTAAGAGGAAGATTGAAAATCTGGCTGAGTGGGGCCACAACAGCAGCCTCTCACTCGATGTCAGCAAGACCAAGGAGCTGATCATTGACTTCAAGAGGAAGAAAGCAGAAGTCCACAAGCCAATCTTCAATGGGGGATCAGAAGTGGAGAGGATCAGCAACTGTAAATTCATCTGTTTATCATTCAGAGGACCTCATTCACAGCAAATAGAAACACAACAGAATCAATGAAAAACCTCAAATGACAGAAATGGACAATTACGAAGAAAGCATGGCAGCGCCTCGACTTCCTTAGAAGTTTTCAAAGATGCAGCATGACATCTAAAACTCTGACAAACTTCTACAGATGAGTGGTGGAGAGTATATTGACTGGCTGCAACACAGCCTGCTCTGGAAATGCCAACGCCCTTGAACAGAATATCCTACGCAAAGTAGTGGATACATAGAAACATAGAAAACCTACAGCACAATACAGGCCTTTTGGCCCACAAAGCTGTGCTGAACATGTTCCTACCTTAGAACTACCTACCATAGCTCTCTATTTTTCTAAGCTCCATGTACCTGTCCAGGAGTCTCCTAAAAGACCCTATCGTATCCGCCTCCACCACCGTCACCGGCAGCCCATTCCACACACTCACCACTCTCTGCATAAATAACTTAACCCTGACATCTCTTCAGTACCCTCTTCCAAGCACCTTAAAACTATGCCCTCTTGTGCTAGCTATTTCAGCCCTGGGGAAAAGCCTCTGACTATCCACATGATCAATGCCTCTCATTATCTTATACACCTCTATCAGGTCAGCTCTCATCCTCCTTCGCTCCAAGGAGAAAAGGCTGAGTTCACTCAACCTATTCTCATGAGGCATGCTCCCCAATCCATGCAACATCCTTGTAAATCTCCTCTGCACCCTTCCTATGGTTTCCACGTCCTTCCTGTAGTGAGGTGACCAGAACTGAGCACAGTACTCCCAAGTGGGGTCTGACCAGGGCCCTATATAGCTGCAACATTACCTCTCGGCTCCTAAACTCAATCCCACGGTTCGTGAAGGCCAATGCACTGTATGCCTTCTTAACCACAGAGTCAACCTGCATAGCAGCTTTGAGTGTCCTATGGTCTCAGACCCCAAGATCCCTCTGATCCTCCACACTGCCAAGAGTCTTGCCATTAATGTTATGTTCTGCCATCATATTTGACCAACCAAAATGAACCACCTCACACTTATCTGGGTTGAACTCCATTTGCCACTTGTCAGCCCAGTTTTTGTCACGGTCCGGTCCGTTGACTCCTCATTTCAGTTAATTTCCTTTTCCCCATGTTCTACGGGCTCCTTGATTCGAGCACCTGATTTTCATCCGAAGCAGCAGCATAAAAACTCTGGCTTACATCTACTCAAGGCTGGTCTGTCTCCTGAGCAGGGCGGTAATGCACGTTCCGGGCCGCCGAGAATAGTGGACTCTAAGTTGCTTCGGTGCCTGGGGTCTCTTTGTGAGTTCTGTCGTTTTCGTGTCCAGCTGATTTTAGCCAGCTGCTTGCCGCTACTCCAAGTCAAGTTACAAATTCTGTTGTTCTCGTGGGCAGCTGAGGATTGCAGGCCATTTGCAGCTACCCTGAGTCAAGATACGAATTGTCTGTCATTGTTTGGTTTTGTCGTCTTGTGTCCAGCTGAGGACTGCAGGCCGTTTGCCGCTACCCCAAGTCAAGATACAAATGGTCTGTCTTTGTTTGGTTTTGTCGTCTCCCTTGTCCAAGTTCGAGTCCTGGCTCTGTGTCCAAGTTTGAGCCCCGGTTCTGTGTCCGTGTCCTAGTCCGAGCCCCGGCTCCATTTCTGAGTCCAAGTCCCGGTGCCGCGTCCAAGTCCAAGTCCAGGTTCTGCGTCCAACTCCAAGTCCAGGTTCTGCGTCCAAGTCCAAGTCCAGGCTCCTCCGGTTCATTGTCCAATGTTCACGTCCACGTAAGCACCTAATCCTTGCGCTTCAGCCCCCCTGGCAACTATTAATAAACACACTTCTATTAATGCTACCCCCGTGTCTGTGTCCTGCACTTGGGTACGCCCCTTGTAACAGTTTTGCATTCTATCAATGTCCCGCTGTAACCTCTGACAACCCTCCACACTATCCACAACACCCCCAACCTTTGTGTCATCAGCAAATTTACTAATCTATCCCTCCACTTCCTCATCCAGGACATTTATAAAAATCACAAAGAGTAGGGGTCCCAGAACAGATCCCTGAGGCTCACCACTGGTCACCGGACTCCATGCAGAATATGACCCATCTACAACCACTCTTTGCCTTCTGTGGGCAAGCCAGTTCTGGATCCACAAAGCAATTCCCTTTGGATCCCATGCCACCTTTCTTTCTCAATTAACCTTGCATGGGGTATCTTATCAAATGCCTTGCTGAAATCTATATACACTACATCTACTGCTCTACCATCATCAATTTGTTTAGTCACATCCTCAAAAAATTCAGTCAGGCTCGTAAGGCAGCACCTGCTCTTGACAAAGCCATGCTGACTATTCCTCCTAATCATATTATGCCTCTCCAAATATTCATAAATCCGGCATTTCAGGATCTTCTCCGTCAATTTACCAACCACTGAAGTAAGACTCATTGGCCTATAATTTCCTGGGCTATCTCTACTCCCTTTCTTGAATAAGGGAACAACATCCGCAACCCTCCAATTCTCTGGAACCTCTCCTGTCATCATTGATGATGCAAAGATCATTACCAGAGGCTCAGCAATCTCCTCCCTCGCTTCCCACAGTAGCCTGGGGTACATCCCGTCCAGTCCCGGTGACTTATCCAACTTGATGCTTTCTAAAAGCTCCAGCACATCCTCTTCCTTAATATCTACATGCTCAAGCTTTTCAATCCACTGTAAGTCATCCCTAGAATGGCCAAGATCCTTTTCCATAGTAAATACTGAAGTAAAGTATTCATTAAGTATCTCTGCCATCTCAAACGGTTCCATACGCACTTTGCCACTGTCACACTTGTTGGTCCTATTCTCTCACATCTTATCCTCTTGCTCTTCACATACTTGTAGAATGCCTTGGGGTTTCCCTTAATCCTCTCCGCCAAGACCTTCTCATTGTCCCTTCTGGCTCTCCTAATTCCATTCTTAAACTCCTTCCTGCTAGTCTTATAATCTCTCAGATCTCTATCATTACCTAGTTTTTTGAACCTTTCCTAAGCTCTTTTTTTCTTCTTGACTAGATTTTCAACAGCCTTTGTACAACATGGATCTTGTACCCTATCATCCTTTCCCTGTCTCATTGGAAGGTACCTACTCAGAACTCCAGGCAAATATCCCCTGAACATTTGCCACATTTCTTCCGTACGTTTCCCTGAGAACATCTGTTTTCAATTTATGCTTCCAGAAGATCTGTTTCCAGTTTATGCTTCCAGCATAGTCCATCACAGATAAAGCCCCCCCACCATTCAGCCCTTCATCAGGGGCCCCACCATCTAGACTATGCTCTCTTCTTGCTGCTGCCATCGGTAAGAAGGTACAGGATCCTCAGGACCAGCAGCACCAGGTTCAACGACAATTATAAACCCTCAGCCATCAGGCTGTTGTACCGGGAGGATAACTTTACTTATGTCATTCACCCATCACTGAACTGTTCCCACAACCTATGGACTCACTTTCAAGGACTCGTCATTCATGTTCTTGTTATTTATTGCTTTTTTTTTTCTTTTGTAATTACACAGCTTTGTGTCTTTTGCACATCGGTTGTTTATCCGTCCTGTTGGGTATGGATATTTATTAACGCTATTGTGTTTCTATGTAGTTACTGTGAATGCCTGCAAGAAAATGAATCTCAGGGTTGTATATGGTGACATATATGTTATTTCAAATAAATTTACATTGAACTTTGAACTTTGAACACCAGATTAACATACACAAAGTGCTGGAGGAAATCAGTAGGCGAGGCAGCATTTATAGAAATGCATTATCAATGTTCTGTGACCCTTCATCAGGACTGGAAAGGAAGGGGAAGGTACCAGAATAAGGTGGGGGGGGGAGGGTGAATGAAGTTAAAAGCTGGAGGTGATAGCTGGAAAAGTCAAAGGATAACATTACACCTCCACGCACATCGTTTCACCTATCACCTTCTAGCTCGTCTTCCTTCCCCTCCCCGAACCTTTTTATTCTGGCGTCTCCCCTCTTCCTTTCCAGTCCTGATAATAGACGATAGACAATTGACAATAGGTGCAGAAGTAGACTATTTGGCCCTTCAAGCCTGCACCGCCATTCTGAGATCATGGCTGATCATCTACTATCAATACCCAGTTCCTGCCTTGTCCCCATAACCCTTGACTCCCCTATCCAGGAGGTGGCCTGTCCTGGAGTCGGAGGCCCTGATTTGTGCATGGGTAGGAGAGAGGCTTGTTTTGCTGTTGTTGTTCTGTTGAACACTGTGGGCATGCTATGTTGGCGCTAGTTTTTTTTTAACGACACTTGCGGCTGCCCCCAGTACATCCTTAGGTTCTGTTGGTTGTTAATATAAATATTGCATTTCACTGTATTTGTCAGATGCACATCATAAGGTTGAAACATACAGTGAAACATGTTGCTTGAATCAAATCAAATCAGCGAAGACTGTGCTGGGCAGTTCACAAGTGTCACTACGTTTCCAGCACCAACATAGCACGCCCACAACTCACCAACACTTTGGAATATGGTAGGAAACTGGTGCACCCAGAGGAAACCCATGTGGTCATGGGGACAACGTACAAACTCCTTGCATGCATCAGTGGGAATTGAACCCCGATTGGTGTTTGCTGCCACAGTAATAAAGTTACATTAACCGTAACAGTACCAAACACCTCAAATGTGATAAATAAAACTAATCTAATGAAAGGTAATGGTTGGGGCTAAGCTAAACCACTCACCCAGGTCTGCTGCTTTTACCGAGTGCCAGGGATCAACCAGCAGTGACTTCTCCAAATTGTGCCTGGCAAGAAAGGAACAGTTAAATTGTTAAAAACAACTGAGGTACACAAGCCTCAGAAAGAGGAAAATGTGACAAAAGTAAACAAAACCTTGTCACTTTGGTGGGAGAAATGAGTCCAGGAGTATCAAGAAGAACCTGTAGAAAACTGGACTGTTTACTCTTTTCCATGGATGCTGCCTGGCCTGCTGAGTTCCTCCAGCATTCTGTGTGTGTTGATTGTTTATTCCTCTCCATTTCTCAACCTGACCTGCTGAGTTTTGTGAATGTTGCTTTGGATTTCCAGCACCTGCAGAATCTCATGTGTTGATGATTTTCCGCATCAAGGTGTCTGGGATAATCATGTCTGATCTCTCCATGCGCATATTCCCCAGAAACTGACATTAATGATTGAATTTGCTGCCTTGTTCCTCTTTCTGTGTAGTTGCTATTGAAATGCAGCAGCTTTTGATCTCCCACTCCTGCTGATCGACATCACACCCTCAGCTCCGAAGGATGCCTTTGCTCTTTAATATTGTCTGTGCTAGCAGGGTATGTCACTTTCACACCCTCCTGGGAGAGCGCCAGGTCAGACTGCCACCGGGGCACTAGGCTGTGGACAAGGCTGTTGCACAGACTTCACAAAGTTCACCGTAAATTTATTATCAAAGTACATTTGTGACACCGTATACAACAGTGAGATTCATTTTCCTGAGGGCATACTCCAAGAAACACAATAGGATCAATGAAAGATTGTACGCAACAGGACAGACAAACAGGCAGTGTGCAAGACGTAACCCACTGTGCAAATACAAAAGAAAAAAGATTTCTAATCATAATATTAAATAAGTAAACAATAAATATTGAGCAACGCACACAAAATGCTGGAGGAACTCAGCATGCCAGGCAGCGTCAATGGAAAAGAGTACAGTCGTGCTTCAGGCCGAAATGTCTACAGGTTTTCTCTTGTTTGTGAATAAATATTGAGAACAGGAGATGGAGAGTACATAGAACTTAGAACAGTACATTAAAGGCGCTTCAGCTCACAATGTTGTGCCAACATTTGAACCAATCCAAAGTCAATCAAGCTATTCGCTCCTACACAGCCCCCATTTTTTCTACCATCCATGTTGCTACCAAAGAATTTCTTACATGCACCTAATATATCTGCCTCTACCACCACCCCTGCAGGGCGTTCTATGCACCCACCACTCTCTGTGTAAAAAAAAATGTACCTCTGACATCCCACCAATACTTTCCTCCAATCGCCTTAAAATAATACCTCTGGTATTAGCCATTTCCACCCACCCTGGGAAAAAGTCTCTGGCTGTCCACTCAACCTATGCCTCTTGTCATCTTGTACACCTCTATCAAGTCACCTGTCATCCTCCTTCTCACCAAAGAGAAAAGCCCCAGCTCACTCAAGCTATCTTCATTAGACATCTCTCTAATCCAGGCAGCATCCTGTAAATCTCCTATGCACCTTTTCTAAAGTTTCCAGATCCTTTCTATAATGAGTTGACCACAACCCAATAATCTAAGGGTGGACTCCAAAATGGCTCTGCTCATCCACACTGCCATTAACCCTGTAATCTGCCTTCAAATTTGACCCTCCAAAGTGAATCACTTCACATTGAACTTCATTTACCACTTCTCAGTCCTGTCAATATCCTGTTGTAACCTACAAAAACTTTCTACGCCATCCACAATACCACCAACCTTCCTGTCATTTCAAAGGTTTCAAAGCTACATTTAATGTCAGAGAAATACATACAATATACATCCTGAACAAGAGAAGATCTGCAGATACTGGAAATTCAAGTAACACACACAAAATGCTGGTGAACGCAGCAGGCCAGGCAGCATCTATAGGAAGAAGTACAGTCGACATTACAGGCCGAGACGAAGGGTCAGTCCTGACGAAGGGTCTCGGCCTGAAATGTCGACTGTACTTCTTCCTATAGATGCTGCCTGGCCTGCTGCGTTCACCGGCATTGTGAATATACATCCTGAAATGCTTTTACTTCACAACCATCTACGAAAACAGAGGAGTGCCCCCAAAGAATGAATGACAGTTAAATGTTAAAACCCCAAGGTCCCCCCCACCAGCACCCCTGGCTCCCGCGTGTAAGCGACAGCAAGCAATGATCCCCCCTCCCCCCACCAGAAAAAAAAGCATTGGCACCCGCCACCGAGCTCTCAAGCATGAGCAAAGCAACAGTGATGGCACAGACTTGTAGTACTCCAAAGACCACTTGTTCGTCCAGTATTCGACATACCACAGGCTCGCTCTCTCCCCAATAAAGGAAAAAGAGGTGTCTCTGTTTCACAGCCATAGGGGAGACATAGCAAACAACTTGCTGGTTTACGATATTAAAAGTCTGATGCGTTGCTTTTTCCAAGCTCTGTGCCCAAAGATCTCGGGTCTCTGGGCACACAGCCTTAGATCTTCCGACTCCCCCAATGACATACAGATCTCCTGCCGTGACACCGACCTTCAATCCACCCGTCTCCAGAGCCACAAGGTCTCGGTCCTCCGAAGGCGAGCTGAACTCTTAGGCCGAGGCCTTGGCGTGCCGAATAACAGCCAGTAGTGAAACCCTTAGAGCAGGTCCCATTCCGTTACAAACTTATTAACCCCCACTTTCCACTTCCTCATCCGAGTCATTTATAAAAATCACAAAGAGCAGGGGTTCCACAACAGATCCCTGTGGAGCAGAACTGGTCACCGACCTCCAGGCAGATAAACAGGTTAGTAGGTTAATTGATCACGTGGGTGTAATTGGGCAGCGTGGGATTGTTGGGCTGGGAAGGCCTGCTACCATTCTGTATCTCTAAATAAATAAAATGCTGCAAGACTTCATCTGGTCAGATAGCATCTATGGAAAGAAATAATCATTCAACATTTCAGGTCAAGATCCATCATCATCATTATCATCAAAGTTCAAAGTTCAAAGTTGAAAATAGAATGTATTATCAGGGTACATACATGTCACCACATACAACCCTGAGATTTTTTTTCTGCAGGCATACTGAGCAAATCTATGGAACAATAACTGTAAACATCAGGAACTGTAAACTGTAAACAAACAGTGCAAATGCAGATAATAAATAAATGGCAATAAATAATGAGCATGAAATAACAGGATAAAAGAGTCCTTAAATAACTGTAGCTATCCCCTTTTGTTCAAGAGCCTGATGATTCAGGGGTGGTAACGGTTTGTGAACCTGGTGGTGCGAGTCCTGAGGCTCTTGTACCTTCTACCTGTTGGCAGCAGCGAGAAAAGAGCTTGGCCTGGGTGGTGAGGATCTTTGATGATGGATGCTGCTTTTCTATGGTACCGTTTAATGTAGATGTGCTCAATGGTTGGGAAGGTTTCACCTGTGATGTACTGGGCCGAATCCATTACACTTTCTAGGCATTCCCATACTAGGCCATAATGCAGCCAGTCAGCACACTTTCCACCACACAACTATAGAAGTTTGCCAAGGTATTCAATGACATGCCGAACCTCCTCAAACTCCTGAGGAAGTAGAGATGCTGTTGTGCTTTCTTCACAACTATATTTATATGATGGGTCCAGGACAGGTCCTCTTAGATAGTGACACCCAGGAACTTAAAGTTACTGACTCTCTCCTCTGATCCTCTGATGATTACTGGTTCATGGACCTCTGGTTTCCTTCTCCTCAAGTCCACAGCCAGTTCTTTGGTCACATTGACACTGACTGAGAGGTTGTTGTTATGACACCACTCAGCCAAATTTTCAATCTCCCTCCTGTATGCTGATTTCGTCACCACTTTTGATACAGCCCACAACAGTGGGGTCATCAGCAAACTTGTATGTGGTGTTGGAGCTGTACTTAGCCATACAGTCATAGGTTTAATGTGAAGAGAGCAGGGGGCTAAGTACACACCCAGTGCTGATGGAGATTGCAGAGGAGGGGCATTTACAGAAGTTTGAGAAATCAATGTTCATGCCATCAGACTGGACTCTACCCAAATAGTACAAAGGTGCTGTTCCTCCAACCTAAGTGTGGCCTCATCACGACAGTGGAGGAGGCCATGGATGGACATATCGGAATGGGAATGGGAAGTGGAATTAAAATAGGTGGCCACTGGGAGATCTCGCTTTTTCTGGCAGATGGAATGTGGATGATCGACAAAGCGGTCTCCCAATCTCTGTCGGGTCTCACTGATATACAGAAGGCCACATCAGGAGCACCGAACACAGTAAATGACCCCAACAGACGCACAGGTGAAGTGTCACCTCACCTGGAAGAACTGTTTGGGGCCCTGAATGGTCGTGAGGAAGGAAGTGTAGGGGCAGCTGTAGCACTTGTTCTGCTTGCAAGGATAAGTACCGGGGGAGAACAGTGGGGAGGGGCAAATAGACATGGGAGTCGCATAGGGTCTCATCCACGGTCGTGATGAGGCCACACTTAGGTTGAAGGTACAACACCTTATATTCAGTTTGGGTAGCCCCCAACCTGATAGCATGAACATCAATTTCTCAAACTTCCAGTAATGCCCCCTCTTCACCATTTCCCATCCCCTTTTCCCTCTCTCACCTTATCTCCTTGCCCCCCCCCAAAATTACCTCCCTCTGGTGCTCCTCCCCCTTTTTCTTTCTTCCATGGTCTTCTGTCTCTTTCACCAATCAACTTCCCAGCTCTTTACTTCATCCCTCCTCCTCCTCCAGGTTTCACCTATCACCAGTGTTTCTCTCTTCCCTCCATACTCCACCATTTAAATCCGCTACTCAGCTTTTTCTCTCCAGTCCTGCCAAAGGGTTTTGGCTCGAAACGTCAACAGTACTTTACTCCATAGATGCGGCCTGGTCTGCTGAGTTCCTCCAGCATTTTGTGTGTGTGTCACAGTCCCGACCGTTAATTCCCCATTTTCTCCTAATTCCCTTTGATTGTGCCACGGTTCTGACCACTAATTCCCCATTTTTCTCCTAATTTCCGTTGATGGTGACACACCTGGTTTTCATCAAGACCTGCAGCATAAGAACCCCGGCTTTGCACCCATTAGTTGCCAGATCGTTGGTTTTGCCTGTGTGGTAATTAACGTTTCCCGGCCGCTTAGGACTGTGTGTTCTAAGTTTTTCTTCAGTACCAAGAATTACCTGTGAAATTCAGTCTCTCTGTGTCAAGATAAGTTTTCTAAGTTCTACTCCAGTTCCGAGGTTCACTTGTGAAACAGTCTCTCTGTGTCAAGATAAGTCTTTCAGGCTTTACCTCAGCACCGAGGTTTACCTGTGTAACTCCGTCTGTCCGTGCTAAGAAAAGTTTTGTCTGCTGTTTCTCTTTCTACACTCCGTGTCAAGATCAGTTCTGCCTGTCTCCTGCCTTCCTGCACTCCCTCCTGTTTGCCATTCAACGCTCACGCCCGTGTCTGCATCCTAACTCAATCTCCGTGCCTGTGTCCTGCATTTGGGTTCGCCTCGTCCATTGCAAAAGTGTGTGTTACTCGGATTTCCAGCATCTGCAGATTTTCTCTCGTTTGAGATTGTGGAGATGTGTTTGCCGATCCGAACTGACTGGGGTCTACCAGTGAGAAAATCTGGGATCCATTTGCACAAGGGGGTATTGAGGCCCTGACCTTGGAGTTTATTGATTAGTTTTGAGGAGATGATGGTATTAAATACTGAGCTGTAATTGATAAAGATCATCCTGATGTATGCATCTTCATCATCATCTTGTCCTAACATTGTGTGCAGTTTTGGCCACCTACCTACAGGTAAGATGTAAATAAGTTTGAAAGAGTACAGAGAAAATCTACAAAGTAAATGGCAGGATACTTAGTAGTGTGGAGGAGCAGAGGGATCTCGGGGTACATGTCCACAGATCCCTGAAAGTTGCCTCACAGGTGGATAGGGTAGTTAAGAAAGCTTATGGGGTGTTAGCTTTCATAAGTCGAGGGATAGAGTTCAAGAGTCGCGAGGTTATGATGCAGCTCTATAAAACTCTGGTTAGGCCACGCTTGGAGTACTGTGTCCAGTTCTGGTCGCCTCACTATAGGAAGGATGTGGAAGCATTGGAAAGGGTACAGAGGAGATTTACCAGGATGCTGCCTGGTTTAGAGAGTATGCATTATGATCAGAGATTAAGGGAGCTAGGGCTTTACTCTTTGGAGAGAAGGAGGATGAGAGGAGACATGAGGTGTACAAGAGGTGTACAAGATAATAAGGGGAATAGGTAGAGTGGGTAGCCAGCGCCTCTTCCCCAGGGCACCACTGCTCAATACAAGAGGACATGGCTTTAAGGTAAGGGGTGGAAAGTTCAAGGGGGATATTAGAGGAAGGTTTTTTACTCAGAGAGTGGTTGGTGCGTGGAATACACTGCCCGAGTCAGTGGTGGAGGCAAATACACTACTGAAGTTTAAGAGACTACTATATGGAGGAATTTAAGGTGGAGGGTCATATAGGAGGCAGGGTTTGAGGGTCGGCACAACAATGTGGGCCGAAGGGCCTGTACTGTGTGTATGTTCTATGTTCTATGTTAGTGGGTCTGAAAGACCTGAATTATAAGGCAATATTGAATAGGTTAGGACTTTATTCCTTGGAATATAGAAGATTGAGAGAAGATTTATGAAGGTATACAATATTATGATGGGTATAGGTAGGGTAAATGAAAGTAGGCTTTTTTCACTGAGGTTTGGTGGAACTGCAACTAGAGGTTAGGGGTGAAAGGTGAAAATTTGAAGGGGAACATGAGAGGATCTTCACTCAGAGGGTGGTGAGAGTTTGGAATGAGCTGCCAGCACAAGTGGTGCATGTGAGCTCAATTTCAATGTTTAAGAGAAGTTTGGATAGGACTTGGATGGTAGGGATATGGAGGTCTATGGTCCTGGTGCAGATCGATGGGAGTAAGCAGTTTAAATAGTTCAGCACAGACTAGATAGGAAGAAGACCTGTTTCTATGCTGTACGTTTCTATAACTCTATGACTCAAAGGGTCTCCACTTGAAACGTTGACTGCTTATTCCCCTCTGTAGAAGCTGCCTGACCTGCTGAGTTCCTTTGGCATTTTGTGTGTGTTCTGCACTCTTGATGTTTTCCCTATACTACCTTAACAGTATTCTGCTTTTTTAGCATGTCGTCATTGTGTTCCTTCTGCCTGACATCTTGTCGACTCACAACACCAGTCTGGCTTGGTGTAGTAACACCATACTCCTTCATGACGCGATTTGCCCCCGCACAGACCTATAAACATAATTTGTCAGCACTGGGCCTCGTAAAAACCTTACAGACAACAGAAGAAATGTACTGAACCAGAATAGTACATTTGGGACCTTATTAACTGCTTTCAATTAACGACAGAATATTGAAGTTACTAACAATGGAAAGAAGCTGACTGCTCTCCTCGTGGACGTCTGTTGTTGTAAATAGTCAGAGCTGAGATCGATGTTCATAGACACTAATAGAATGAGGGGAGATGGGGATTGGGTAGAAAAGATGTCAGCCAAGCAAGGCCTTCCTATACTTCTGCTTATGAGGTGCTTCTAGTTCCTGTATAGCTCGCTCTCGATTTGTACCATAAGACATAAGAACATTATCAGGCCATTCTGCCCATCGAGTCTGTTGTGCATTCAGTTATTGTATCAGTGAATCATTATCCCTCTCAACCCCATTCTCCTGCCTTCTCCCCATAACCTTTGATGTCCTGATTTGCAAGACCACAAGACACCGTGTTTTAACTGTGTTAGTACAGACACCACAATTTTTTTTACCTCTTCACCTCCTCCCTCACTTCCATTCAGGGTTCCAAACTGTCCTTCCAGGTGAAGCAACACATCACCTGCAAGTCTATCGGGGTTATCTACTGTATCTGGTGCTCCTGGTGTGGCCTCCTCTCGTGGTGAGACATAACACAGACTGGAGAACCATTTCATTGAGCACCTTTGCTCTGTCTGCCACAAAAGGAGGATGTCCCAGTGGCCACCAATTTCAATTCAACTTCCCATGCCCATTCCCATGTCTGTCCATGGTCTCCACTACAGTTACAATGAGGCCACTCTCAGGTTGGTGGCGGAACATCTCATATTCCATTTGCGTAATTCTGTAGCAGTTTAACTCAATCTGATTACTTACACAGGTATAATCGAGTGACAAACACCATTCACCAAAATCTTGCTTTAAAATACAAACTGATAAATCAAATCACACCTTACTATAAATACAATCCTGATGCACTTTTCGAGTCAGAATACCACAACTTATATTATGACCAATCCGTTACTACAGATAAGACAATACATAATAACCATCCAGATACAATAATACAGATTAAGCAAGCAAGAACAACTTACTTAACAGATACAACCATTCGAAACACACGCAACTTACAGAAATGAATTAAGTGAAAAACAGAAGAAATATGTTGAATTAAAAGAGGAAATTTAAAGACTTTGAAATATGAGCAGGGCATACATTGCCCGGACTGATATATCTACAACTGGTGTCATCCAAAAGGCACCACACAGTAGCATTAAACAATTAGGGCTACACAGTAACATCTATGTAAATCTCCAGAAAGCCACAATACTAAACACCACTAGAGTAATCCGAAAGTTCGTAGCAATTGAAGAAATGAGTGTGCTTGGCTATGCCCATACCTCAGGTTTTACCAGCTTGAGCTAAAAAAGCATAAAATAATAATTAATAAGCAATGAATATTGAGTTTTTAACAACCAAAATGAACAACCACCATTATCAAAGTAAACCAAGGCATTTTCCAGGATGACTCATTAAGCCCATGATGGTTCTGTCTAGCTTTAAACCATTCTCTAATTTACGGAATTGGATGAAATTTGAGTATCAAATCAGAAACAACAGAATAAGTTGTACATTAACCCACCTTCTCGCCATGAATGATTTGAAATTATCAGTAAAGCTAATGCAGTTAGTTCAAATAGTAGAACTATTTTCAAAAGATATAAACGAACTTTGGGCTGGATAAGTGCAGAACATTAACCATAAAGAAAGGTGCAATGGAGTAAATGTTTGGCTTAGAGTTGGAGAAACAGAAGGGTTCCTTGTGACATTACAGGACCAGGTGGTTAACACAAAAAAATATCAAAAATACATAATAAAACACCAACAAATTCAAGATGATAAATGTAGAAAATGCTGAGAAAAACCAGAAACAATCCAGCACATTACAAGATCACCTAACAGTTTAACTCAATCTGATTACTTACACAGGCACAATCAAATGGCAAACATCATTCACCAAAATCTTGCTTTAAAATACAAACTCATAAAAGAAATCATACCTTACTATAAATACAAGCCTGTTCTAGTTTTAGACTCAGGATCTCACAAATTATATTACGACCAATCCGTTATTACAGATAGGACAATCCATAATAACCATCCAGATATAATAACAGTGGATGAACAAGCAAGAACAACTTTTTTACTAGATACAGCCATTCCAAACACACATAACTTACAGAAATCAATTAGTGAAAAACATCAGAAATATGCTGAGTTAAGAGGGGAAATTGAAAGACTAAGGAACATGAACAGGGTAAACATTCTCCCAGTAGTAATATCTATAACTGGTATCATCCCAAAGTCACTACACAATAGTATTAAATAATTAAGCCTACTCAGCAATATTTATGCAAATCTTCAGAAAGCCACAATACTAAACTCCAGTAGAATAGTTGGTAAGTTCCTAGCAATTGAAAAATGAGTGTGCTTGGCCATGCCCATACCTCGAGTTTTACCAACTTGAGTTGGAAAAAATGTGTTTTATAAATAATAAATAAGCAATAAATATTAGGAACATGAGTCGTAGAGTCCTTGAAAGTGAGTTCATAGGTTGTAGGAACAGAATGGTGATGGGGTGAGTGAAGTTGAGTGAAGTTATCCCCTCTAGTTCAAGACCCTGATAGTTGAGGGGTAACAATTGTTCCTGAACCCAGTGATGTGAGTCCTGCCAGCTCTTTCTCCGTGGTTATTCCGTGGGTCAGCTCATCCAACTCAGACAAAATCCCTTGCATGTCCGTGAGGAAGAATTTACAATGCTGACTGGCCTGGAAGGCTGAGGTCCATTCTGGTGTGTCCACTCAGTTTTATTTCCATTATGATTTGACATTGAGGTGGATACAAATGAGTGACCAGAGGCAAGCAAATTACTGTAGTTCCAGAGAGTCTCACACAGCCAGACAGGATGACAACAGCATTAGAAAGACAACCCCATCGCTCACACATTTCTCCCTCCCATTCTCCTCCCCACCTCCTTCCCTCTATTCCATAGTGCACTGTCCTCTTCTACCAGAATCCACTTCTTCAGCCCTTCCGCCTATCATTCCCACTCACCCTTTTCCCTCCCCTCACCTGGGCCCACCAATCACCTGCCATCTCTTGCTCCACCCTTCCCCTTCCCACCCTGTCACACCATCTACCTTCTTTCTTTGCAGTTGAGATGAAGGGTCTCTACCCAAAACATTGACTGTCCATGTCTTGAAAAACACACAGAAAGTACTAGAAGAACTCAGCAAGTTAGGCAGCATCTAAAGAGGGGAAGAAACAGTCAACATTTCAGGCAGGATCTCACCCTAAATTGCCAACTGCTCATCTCCTTCCATGGATGCTGCCTGACCTGCTGAGTTTCTCCAGCTTTTTATGTGTGGTGCTTTGGATTTCCAGCATCTGCAGAATCTCTTGTGTTTATGGTATATAAAGATTAGCCTTATTTGTCATATGTATATCGAAACATCAAAACATAGTAAGAGGAGTTATTGTGCCAATGACCAACACAGTAAGAGGACACTGATCGCAACCACTGTAAAGCATTATGCTAGCTGCTACATTACTCTCTGAAACTTCCTGATGGTAGCAATACTTTTCTCCCTACATGCCATTGGGAAGAAAGTGTAAGCGGAGCCTTAGGTTCCATTCCTCCAGGGTTAGGAATAGTTATTCAGCCATCCTGGTCCTGAACCAGTGTGCATAACTTCTGTCACGTACCCCATGACAGGAATAAAGAACCAGCAGAGATGGAAAACACTTTGGAGTCCAGTATTGCTATTAACTAATAATATTTATTAGTAACTACGCAATACAGTAATATAAATGTAGATAAATCAAACAGGTTAGCAATGATTATATATATAAGTAAGTGTATCAGTAAGTGTGGAAATATATGCATGAAAAACCAAGCTTCTTCAAGTCTAGGGGTAAAAAGATACAGTCTTATGATGATGAGTAAAGTTCAGTTCAGTTCAGTTCACGGTATTGAGTTGAGTAGTGATGGAGAGAGAGAGAGGGGGGAGAGATTTGAGTCTTCAGGTAAGCTGATGCTGTTGATCTTCTCGTTGTCCTCCGAAATCCTTTAAGAGTCACCGACTGTGACCGCAACAAAGGGGACTGGTTTTCTCTGGTGGAGCTATCAACCCAGGCAAGGGTGGACACATGGACAACTCCCCACCAGTCAACCTCTTTTCTCACTGCAAGAGCGACTGATCGACCTGCCTGATCGATCCTCCAAAAAACCACTTTTTCTGAGGGCACAACAAAGCTTATTCAGTGTCCACAAACACGTGTCTGAGGTCTGTATCATCTGACCTCCTATTTATCTCACTGTACTGGGTACCAACTGTCATTCAAATAACTCCTCCTTCCTTTGTCTGTGTAAGAAATGCACTAGCAGGCAAATGTCCTTGGGAGGTATCAACACGCTGCTGAAAAATTGTAACATCAATTGTCCAGCAAATAACGCCGCCTTCGGTCACCATAGCAACTTACGAGCTGCTCAGTGCCATCTCCAACCCAGCAGAAATCCAAAAGTTAGCCAGTTCTCTCTCGTGCCTTAAAGTGACAGTCCAACAGTTAGTCTTCGGCTCTCTCTCTCTCTTTTCAAAACAAGATATCGGTGTTAAATAACTATCTCTCTCTCTCTCTTTTTCAAAAGTACAGTTCATAGGGGTAATTCAGGACCCTGTCACACTTCACTCAACTCAGCTCTGAGTTAATTGCACAACATACAGACCCACCTTTAAGGACTCTACGACTCACGTTCTCAGTATTATTTATTTAGTTATTTAGACATACAGCTCAGAACAGGTCCTTCCATCCCAATGAACGACACCACCCAGCAACCCACTTATTTAACCCTAGCCTAATCACAGGACAATTTAAAATGACCAGTATGCCTTTGGCCTGTGGGAGGAAACCTGAGCACCCGGAGGAAATCTGTATGCTCATGGGAAGAACAGACAAGCTCCTTACAGACAGCACTAGAACTAAACCTCAGACTCTGAGCTCACTGTGGTAAACCATGTATATATGTTGTAACTCGGTTACCTGTCTGGACACACCCCTCTGCTGACTGCCCCTGTGGCTCCTCCCACAGAGTCCTGTATAAAGGTGTTCGCCTTGCCCTCCCCCTCAGTCTGGGGGCAGACACTCACTGTGGAGGTCGTATTGTACAGCGAATAAAAGCCTTTCAGTATTTTACCAAACCTCAGTCTTTTGGAGTAATTGAAGGTGCTTCAATTTTATTCGCTGTACGTTTTAAAACATGGAACAGGCCCTGAGACCAGAAAAAATTAGACCTCAATCCGCAAACACCTGAAGCTGGAAACGCTTCCGAACTCTGGCTGGCCTGCTTCGAAGCGTATCTAGAGGAGATTAAAGCGACCGACCCCGTAGCAAAGCACAGAGTTCTACTCTCCAGGGTCAGTCCACGGGTTTATTCGCTGATCAGAGACCAGCCGAACTACGACGGCGCGATGAACGCACTCAAAAGACAATACCTGCGGCCGATAAACAGCGTCTATGCTCGGCACCATTTAGCGACACGGCAACAACGCCCCGGGGAATCGAGTGCTGAGTTTGTCCGGGCCCTACGGACACTCGTGCGGGCCTGCAATTGCCAGGAGCTGACGGTGGCGCAGCATGCAGAACTCCTAGTGAGAGACGCCTTCGTTACGGGGACCAGGTCAGTGTACGTGCGCCAGCGGCTGCTGGAAAAAGCCGATCTTACCCTAAGTTCGGCGATGGAGCTGGCTGATATGTTGGAGGCCTCTCTGCATAACTCCGAGGCTCTCCAGGCACGCGATCCCCCGATGGCCTCGTGGGCACCGCAGACCCCGCAACCCGCCGGCGAATCGACCTCGGCTGCAGCCAGTCGTGAGTCCGCGAAGTGCTACTTCTGCGGACTGGAGAAGCACCCCCAGAAACGCTGCGCGGCCCGACAAGCTACCTGCTTTAGCTGTGGAAAGAAGGGCCACTTCGCCAAGGTCTGTAAGTCAAAACCGCAAGTGGGATCGAGCAGCGCCGCGTGCGAGACGTGGGGGTCGCCATCTTCCCTGCACACTGCCACCACGTGCGAGACATGGGGGCCGCCATCTTCCCTGCACGCCGCCACCACGTGTGAGACATGGGGGCGGCCATCTTGGTCGGCGCCACCTCCCACCGCCTACGACCAACGGGTGCTCACGGGCCACCCCACCGCGCCGGACCAAGACAGCGACCCCACCCTGGCTTCCGTGACCCTCGACCAAAGCGCTCCCCACCAGCTCACAAGGTCAATGATGGACATCCTGGTGGAGGGGCGCAGGACAAGCTGCCTGTTTGACTCAGGCAGCACGGAGAGTTTTATCCACCCGGCCACGGTGCAGCATTGTGGACTCATGATACGGCCGGTAAGTCGGAGGGTCACCATGGCCTCCAGGTCGCATACAACAGACATCCGGGGGGGTTGTGTAGCGACTAGTGGTGCAGGGCACAGAATATCGGGACTTTACGTTACTGGTCTTGCCTCAACTGTGTGCCCCTGTGCTGTTGGGGTTGGACTTCCAGAGCCACCTGAAAAGCGTGACAATGAAGTATGATGGGCCCCTCCCGCCAGTTACTGTCATAAATCCCCTGTTTTGTAGAAATATGTCACATACCCCGCTACTGACCACACACACACACCGACCCGCACATCCCACCCAACATCATGCCAACTGCCACACTACCGACACCACTTGCGGCCTCTCCACCCTCAGGATCCCTCCCCCACCGCTGTTCGCCAACCTGACCCCCGACTGTAAACCTGTGGCAACTAAAAGCAGGAGGTACAGCGCGGGGGACAGAGCTTTCATTAAGTCGGAGGTGCAGCGGCTACTCAGGGAGGGGGTCACTGAGGCAAGCACAAGTCCTTGGAGGGCGCAGGTGGTGGTTGTTCGGAACGGGGAGAAGAATAGGATGGTCGTGGACTATAGCCAGACCATCAATAGGTTCACGCAGTTCGACGCGTACCCTCTACCCCGCATCGCGGATATGGTCAATCAGTTAGCACAGTACAAGGTGTACTCGACCATAGACCTAAAATCCACTTACCATCAGCTCCCCATCCGCCGGGAGGACCGCCCTTACACTGCCTTCGAGGCGGACGGCAGGCTTTATCAATTCCTGCGCGTCCCCTTTGGTGCCACGAATGGTGTATCTGTCTTCCAGAGGACAATGGACCGGATGGTGGACCAGTGCCAACTGAAGGCCGTTCCCATATCTGGATAACATCACCATCTGCGGTCACAACCAGCAGGATCACGACAACAACCTCCAAAAATTTCTCCAAGCGGCCAAATCTTTCAACCTCACCTATAACAAGGACAAGAGTGTATTTGGGACCACCCGACTTGCTATCCTTGGGTGTGTCGTGGAGAATGGAGTCATTGGCCCTGACCCCGACTGTATGCGCCCCCTGTTGGAACTCCCTCTTCCCAATACCCTCAGAGCCCTCAAAAGGTGCCTGGGCTTCTTTTCATATTACGCCCAATGGGTCTCTAACTATGCAGACAAGGCCTGCCCTCTGGTCAAGTCCACCACATTCCCCCTCTCTGCCGAGGTCCACGCGGCCTTCAACCGCATAAAAGGGGACATTGCCAAAGCAGCAATGCATGCGGTGGATGAGGCTATTCCCTTCCAAGTAGAGAGTGACGCCTCCGA
Organism: Mobula hypostoma; assembly: GCF_963921235.1. Taxonomy (NCBI): domain Eukaryota; kingdom Metazoa; phylum Chordata; class Chondrichthyes; order Myliobatiformes; family Myliobatidae; genus Mobula; species Mobula hypostoma. The sequence goes on along the minus strand of NC_086106.1, from coordinate 132,228,641 downwards.
CTTTGCGCTGGCTGCTACCCTCAACCAGGCAGGAAGACCAGTGGCATTCTTCTCCCGTACCCTTCAAGGCCCTGAAATTCGGCACTCTGCGGTAGAGAAAGAGGCCCAGGCCATAGTGGAAGCTATAAGGCACTGGAGGCACTATCTTTCCGGCAAAAGGTTCACCCTGCTAACTGACCAGCGCTCAGTCGCATTCATGTTTAATAATCAGCAGCGGAGCAAAATCAAAAATGATAAAATTCTGAGGTGGAGAATCGAACTCTCCACCTACAACTATGACATCATGTACAGGCCTGGGAAGCTCAACGAGCCCTCCGATGCCCTATCCCGGGGAACATGCGCCAGCGCGCAGATCGACCGGCTATACGCCCTACATGTAGGTCTTTGCCACCCAGGGGTCACCCGGCTTTTCCACTTCGTGAAAGCCCGGAACCTGCCTTACTCCCTTGAGGAGATCAGGACGATGACCAGGGACTGCCAAGTCTGCGCAGAGTGCAAACCGCGCTTCTATCGACCCGAAAAGGCACCACTCATCAAGGCCACCCGCCCCTTTGAGCGACTGAGTGTTGACTTTAAGGGCCCCCTTCCCTCCACCGACCGCAATGTGTACTTTCTTAACGTAATTGACGAGTACTCGCGGTTCCCCTTCGCCATCCCCTGCCCTGACACCACTACCACGTCAGTTATAAAAGCCCTGCGCAAGCTCTTCACTCTGTTCGGATACCCATGCTATATCCACAGTGACAGAGGGTCCTCGTTTATGAGTGACGAGCTGCGGCAATATCTACTGGCTAGGGGAATTGCAACCAGTAGGACCACGAGCTATAATCCCCGGAGGAATGGACAGGTAGAGAAGGAGAATGGCACAGTGTGGAAAGCCACACTCTTAGCCCTCAGGTCAAAGGGACTGCCGGTCTCCCGCTGGCAGGAGGTCCTTCCCGAGGCACTCCACTCCATCCGCTCCCTGTTATGCACAGCCACCAATGCCACCCCTCATGAGCGGCTCTTTTCTTTTCCCAGAAAATCGACCACTGGAACCACCCTACCATCTTGGCTGACGTCCCCGGGGCCAGTGCTGCTCCGGAAACATGCGAGGACCAATAAATACTCCCCGATAGTCGAGAGGGTTCACTTACTTCATGCGAACCCCCAGTATGCCTACGTGGTTTTACCTGATGGGCGGGAGGACACGGTCTCCATCCACGACCTGGCGCCTGCAGGAGCTCCGGGCCCCTACCCTGAACACTCCGTGGTGACTATTGACCCCGTACCCACCAATGTATGTACCTACGAGACACCGTGCACCCTAAACCCTATACAGACACCACATGACACTCCCATACCGGGCGCGACGCACACGCACGAGGGATTACCGACGCCTAACGTGCTGGCACCTGAAGTCAGGCCGGAGCCAGCACAACTGCCATCGCCGGTGCTACGTAGATCACAGCGACGGACTCGACCGCCTGATAGACTTAACCTGTAAATATACTTCTTGTAAATATTGTCAGTCACTTCACCCCGCGGGACTCTTTTTTAAAAAAAGGAGGGGTGAATGTGGTAAACCATGTATATATGTTGTAACTGGGTTACCTGTCTGGACACACCCCTCTGCTGACTGCCCCTGTGGCTCCTCCCACAGAGTCCTGTATAAAGGTGTTCACCTTGCCCCTCCCCCTCAGTCCAGGGGCAGACACTCACTGTGGAGGTCGTATTGTACAGCGAATAAAAGCCTTTCAGTATTTTACCAAACCTCAGCCTTTTGGAATAATTGAAGGTGCTTCACTCACATGCTGTAACAGTCCGGCGCTGATCACTACATTATTTGTGTTGCAAATACGAGGAAATCTGCAGGTGCTGGAAATTCAAGCAACACACACAAAAAATGCTGGTGAACGCAGCAGGCCAGGCAACATCTATAGGAAGAGGTACAGCCGACATTTCGGGCCGAGACCCTTTGTCAGGACGCATCCCCTTCTCAAAATTCCTGTCTCTTGCAAAAGTGCCATCCCCTTCTCGCAATTCCTCCGTCTCCACCGCATCTGCTGTCAAGGTGAGGCTTTTCTTTCCAGAACAAAGGAGATGTCCTCCTTGTTTAAAGAAAGGGGCTTCCTTTCCTCCACCATCAACTCTGCTCTCAAACGCAACTCTCCCATTTCATGCACATCTTCTCTCACCCCATCCTCCCCTTATCCCCACCTACCACCCCACCAGCCTCCGGGTCCAACATATAATTCCCCATAACTTCCACCACCTACAACGGGATCCCACCACTAAGCACATCTTTTCCTCCCCACCCTTTCTGCTTTCTGCAGGGATCGCTCCCTACACGACTCCCTTGTCCATTCATCCCCCCTCCCATCCCTTCCCACCAATCTCCCTCCCGGCACTTATCCTTGTAAGCGGAACAAGTGCTACACATTATTTGTGTGTAGTTTTTCGTTGATTCTATTTCTTTGTTCTGCAGTAAATGCCTGCAAGAAAATGAATCTCAGGGTAGTAGTTGATGATATATACAGTGCGTACTTTGATATTAAATTAATTTTGAATCATGCTATCCCAAATGCTTGATACTTATGCCTAAGGAAAGGCTCATTCCACCTGTCCGGCAGCAAAGAACTCTAGGATTAGAGTATATGATGATTAACAGCAAGATCACAGTGGAATATTTAGGGGAAACTTCTTCACTCAGAGAGTGGTGAGAGTGTGGAACAAGCTGCCTACAGGCATAGTGGAAATGGGTTCAATTTCAACATTTAAGAGAAATTTCTATAAGTTCACGGATGGGAGGGGTGCGGAGAGCTATGATCCGGGTGTGGGTCAGTGGGGCTAGGCAGAATACTGTAGTTCAACATAGACTAGATGGGCTGAAGGGCCTGTTTCCACGCTGTAGTGTTCTGTGACTCTGTGAGGAAGAAAGCTGCAGCTTTCCAGCTGCTCCAGGCGTCACAGGCATCAGCCTACGCACCATCAAGGACATATATACAGGAAGATGGCAGAAAAGGGCCAGTAACATCAGGAAGGATCCCTCCCACCCTGCTCATTTATATAAGCTATCTTATGAATATATATATATAGTGCTTTTTATTGTTATGTTCTTTATCTTATTGTGTTTTTTTCTGTGCCAGAGTAACAATTATTTTGTTCTCCTTTACACTAGAAATGATATTAATCAATCTTGAATCTTGAATCTCGAAGTTTGGATAAGTATGTGGACTGGAGGGGTACAGAGGGGTACACCCCTCCCATCCAGGTGTGGGTCGAAGGTCTGCATTGACCAGATGGGATGAAGGGCTTTTTCTGTGCTGTGCTGTGCTGTGCTCTGACTCTGAAGAGATCTGCAGCTTTGGTTCTGCTTACGTCAGGAGGGGTGACTGGAAAAGACACACACAGTGGTAACTGTACCCCTGTGACAAGGCACCTCACTTCAACCCTGTGGTGGACTGGCATTTCTGCATAGCCTCTTCCTACCAAAGGGCGTTGAATTCACTTTACAACTAATTAGGCACTTCTGAAAGGAGGTCGCTGTCATAAGGCAGGAAAATATGTCAGCTAATTCGTACACATCAAGATCTCACCACCGTGTTCTGAAGCCTGGACGACTGATCCGTAGACAGGAGTTCAAATCCCACTTTGGCAGATGGAGAGTTTAATATTAGTTTGATAAGTAGTCTGGAATACAACGCCAGTATCAGAATCATAATCGTGACCAGAATCAGAATCAGGTTTAATATCTCTGGTATGTGTCATGAGATTTTAAACACAAGGGATTCTGCAGATGATGAAAATCCAGAGCAACACACACATGATGCTGGAGGAACTCAGCAGGTCAAGCAGCGTCTATGGAGATGAATAAACAGTCGGCATTTCTGGCTGAGACCCTTCCTCAAGGCTGGAAAGGAAGGGGAATAAGAAGGTGGGGGGAAGGGAAGGAGGACAAGCTAGAAGGTGATAGGTGAGACCACGTGAGAGGGAGAGGGGGGATGACATAAGAAGATGGGAGGTGATGAGTGGAAAAGGTAAAGGGCTAGAGAAGAAGGAATCTGATAAGAGAGGAGAGTGGAACATGGAAGAAATGGAAGGAGGAGGGGCACGTGAGGAGCAGAGTTGAGAGGTCAGAGTGGGGAAATGAGCTAACCTCCTTCCTCACGGCTGCATTGATATCCTCAGTTACCAACACCACTGCTCCACCCGTCCTTTCTGAACATTGAGAATGTCCCTGGATGTTCATCTCCCGCACCCAGTTCCTGCTGCCTCCTCTCTCTCTCTCTGCTCTCAGTGACATCACAACCGCTTACATGTATCTGCACTGTTAATTATTGTGAATACTTCTGTTCTTTGGCTTGGTTCAGAAATTCTAAATTAATCTAATGTTATTTCACACTAAGGCCTGTCTTTCATTTGCATCCTGGTTTCCTCTTCAGTCTCCTCACTCAAGTCCCCCACCCCCCCGACATTCTTATTTAATTACACAGCAAACACTCTCAAACCTCCACAGAAAAACATTTGTTCCAGTCCTGCCCAGATGACAGGAGCCTGAAGAAACACTCAACATTTTAGGAAGAGCTTCTACCCCTCTGCCATCAAATTTCTGAATGGTCTATGAATGCATGAACACTACCTCAATATTCATCTGTTGCAGTATTTATTGATTTAAATTCAAAGTTCAAAGTAAATTTATTATCAAAGTACATATGTCACCATATTCAACTCTGAGATTCATTTACTTGCGGGAATTTGTGGTAAATTCAAGAAACATAGTAAAACACACACAACAGGACAGACGACCAACCAATGTGCAAAAAACAACAAATCGTTCAAATAAAAAAGAAAGAGAAAAAAACAAATAAATAAGCAGTGAATATTGAGAAAATGAGATGAAGTGTCCTTGAAAGTGAGTCCATAGGTCGTGCAACAGTTCAGAGATGGGGCAGGTGAAGTTGAGTGAAATTATTCTCTCTGGTTCAAGAGCCTGATGGTTGAGGGGTAATAACTGTTCCTGAATCTGGTGGTGTGAGTTCCGAAGCTCCTGTATCTTCCTCAGCCCATCGAGTCTGCTCCGTCATTCAATCACAGGCTGACCCAATTCTTCCAGTCATCCCCACTCCCCTGCCTTCTCCCCATACATTTGATGCCCTGGCTAATGAAGAACCTATCTATCTTGGCCTTAAATGCACCCAATGACGGCCTCCACAGCCGCTCGTGGCAACAAATTCCACAGATTTACCACTATCTGACTAAAGTAATTGGTCTTGTTGACTAGTTTTGAGAGGATGATAGAATTGAAAGCCAAGCTGCAGTCAATGAAGCACATGCATCTTCACTGTCCAGATATGACAGTGTTGAGTGAAGAGCAAATGAAATGGTGTCTGCTGTTGACCTGTTGTGACTGCAGGCAAATTGGAGAAGATCCAAGCAGGAGTTGATATGTTTCATCACCAATCTGTCAAAGTACTTCATCACAGTGGATGTAAGTGTTACTTGACGATAGCCATTGAGGTTGGTTACCACGTTCTTCTTAGGCACCAGTGTTATTAATTCCTGCTTGAAGCAGATGGCTACCTCAGACTGCTGAAGCGAGAGGTTGAAGGTATCATTGAGCACTTCAGCCAGTTGATCAGCAGAGGTCTTTATTAGTCAACCAGGTACCCCGTCCAGGCTGAATGCTTTTCGTGGGTTCACCCTCCTAAGGGATGTTCTCATGTCACCTCAGAGGCTGAAGTCACAGGGTCATTGGGGGCTGTGTGAGTTTGTGAAAGTTGCTCCATGTTTAATGTTCAAAGCGGGCATAAAAAGGCATTGAGTTCATCTGGGGGCAAAGCTATGTTGTCACCTATATCAAATAAAATTTTATTTCTGTAAATTATAGCAGTATTTATGTCTGTACTGTACTGCTGCCACAACACATCAAATTTCATGACATACAATGCCTCAGTGATAATAATAACAATGTCTCAGCCCAAAACGTTGACTGCTTATTCACATTCATAGATGCTGCCTGACCTGCTAAGCTCCTCCAACATTTTGTGTATGTAGTTTCTCAAGATTTCCAGCATCTGCAGAATCTCATGTGTTTGAGTCAGTGATCATAAACCTGATTCTGGTTTTGATTCTAATGTGACCCTTCCCACTTGTACTGGTCATACCTGCCCCAAAACTAGTCCCAGATCGAAATCGTTTCCCTCATACACCAGCTGTCCAGTCACACATTCACCTGGTCCATTCTTCCATCTCTTTATCAGAATCATTGAGCTACAGAAAGTGGAAAACTGGCTCTTCAGCCCAACTCATTCATGCCGACCAAGTTTCCAAACTGACCTGGCCCTGTTTGCCATATTTAACTCACATCCTTCTAACCCTTTCTCATCAAGAACCTATCAACCTCTTCTTTAAATATACTCAGTGACCTAGCCTCCATCAGTAGCAATGATTTCCACACATTCACAACCCTCTGACTAAAGAAATTCCTCATCTCTCTTCTAAATGGGCATCTGAGGCAGCACCCTCTAGTCCTAAGCTCCCCCACGATAGTAAGCATCCTCTCCACGTCATCTCTCTCTAGGCCTTTCAATATTCCATAGGTTTCAATGAGATTCCCCTCAACCTTCTAAACTCTATAAAGCAAATAGTGGTGATACCAGCTGGGAAGATGACAGAACAGAGAACAGTACTGCTCTGTACAAAACCTTTGGCCCACAAGGTTATACTGACCTTTTAACCTAGTCAAAGATCAATATTTCCTCCCATGTAACCTTCCAATTTTTTTTCATCCAGCTGTCTATCTAAGAGTCTTTTAAATGTCCCCAATATATCTGCAGTGGCAGTGGTGGGGGCAGGTACACCTCTTTCTTTCAGATTTTGATAAAAAAAGAGTAACAGTATTAAGGGCAAGAGTATCACCCAAAGGGTGGCGCGTATACGGAGTGAGCTGCTAGAGGAAGTGGTTGAGACAGGTACAGTAATATCACTGAAGAAGCACTTGGACAGGAACATGGAGGTGTGGAGCTTAGAGAGATACAGATCAAATGCAGGAAACAAGGACTAGCCGGGTGGGAGCTGTGGTCGACATGGACTGGCTGAGCCAATAGCATTGCGTTGTACTGTGACTCCATGAGTTCATTACCAAAATGGGCTTAATGGTATCTCTCTGTGCGCTAAATGGCCGTTGACTTTCTTAACAGTAACTCCATTCAGAAGGGTTCCATTGTCTGCAAAGCATTTCACAATCCCCTCAGGCCTTGATCGAGACCATGGACCCAGTCAAACTGAGGCAGAGACACACAGTTGCTTAGCGGTTAGTGTGATTATTTTATAGCTCAGGGCGTTGGAGTTCGAAGTTCAATTCTGACATCCTCTGTAAACTAGTTTGTAGGTTCTTCCAATGTGCATGTGGGTATTCTCCAGGTGCTCTGGTTTCCTCCCGTAATCCAAAGATGTACCAGTTAGTGAGTTACACACATCAAAGTTGCTGGCGAACGCAGCAGGCCAGGAAGCATCTCTAGGAAGAGGTACAGTCGACGTTTCGGGCCGAGACCCTTCATCAGGACTAACTGAAGGAAGAGTTAGTAAGAGATTTGAAAGTGGGAGAGGAAGGGGGAGATCCAAAATGATAGGAGAAGACAGGAGGGGGAGGGATGGAGCCAAGAGCTGGATAGGTGATTGGCAAAAGGGATATGAGAGGATAATGGGACAGGAGGCCCAGGGAGAAGGAAAAGGGGGATGGGGGGGGACCCAGAGGATGGGCAAGGGGTATAATCAGAGGAACAGAGGGAGAAAAAGGAGAGAGAGAGAAAGAATGTGTGTATATAAATGAATAACGGATGGGGTACGAGGGGGAGGTGGGGCATTAGCAGAAGTTAGAGAAGTCAATGTTCATGCCATCAGGTTGGAGGCTACCCAGACGGAATATAAGGTGTTGTTCCTCCAACCTGAGTGTGGCTTCATCCTTACAGTAGAGGAGGCCGTGGATAGACATATCAGAATGGGAATGGGATGTGGAATTAAAATGTGTGGCCACTGGGAGATCCTGCTTTCTCTGGCAGACAGAGCGTAGGTGTTCAGCAAAGCGGTCTCCCAGTCTGCGTCGGGTCTCGCCAATATATAGAAGGCCACATCAGGAGCACCGGACGCAGTATATCACCCCAGCCGACTCGCAGGTGAAGTGTTGCCTCACCTGGAAGGACTGTCTGGGGCCCTGAATGGTGGTAAGGGAGGAAGTGTAAGGGCATGTGTAGCACTTGTTCCGTTTACAAGGATAAGTACCAGGAGGGAGATCAGTGGGGAGGGATGGGGGGGATGAATGGACAAGGGAGTTGTGGAGGGAGCGATCCCTGCGGAAAGCAGAGGTGGGGGGGAGGGAAAGATGTGCTTAGTGGTGGGATCCCGTTGGAGGTGGCGGAAGTTATGGAGAATTATATGTTGGACCCGTAGGCTGGTGGGGTGGTAGGTGAGGACCAGGGGAACCCTATTCCTAGTGGGGTGGCGGGAGGATGGAGTGAGAGCAGATGTGCGTGAAATGGGGGAGATGCATTTGAGAGCGGAGTTGAAGGTGGAGGAAGGGAAGCCCCTTTCTTTAAAAAAGGAGGACATCTCCCTCGTCCTGGAATGAAAAGCCTCATCCTGAGAGCAGATACGGCAGAGACAGAGGAATTGCGAGAAGGGGATGGCATTTTTGCAAGAGACGGTGAGAAGAGGAATAGTCCAGATAGCTGTGAGAGTCAGTAGGCTTATAGTAGACATCAGTAGATAAGCTGTCTCTAGAGATAGAGACAGAAAGATCCAGAAAGGGGAGGGAGGTGTCAGAAATGGACCAGGTAAACTTGAGGGCAGGGTGAAAGTTGGAGGCAAAGTTAATAAAGTCAACGAGCTCAGCATGCGTGCAGGAAGCAGCGCCAATGCAGTCATCGATGTAGCGAAGGAAAAGCGGGGGACAGATACCAGAATAGGTTTGGAACATAGATTGTTCCACAAAGCCAACAAAAAGGCAGGCATAGCTAGGACCCATACGGGTGCCCATAGCTACACCTTTAGTTTGGAGGAAGTGGGAGGAGCTAAAGGAGAAATTATTAAGAGTAAGGACTAATTCCGCTGGACAGAGCAGAGTGGTGGTAGAGGGGAACTGATTAGGTCTGGAATCCAAAAAGAAGCGGAGAGCTTTGAGACCTTCCTGATGGGGGTTGGAAGTATATAGGGACTGGACATCCATGGTGAAAATAAAGCGGTGGGGGCCAGGGAACTTAAAATCATTGAAAGGTTTAAGAGCGTGAGAAGTGTCATGAACATAGGTCGGAAGGGATTGAACAAGGGGGGATAAAACCGTGTCGAGGTATGCAGAAACGAGTTCGGTGGGGCAGGAGCAAGCTGAGACAATAGGTCTGCCAGGACAGGTAGGTTTGTGGATCTTGGGTAGGAGGTAGAAACGGGAAGTGCAATGTGTGGGAACTATAAGGTTGGTAGCAGTGGATGGGAGATCCCCTGCTACATATTGGCGAGACCCGACACAGACTGGGAGATCGTTTTGCTGAACACCTATGCTCTGTCCACCAGAGAAAGCAGGATCTCCCAGTGGCCACACATTTTAATTCCACATCCCATTCCCATTCTGATATGTCTATCCACGGCCTCCTCTGCTGTAAAGATGAAGCCACACTCAGGTTGGAGGAACAACACCTTATATTCCGTCTGGGTAGCCTCCAACCTGATGGCATGAACATTGACTTCTCAAACTTCCGCTAATGCCCCACCTCCCCCTCGTACCCCATCCATTATTTACTTATATACACACATTCTTTCTCTCTCTCTCCTTTTTCTGTCTCTCCTTTTTCTCCCTCTGTCCTTCTGACTATACCCCTTGCCCATCCTCTGGGTTTTTCCCCCTCCCCCTTTTCCTTCTCCCTGTGCCTCCTTTCCCATGAGCCTCTCGTATCCCCTTTTGCCTATCACCTGTCCAGCTCTTGGCTCCATCCCTCCCCCTCCTGTCTTCTCCTATCATTTTGGATCTCCCCCTCCCCCTCCCACTTTCAAATCTCTTACTAACTCTTCCTTCAGTTAGTCCTGACGAAGGGTCTCGGCCTGAAACGTCGACTGTACCTCTTCCTAGAGATGCTGCCTGGCCTGCTGCGTTCACCAGCAGATTTGATCTGTGTTGCTTGAATTTCCAGCATCTGCAAAATTCCTCATGTTTGCCAGTTAGTGAGCTAATTGGTCATTGTAAATTGTCCTGGACTAGGAACTGTACCGCTTTGGACAGTATCTAAAAAAAAACAATTTTTGTCAGAGCTGAGATTTCACAATATTAATTGCAAAATTTTACCAAAGTTGTGTTTTGAAAAACAAATCCAACCTTTTCTGTGAAGGTTGCAGAATGTGATGCTTGTCTGAGACAGAAATCTGCGAGCTGATCAGTAACCCTGTAATTAGTGGTGTGGTAATGAGCCAGTTGGCAGGTACACATAGCAAGCTTAACTGGTCCCACTTTGATAAACGATTGAACAAAGAAACAGACTGCTAGCGAGAGGCATCGTTAAACCACGCACGATTTATCTCTTGGAGCTAGATGAAAGCTAAGTCTTTAGTTTTTGTTCCTACCACAGGCCAATTTGAAATGTGGAAGGATATTTAACCTTTGATAGTCCTTCTTCTTCTGAAGCCCATCACTCCTCCTGGAGCATAGGCTGCCGACAGTAGTTTGCTAGAGTCTTCGGTCCTGGGCCGAAGTTTGATCAGCCCTGTGGCTTCCATTTTCACCACACGACTTCACACATCTTCTAGGCGAAGATCTTTCCCCTCCTAGTGATGAGGTTTCTGGAGCTTCGGTTGACAACAGGACAGGATTGCTCGTCCCGTACCCAACACACTTCCTTTTGTAGCCAGGCTTGGCACCATCCATGGCAGATAGTTCTGGGCTTATTAAATTTCTTCACCAGTGCCAAACCTTCTCAACATTCATTCTCATTCAGTTTCTTCAGGTCAACAACAAAACTAGGCTGGAAATTGGAGTGAAGACAGAAACAGCTGTGATGATGAGGCAGATATTGTTCATGACTCAACACAAGAGATTCTGTAGATGCCGAATTTCAGAGCCAGACACACAAAGTGCTGGAGGAGCCCAGCAGGTCAGGCAGCACCTATGGAAATGAATGAGCAGTCAATATTTCAGGTAGAGATCCCTCATCAGGACTGGAAAGGAAGGTGTAAAATGCCGGAATAAGAAGGTGGGGGGAGGGGAAGGAGGACAAGCTGGAAGGTGATAGGTGAAGGCAGGTGGGTGGGGGAGACGGATGGTGAGAAGCTGGGAGGTGGAAAAAGTAAAGGGCTGGAAAAGAAGGAATCTGATGGGAGAATGATTTAGCTTCGAGAGTGATTCATGGGAGAAAGGGAAGGAGGAGGGGTACCAAGGGAGGTGATAGGCAGGTGAGAAGAGGTAAGAGGCTAGAGTTGGGAATTGAGGAAGAGGGAAGTAGACGGGGGGGAATTACTTGAGGTTGGTGAACTCAATGTTCCTGCTATCAGGTTAGACGGAATGAAACGTTGCCCCTCCAACCTGAGAGTGGCCTCAGTCTGGCAGAAGAGAAGCCCATGGAGAGTTATGTCGGAGTGGCAGTGGGGATTGGAATTGAAGTGGTTGGCCACTGGGAAATCCTGCTTTTTAGCGGATGGAGCGAAGGTGCTTGACAAAGCAGCTCCCCCGCCGCCCCCACCCCCAATCTACAGTACATTGGGTATGTCATCCTTCCAATCTGAGAGAACAATCGTCACTGGAATCACTCTTCTCTGCTGTCCTCTACTGATCTGAGCAGTTGCTTTAAACAATGAGTTACCCATGGATATACGATTGCATCAGTCAGATTGGGCTTTACTGAGACACCCAATGTCCATTACTATGCAAAGCAACAATACAGATGTTCATTTCTGTTTGCATGCTCTTTATTCGCTTGGTCACCACATCCTGAATTGCAGGTAGATCGCACTAAAGCAACAAACCAAATTGCCAGAAGAAAATCAAACATGAATACAGTTGAATGTAAACTGAGATGTAGTTCATAAGACCATAAAATTCAAGATTCAGGATTGTTTAAGTTATTTTCAGTACACAAATGTAAAGGAGAACCAAATAATTGTTACTGCAGATCCAATGCAGCACAAAAAAACACAACAGGATAAACAACACAATTATTTTAAAAACTCAATAAATATAAATACATAAGATAGCTTATTTACAGAGACTGATGGGACGTCCATAAAGTGACACTAGACACAGGAGTGTCAGTACTTAAGGTGACTGATAGGAAATGATAAAGTAGTCATGGTGGGGGTGGGTTGGAGGGTGGAGGTATTGATCAGCCTGACTGTTTTTGAGTCTGGTGGTCCTGGAGTGGATGCTATGTAGCCTCCTCCCTAATGGGAGTGGGACAAACAGTCCGTGAGCAGAGTGGGTGGGATCCTTCATGATGCCCTTTTCTGGCACATTTCTGTATATGTGTCCTTGATGGCAGGTTGACGGGTACCAGTGATGCCCTGGGCAGGATTGTGCACTCGTTGTATTGTAGCCGTAAGATCATACGACATAGGAGCAGAATTCAGCCATTCGGCCACCAAGTCTGTTCCCTCATTTCATCACGGTTAATTCATTTTCCTTCTCAACCCCATTCTCCAGCCTTCTCCCCATAACCTTTGATGTCTTGACTAATCAAAAACCTATCAGATTCTGCTTTAAATACACTAAGTGACTGGGCTTTCATAGCTGTCTACAGCAATGAATTCCATAGCTTAACCAGCATCTGGCTAAAGAAACTCCTCCTCATTTCTGATCTAAACAGACGTCCTTTTATTCGGAGGCTGTGCCTTCCAGTCCTGGACTCACTCACTACATGAAACAATTTCTCAAGGGCAGCTTCTATCCCACTGTTGAATGGATCTCTAACATGATAAATATGAACTCCTGATCTAACATGTACATTATTGTCTACCATTTTCTCTGTAACTGCAACACTTCATTAGTGTGGAGGAATGTAGGGATCTTGGGGTCCATGTCCATTAATACCTCAAAAGTTGCTGCACAAGAAGACACAGAGTGTTTTGGCCTTCATTAGTTGGGGGTTGCATTCAGGAGCCATGAGGTAATGTTGCAGCTCCATAACACTCTGGTTAGACCACACTCAGAATATTGTGTTCAGTTCTGGTCACCTCATTATAGGAAGGATGTGGAAGCTTTAGAGAGGGTGCAGAAGAGATTTACCAAGATGCTGCCTGGATTAGAGAGCATGAGGATAAGTTGAGTGATCTAGGCCTTTTCTCTTTGGAGTGAAGGAGGATGCAAGATGGCTTGATAGAGGTGTATAAGATAATAAGAGGCATAGATAGAGTGGCCAGCTAGTGCTTTGTTCCCAAGGCGGAAATGGCTAATACAAGAAGGAATCATTTTAAGGTGATTGGAGGAAAATATCAGGTGGATGTCAGAGGTAAACTTTTTACACAGAAAGTGGGGAGTGCATGGAACGCCCCAACAAGGTGATGGTAGAGCCAGATACATGTAATGTGGTCAAACTGCATTTGGAGAATTCTGAGCAGTTTTGGGCCCCTTACCTAAGAAAAGGTGCTGATATTGAAGAGGGTCCAGAGAAAGTTCATGAAAACAATCCCAGGAATGAAAGGGTTAACTTGTGAGGAACATTTGATTGCACCAGCCTGTTTTTGTTGGGAGTTTAGAACAATCAGGGGAGATCTTACTGAAACCAATCAATTGTGGTGAGGACGTTTCCTACAGTATAGTGGGAGGGCCTAAGGTCAAAGGGCACAGCCTCAGAATAGCAGGACTTCCATTTAGAACAGAAATGGGGAGGAATTTCTTTAGCCAGAAGGTGGTAAATCTGTGGAATCATTGCCACAGATGGCAGTGAAGGCCAAGTCTCTTGGATAGACCTGTGGACTGAACTCCTGCCTCAGCAAGGACCTGGACCCATTGCAGTTTGCCTATCGCCACAATAGGTCAACAGCAAATGCAATTTCATTGGCTCTCCACATGGCTTTAGACCACCCGGACAATACAAACACCTATGTCAGGATGCTGTTCATCGACTATAGCTCAGAATTTCAGAATCAGGTTTATTATCACCAGCATGTGATGTGAAATTTGTTAACTTAGCAGCAGCAGTTCAACGCAATACATAATCTAGCAGAGAGGGAAAAAATAAATAAATAAAATAAAACATAATAAATAAACAAGTAAAACAATTATGTATATTGAATAGATTTTTTTTATGTGCAAAAACAGAAATACTGTACTGTATATTAAAAGAAGTGAGGTAGTGTCCAAAGCTTCAAAGTCCATTTAGGAATCGGATGGCAGAGGGGAAGAAGCTGATCCTGAATCACTGAGTGTGTGCCTTCAGGCTTCTGTACCTCCTACCTGATGGTAACAGTGAGAAAAGGGCATGCCCTGGGTGCTGGAGGTCCTTAATAATGGACACTGCCTTTCTGAGACACTGCTCCCTGAAGATGTCCTGGGTATTTTGTAGGCTAGTACCCAAGATGGAGCTGACTAAATTTGCAACCTTCTGCAGCTTCTTTCGGTCCTGTGCAGTAGCCCCTCCATACCAGACAGTGATGCAGCCTGTCAGAATGCACTCCATGGTACAACTATAGAAGTTTTTGAGTGTATTTGTTGACATGACAAATCTCTTCAAGCTCCTAATAAAGTATAGCTGCTGTTTTGCCCTCTTTATGCCTACAACAATATGTTGGGACCAGGTTAGATCCTCAGAGATCTTGACACCCAGGAACTTGAAGCTGCTCACTCTCTCCACTTCTGATCCCTCTATGAGGATTGGTGAGTGTTCCTTCATCCTACCCTTCCTGAAGTCCACAATCAGCTCTTTCATCTTACTGTCATTGAGTGCCAGGTTGTTGCTGCGGCACCACTCCACTAGTTGGCATATCTTCACCTGGAACCTACCATCCTTCCCAACCTCCCCCCACCTAATTTACAGGGCCTCTGCCCCTTCCCCCTACAGTCCTGATGAAGGGTTCCGGCCCGAAACATGGACTGATCTTTTCCACGGATGCTGCCCGACCTGCTGAGTTCCTCCAGTGTGTTGTGAGTGTTGCTCTCACTCCTGTACGCCTTCTTGTCACCACCTAAGATTCTACCAACAATGGTTGTATCATCAGCAAATTTGCAGATGGTCTTTGAGCTGTGCCTGGCCACACAGTCATGTGTATACAGTGAGTAGAGCAGTGGGCTAAGCACATACCCCTGAGGTGCGCCAGTGTTGATCGTCAGCGAGGAGGATATGTTACCACCAATCCCCACAGACTGTGGTCTTCCGGTTAGGAAGCCGAGGATCCAATTGCAGAGGGAGGTACAGAGGCCCAGGTTCTACATCTTCTCAATCAGGATTGTGGGAATGATGATATTAAGTGCTGAGCTGTAGTCGGTGAATAGGTGTTTGTGTTATCTAGGTGGTCTAAAGCCGTGTGGAAAGCTATTGAGATTGCATCTGCCGTTGACCTATTGTGGCGATAGGCAAATTGCAATGGGTCCAGGTCCTTACTGATTTAATACCATCATTCCCACAACCTTGATTGAGAAATTGCAGAATCTGGGCCCTGTACCTCCCTCTGCAATTGGATCCTCAACTTCCTAAGCGGAAGTGCATAACCTGTTTGGATTGGTGATAACATATCCTCCTTGCTGACAATCAACTCTGGCACATCTCAGGATGTGTGCTTAGCCCACTGCTTTACTCTCTGTATACACATGAATATGTGGCTAGGCATAGCTCAAATACCATCTATAAATTTGCTGACAATGCTACCATTGTTGGTAGAATCTCAGGTGGTGACGAGAGGGTACACAGGAGTGAGATATGCCAACTAGTGGAGTGGTGCCACAGCAACAACCTGGCACTCAACGTCAGTAAGACGAAAGAGCTGATTTTGGACTTCAGGAAAGGTAAGACAAACGAATGCATACAATCCTCATAGAGGGATCAGAAGTGGAGAGAGTGAGCAGTTTCAAGTTCCTGGGTGTCAAGATCTCTGAGGATCTAACCTGGTCCCAACATATTGATGTAGTTATAAAGAAGGCAAGACAGCAACTATACATTATTAGGCATTTGAAGAGATTTCGCATGTTAACAAATACACTCAAAAACTTCAATAGATGTACCGTGAAGAGCATTCTGATAGGCTGCATCACTGTCTGGTATGGGGGGGCTACTGCACAGGACCGAAAGAAGCTGCAGAGGGTTGTAAATCTAGCCAGCTCCATCTTGGGTACTAGCCTACAAAGTACCCAGAACATCTTCAGGGAGCGGTGACTCAGAAAGGCAGCATCCATTATTAAGGACCTCCAGCACCCAGGGCATGCCCTTTTCTCACTGTTACCATCAGGAAGGAGGTACAGAAGCCTGAAGGCACACACTCAGCGATTCAGGAATAGCTTCTTCCCCTCTGCCATCTGATTCCTAAATGGACATTGAACCCTTGAACACTACCTCACTTTTTTAAATATACGGTATTTCTGTTTTTTGCACATTTTAAAATCTATTCAATATACATATACTGTAATTGATTTACTTAGTTATTTATTTTTATTATTATTTTTATTTTATTTATTATTTTTTTCTCTTCTATATTATGCATTGCATTGAACTGCTGCTGCTAAGTTAACAAATTTCACGTCTCATGCCAGTGATAATAAACCTGATTCTGATTCGGAAGAATGGAGAGCTATGTAGGAGGGAAGGGATAGATGGTTCTCAGAGGAGGCTATAAATTCAGCACAACATTGTGGTCTCTTCTGTGGTGTAATGTCTGTGTTTAGATTACAGGGCCCAAGGACCTGCAGGCAGAGTCAACAAGCAGAATTTAAAATTCAAAGTTATGTTTAAATGGGTGCATCTGTGGTCGGGTAACTTCTGCACAGATTGGTCTGATTAGACAACTTGGAGGGTGGTTGAAGGTTCAAAGTTCAAAGTTAACTTATTATCAATGTAGATATCTACGAATGTCACCACCTGCAATCCTGAGATTCATTTTCTTGTGGGCAATGACAGTAATTACAAAGAAACACAATAGAATCAATGAAAAACTGCACACAAGATGGACAAGCAACCAATGTGCAAAAGACAACACATACATAAAGACAAAGAACCCAGAAATGATCATAATAAATAAATAAACAATAAATATCGAGAACACGAGATGAAGATTTCTGGAAAGTGAGTTCCTAGGTTGTGGGAACAGCTCAGTGATATGGTGAGTGAGGTTGACTGAAATTATCTGCTCTGGTTCAAGAGCCTGATGACTGAGGGGTAATAGCTGTTGCTGAACCTGGTGGTGTGGGTCCTGAGGCTCCTGTACCTTCTTTCGGATGGCAGCAGTGAGAAGGGAGCATGGCCTGAGTGGTGGGGGTCCGTGATGGTGTATGATTCTTTCCTGTGACAATGTTTCATGTTTTTGTGCTCAGCGGTGGGGTGGGCTTTACCCGTGATGGACGGGCTGTACCCAGTACTTTTTGTAGGGTTTTCCTTTCAGGAGCATTGGTGTGTCCATACCAGGCTGTGATACAATCGGTCCATGGTCAGGTATCTTCTGTGGAGATTGGTCTGATTATCCAGTTGGAAGCTGGATACATCACCTTTGGAAGCACCTGCAGTTTGTCAGCGTTTTTGAATGCTAATGTTCCAGGTTAGAGAAGTTCAGAACAAAATGAGTAATTTTCCTTATGTCAATATTTATAATAGAATACAGCAGCAATGAAATTTGCCAGCGCCAGAGACAGAAATGTAGTAGCTAATGTAGAGTTAGTTAATTTGAACACTATGCACTCCATCTCAATCACATTATTAAATGGCAGTGCCACTGATGTGTGCAGACGTTAAATCATGCCAACAGCCCATGGATTTTCAAAACCCAAATAATTTCCACACTGCTAATTTCTAAAAAAAAATTAAGACATTAAAAAAGACATTAAGTCTTTACAGGGTATTAATACCTTTTTTTCTTCTCTTGGGTGAGACAGTAACAAGGTCACATCTGTCCACACTGATGGAACGTTCCTGATGATACTGGTCTTTGGATGAACTGTGGAGTTCTCCTGGCATTCTGTACAATTTTTATCCCTCAACCAACATCTGCAGCAGATAATCAAGGCATCCACTCAGCACCGTGAGTGGGATCTTGCTATGCATGCTGAGTTTCTTACAAGTCACAGGACAGTGGTTGGGGCGACACAGTAATGTAGTGGTTAGCACAATGCTTTACAGTTCCACTGACACAGGTTCAATTCCCACAGCTGCCCGTAAGGAGTTGGACATTCTCCTCATGACCATGTGGGTTTTCTACGACAGTGCAAGGACGTGCCAGTTGATAGGTTAATTGGTCATTGTAAATTGTTGGAGGTTATTGGGAGGTGTGGCTCGAAGGCAGAAGGGTCTACTCTGCGCTGTATGTCAATAAGCAAACAAACAAATAAATAAATAGTGTATATTGGAACTGCTTGCTGTCATAAAGTGACTCTATTTCAATGTCACAGTTCTGCACTTGGACCGATTTCTTCATTTAAAGTCAGAGTCAAAGTGAATTTATTATTAAATTACATACACACACAACACACTGGAGGAACTCAGCAGGTCGGGCAGCATCCGTGGAAAAAATTGGTCAACGTTTCGGGCCGGAACCCTTCGTCAGGACTGAAGAGGGAAGGGGGCAGAGGCCCTATAAAGAAGGTGGGGGGAGGGTGGGAAGGAGAAGGCTGGTAGGTTCCAGGTGAAAAACCAGTAAGGGGAAAGATAAAGGGGTGGGGGAGGGGAGCAGGGAGGTGATAGGCAGGAAAGGTGAAGAAGGAATAGGGGAAAACACAATGGGTAGTAGAAGGAGGCGGAACCATGAGGGAGGTGATAGGCAGCTGGGGGAGGGGGCAGAGTGACATAGGGGTAGGGGAAGGGAGGGGGAGGGAATTACCGGAAGTTGGAGAATTCTATGTTCATACCAAGGGGCTGGAGACTACCTAGACGGTATATGAGGTGTTGCTCCTCCAACCTGAGTTTGGCTTTTCTTCCTTTTTTTACTTCCCACCCTCCCCCCACCCTCTTTATAGGGCCCCCTCCTCTACATAGCAAAAAATAGTGGGAAGTTAGTGATTAGGAATTTTTAAAAACCAATAGAAGACAACTAAAAAGACATAAGGAAGGAAAAGATGAAATATGAAGGGAAGCTAGCCAGTAATATCAAAGATGATATCAAAAGTATACTCAGATATACAAAAAGTAAAAGAGCGGTGAGAGTGGACATTGGAGTGCTGGAACATGATGCTAGAGAAGTAGTAATTGGGGACAAGGAAATGGCAGGCAAAGTGGACAAATATTTTGTGTCAATCTTCACTAGTAAAGCGTGTCAAAAAAGATAAGAAAGTGTTATTGCTATTACTAAGGAGAAGCTGAAAGGTCTGAAGGTCGGTAAGTCCCTTGGACCAGATGGACTACAACCCAGCACTCTGAAAGAGGTAACTGCAGAGATTGTGGAGGCACTAGTAATGATCCTTCAACCATCCCAAGATTTTGGAATGATTCCAGAGCACCAGAAAATTACAAATGTTACTCCAGTCTTTAAGAAGGGAGGGGGGAGGCAGAAAAAGGGAAATTATAGGCCAGTTAGCCTGACCTCAGTGGTTGGGAAGATGTTTGGACTCCATTATTAAGGATGAAGTTTCAGGGTACTTAGAAGCACTTGATAAAGTGGGTCAATGTCAGCATGGTTTCCTGAAGGGGAAATTTTCCCTGACAAATCTGTTGTAATTCTTCGAATAAATAACAGGCAGGATAGACAAAGCAGAGTCATTAGATGTGGTGTACTTGGACTTTTAGGAGGCCTTTGACAAGATGTTGCACATGAGGCTGCTTAACAAGATAAGAGCCCATGATACTGCAGGCAAGATACTGGCATGAAGTGTCAGGAACAGTTATCACCCCTCAGTCATCAAGCTCTTGAACCAGGGTGGGATAACTTCACTCAACTTCACTCACCATCATTAAACTGTTCCCACAAACTCTCGACTCACTTTCAAAGACTCTTACATCTCCTATTCTCAATATTCATTATTTATTTATCTATTATTATTATTATTTATTTTTTTATTTTGTATTTGAACAGTTTGTTGTCTTTCGCACATTGATATTTGTCCATCTTGTTGGGTGCGGTCTTTCATCCATTCTTTCGTGGTTCTTGTACTTACTATGAATGTCCACAAGAAAATGGATCTCAGGATTGAATATGGTGACATTTATGTACTTTGATAATAAATGTCACTTTGACCTTTGAAGATTGGCTGACTGTAGGGAGGCAAAGAGTGGGAATAAAAGGAGCCCTTTCTGTTTGGCTGCCAGTGACTAGTGGTGTTCCACAGGGGTCAGTTTTGGAACTGCTTCTTTTCCTGTTATATGTCAATGGTTCAGATGATGGAATTGAAGGCTTTGTGGCCAATTTTGCAGACAGGTGGAGGACCAGGTAGTGTTGAGGAAGCAGGGAGTCTGTAGCAGGACAGAAAGGTTTGGAGAATGGGCAAAAAGTGGCATATGGAACAGAGTGCACTGAAGTGTAGCGAAGTGCAAGGTCATGTTCTTTAGTAGAAGGAATAAAGACATAGGCTAATATAAAATATAAAAATCTGAGGTGCAAGAGAACTTGGGAGACCTTGTACAGAATTCCACGAAGGTTAACTTGTAAGTTGAGGCAATGGTAAGGAAGGCAAATGCAAGGACTATAGTATAAGGACTATAGTTGGTCAGACTTTGTTCGGAGTATAGTGAGCAGCTTGGTGCACTTTGTTTAAGTAAAGATGTGCTGGCGTTGGAGAGGGGCCGGAGGAGGTTTGTGAAAATGATTCCAGGAATGAAAGGGCTGAGATATCAGGAGCATTTGATAGCTCTGGGCCTGTACATGCTGAAGTTTAGTCTTTTCTATAAATGACTGTGGTTATTTTACTAAAATTGTAAGTTTTTCAACTTACTTGGTTACATTAATCAAAAACTAATATTTGTTATTCTCAAATCGTAAGTATTATTATTTTTAGTATGCTATGGTGTCGACAAGAATAACAGAAGAAAAATTAAATGCTTTGAAGAACAAAGCTTGTATAAACTTTAAGGTAGAATGGTTTTTGTAACTCATATATACTGACCCATTATCCTCATAACAAAAACAAAAATAAAAATTGGTGACTTTTTAAAATATCAAGATAGGATACATGGGCATTTGGGAACCCATGGCCTGATTAGGGAGAGCCAGCAGGGCTTTGTGCATGGCAGGTCATGTCTTACCAACTTGACTGAATTTTTTGACAAGGTAATGAGAGAGGTCAATGAGGGTGGGGCAGGTAATGTTGTCTGCATGGATTTTATTAATGTATTTGACAAAGTCCCTCATGGGAGGCAAATCCAGAAGATTAAGATACATGGAGTCCGCGGTGAATTGGCTGTTTGGATTGAGAACTGGCTTGAACATAGGAGGTGGAGGGTAGTGGTTGAGGGACTTATTCAAACTGGAGGTCTGTTATTAGTGGTGTTCCACAGGGATCTGTGCTGGAAGCTCTGCAGTTTGTATTGTATATAAATGACCTGGATTAAAATGTCGATGGGTGGGTTAGTAAACTTGCGGACAACACCATGATTGATGGAGTTAGACTATAAGGTCATAGGACATAGGAGCAGAATTAGGCCATTCAGCCCATCAAGTCTGCTCTGCCATTCCATCATTGGTGATCCTGAATCCTACTCAAATCCATATGCCATATACTTTCTTGCCATATCCTTTGATGTTCTGACCAGTATGAAACTATCAACTTCCGCATTAAATATAGCCGCATTCTTGGCCTCCACCGTAGTCTGTGGCAGAGAATTCCACAGATACACTACTCCCTGGCTAAAAAGATTCGTCCTAACTTCTGTTCTAAAAGATCACTCATTAATTTTGAGGCTGTGCCCTCTTGTTCTGGATACTCCCACCAGAGGAGCCATCCTCTCTACATCCATCCTGTCTAGTCCTTTCAACATGCAGTAGACTTCAGTGAGTTCCCCCTGCATGCTTCTAAATTCCAGTGAGTACAGGCCCAAAGCTGCCAAACGCTCATGTGTTAACCCCTTTATTCCTGGAATCATCCTTGTGAACCTCCACTGGACTCTCTCCAATGACAACACATCATTTCTGAGATATGGAGCCCAAAACTGTTGACAATATTCCAAGGAGTTGTGGATAGTGTAGAAGACTGGCAAAGAATTCAGCACGATATAGATCAGTTGCAAATATGAGCTGAGAAATGGCAGAAGGATTTTTGCCCAGATAAATGTGAGGTGTTGCACCTTGGTAGGGCAAATGCAAGGAGGCAGTACATTGTTAAGAACAAGATCCTTAACAGTGTTGTTGAGCAGAGAGATCTTGGGATCCAAGTTCATATCTCCTTGAAAGTGGCTACACAGGTTGATAGGGTGGTTAAGAAAGCTTATGGAATGCTTGTTTTTATTAGTCGAGGCACTGAGTTCAAAAGTCAGCAGGTCATGTTGGAACTTTATAAAACTTTGTTTTGGCCACGTCTGCAGTAGTGCGTACAGTTCTGGTTGCCCCCTATGAGAAGGACGTCGAGGCTTTGGAGAAGCGGCAGAACAGGTTTACCAGGATGCTGTCTGGTTTTGAGGGAATGTGCTGTCATGAGAAGCTGAATAGACTCGGGCCAGTTCCTGTGGAATGTCAGAAGCTGAGGGAAGATCTGATAGATGTTTACAAGTTTCTGAGAGGTATGGACAGAGTGGACAGGGAGTTTCCGTTTCCCAGGGTTAAAATATCTAATACCAGAGGGCATTGAAGGTGAGAGGGGGTAGTTTCAAGGGGGATGTGAGGGGTAAGTTTTTTACTCAGCGAGTGGTGGGGGCCTGGAATGTGCTGCCTGGGTTGGTGGTAGAGGCAGATACATTAGGGGCTTTTAAGAGACATTTGGATAAGTACATAGATGTAATGAAGATGGAGGGATGTGGATATGTTCCAGGTACGAGGGATTAGTGTTTGGGTGTTTTTGATTTGCTTTTCAGCTGATTTGGCACAACATTATGGGCTGGATGTCCTGTTCCTCTGCTGAACTATTCGATGCTCTAGGGGCAAATCTGCAGATGCTGGAAACACAAAGCAACACACACAAAATGCTGGAAGAACTCAGCAGGTCAGGAAGCATCTATGGAAGTGAGTAAACATTTGAGGTTTTGGGCCAAGATCCTTCTATCCCGGAACGTCGACTGTTTACCCTTTTCCATAGGTTCTCCCTGTCCGGCTGAGTTCCTCCAGCATTTTGTGTGCGTTGCTGTGGTTAGACCAGAAGATATAGGAGCAGAATTAGGCCATTTGGCCCATCGAGTCTATTCCGCTATTTCATCATGTTGATTCATTTTTCCTCTCAGCCCCAATCTCCTGCCATCACACCGCATCCCTTCATGCCCTGACAAAACAAGACTCTTTCAACCTCTGCCTTAAATATACATAAGGACTTGGCCTCCACGGCTGCCCATAGCAACGAATGCCATGGATTCACCACTCTCTGGTAAAAGAAATTTGTCCTCATCTCCATTCTAAAAGGACGCCCCTCTACTCTGAGGCTGCGTCCTTGGGTCTTACACACTCCCACCAGAGGAAGTATCCTTTTCACATCCACTCTATCAAAGACTTTCACTATTCAATAGGCTTCAACGAGGTCACTCTTCATTCTTCTAAATTTCAAAGAATACAGGCCCAGAGCCATCAAACACTCTTCATATGATGAGCCATTCAATACTGGAATCATTTTTGTGAACCTCCATCGAACATTCTCCAGTTTCAGCATATCCTTTCTAAGATAAGGGGCCCAAAACCCAAGTGAGGCCACACTAGTGCTTTATAAAGTCTAGGCATTATGTCCTTGCTTTTATATTCTCGTTCTCTTGAAATGAATGCTAACATCACATTTGCCTTCCTCACCACAGACTCAACCTACAAATAAACCTTTAGGGAATCCTACACAAGGACTCCCAAGTCCCTTTGCACCTCTGTGTTTTGTATTTTCTCTCCATGTAGAAAATAGTCAACCCTTTCATTTCTTCTACTGAAGTGCATGACCATACACCTCCTGACACTGTATTCCATCTGCCATTTCTTTGCCCATTCTCCCAATCTGTCTAAGTCCTTCTATAACTTCTCAACTTCCTCAAAACTATCTGCCCTTCCACCTATCTTTGTATCATCTGAAAAGTTTGCAACAAAGTTATCAATTCCATCATCTAAATCATTGACATAAAAAGTACAAAAGAATCAGTCCTAACACAGATCCCCGTGGAAAACCATTAGTCACTGGCAGCCAACCAGACAGATAGATATATAGAAACTTTATAGAAATTACAGTGTCACAGCAGCATTACAAGTTAAAAAAGTTAAAGTCTGCCCCGAGCCTTGTGGCCCATCAGGCCGGTGCTTATGCCAGTTTCTGTGGTGTGAAGCGACTGAATTTACGAGACTCCCCTCACCCTGGATAGGACGCCAGTCTATCGTGAGGTTAACCCCCAGCATTTGCTGGTACCCATTTTCAGCTGGGTGGACTGGAGCAGTGTGTGGTTAAGTGCCTTGCTCAAAGACATAACACGCTGCCTTGGCTGAGACTCGAACCCACGACCTTCAGATCATGAAGCCCAACACCCTAACCACTTGGCCACATGCCACACGCAGCATTACAAGTGCACAGATATAAATATTAGAAGAGAAGTAAAAAAGAATAAAAAAAATAAGTTATTTCAAGTAGTCTAACAGGAAGGGGTCATCACTTCCCCAGCTATAGGTTGATTCATCATAGAGCTTAATGACCAAGGGTAAGTCTGACCTCATATAGAAACATAGAAACATAGAAAATAGGTGCAGGAGTAGGCCATTCGGCCCTTCGAGCCTGCACCGCTATTTATTATGATCATGGCTGATCATCCAACTCAGAACCCTGCACCAGCCTTCCCTCCATACCCCCTGATCCCCGTAGCCACAACGGCCATATCTAACTCCCTCTTAAATATAGCCAATGAACTGGCCTCAACTGTTTCCTGTGGCAGAGAATTCCACAGATTCACCACTCTCTGTGTGAAGAAGTTTTTCCTAATCTCAGTCCTAAAAGGCTTCCCCTTTATCCTCAAACTGTGACCCCTCGTTCTGGACTTCCCCAACATCGGGAACAATCTTCCTGCATCTAGCCTGTCCAATCCCTTTAGGATTTTATACGTTTCAATCAGATCCCCCCTCAATCTTCTAAATTCCAACGAGTACAAGCCTAGTTCATCCAGTCTTTCATCATATGAAAGTCCTGCCATCCCAGGAATCAATCTGGTGAACCTTCTTTGTACTCCCTCTATGGCAAGGATGTCTTTCCTCAGATTAGGGGACCAAAACTGCACACAATACTCCAGGTGTGGTCTCACCAAGGCCTTGTACAACTGCAGTAGTACCTCCCTGCTCCTGTACTCGAATCCTCTCGCTATAAATGCCAGCATACCATTCGCCTTTTTCACCGCCTGCTGTACCTGCATGCCCACTTTCAATGACTGGTGTATAATGACACCCAGGTCTCGTTGCACCTCCCCTTTTCCTAATCGGCCACCATTCAGATAATAATTTGTTTTCCTATTTTTGCCACCAAAGTGGATAACTTCACATTTATCCACATTAAATTGCATCTGCCATGAATCTGCCCACTCATCCAACCTCTCCAAGTCACCCTGCATCCTCTTAGCATCCTCCTCACAGCTAACACTGCCGCCCAGCTTCATGTCATCCGCAAATTTGGAGATGCTGCATTTAATTCCCTCATCCAAGTCATTAATATATATTGTAAACAACTGGGGTCCCAGCACTGAGCCTTGCGGTACCCCACTAGTCACTGCCTGCCATTCTGAAAAGGTCCCGTTTATTCCCACTCTTTGCTTCCTGTTTGCTAACCAATTCTCTATCCACATCAATACCTTACCCCCAATACCGTGTGCTTTAAGTTTGCACACTAATCTCCTGTGTGGGACCTTGTCAAAAGCCTTTTGAAAATCCAAATATACCACATCCACTGGTTCTCCCCTATCCACTCTACTAGTTACATCCTCAAAAAATTCTATGAGATTCGTCAGACATGATTTTCCTTTCACAAATCCATGCTGACTTTGTCCGATCATTTCACCGCTTTCCAAATGTGCTGTTGTCACATCTTTGATAACTGACTTCAGCAGTTTCCCCACCACCGACGTTAGGCTAACCGGTCTATAATTCCCCAGTTTCTCTCTCCCTCCTTTTTTAAAAAGTGGGGTTACATTAGCCACCCTCCAATCCTCAGGAACTAGTCCAGAATCTAACGAGTTTTGAAAAATTATCACTAATGCATCCACTATTTCTTGGGCTACTTCCTTAAGCACTCTAGGATGCAGACCATCTGGCCCTGGGGATTTATCTGCCTTCAATCCCTTCAATTTACCTAACACCACTTCCCTCCTAACATGTATTTCGCTCGGTTCCTCCATCTCACTGGACCCTCTGGAACAGCACAGTTGTCTTCGTCTCTGTTCAGCCAAGGTGGCATGTAGAGGGTGAGAAACATAGTCCAGAATTTCCAGGACTTTCCATAAGGTCCTTTGTTCTCCCAGAGACTCCAGTATGGCCAGTTTGACAGGCAGCCTTTCTAATCAGTTTATTGAGCCTGTTGGCATCACCCGTGTGTGAGGCCCCAGTGCTGCTGATAGCCGTGTCTGACACAGAGCTCTGATGCCGTGCAAACTATCAGGCAGTCCATTATCCAGGATACAATGGAAGTGCTAACCTTCATTGAATGGAACTTTTCCCCCAGCACTGAGGGCTGTATTCCCACTCTTTGTCGCCTGCCAAATCAGCCACTGCTTTATCCATGCTAGAATCTTACCTGTAATACCATGGGTTCCTAAGTTGTTAAGCAACCTCGTATGTGGCACCTTGTCAAAGAATGGAAGTTAGATTAGTCAAAACGACATCTAAACCAGAGAATCCATAGAGATCCAGTTACCAAATTACGCAGACAGATTAAATGTGGAAATTTGTGCATGTTAACCGAAACCCCAAAAGGGCGTGACAGTACACTGTTAAGGGGAAGAACTCTAACTGATGTGGTCAAAGTGGTAATGGATAACATCTTCACAATTAAAATTAATGCTTCTATGCATTTAATGCAAAAAATTCATGGACATGTAGCCATTTGTTGTTTCTGAGATAGTTAAGACTGGTTCAATTAAGACATTCACTGATATGTTGAGCTATGAGTTTAGAACAAAAGAATTTGAAGAATTGTCAATTCTTCTTGACAGTGCTGGAACATTTCAAGCTTCTTGTGCTGACTACGTACATAGATTCAGTCCAAAGAATTCAATCAAGTGTAAATCCTAGAAGACTACAAGTGGAACATTTGGATGAGCTAATAAGGATTAAGATGTATCTGTCATCTGGATGCACAATGTATCTGGACTGTCTTCATAGACAATTGTTGTTGTTGTTCCTCTCCGTGCCTTCTGGTGCATCAGGCAGCAACTTTTCTTTAGCATTTTTGATCTGTTTCTTATGAGGCCAAGTTACTAGCTTGACGCTCCACCCAGCACGGATAGAAAGCGTGCAAGGAGCCGGTCAAATTCAACCCCGGACCACTCACCTCGAAGTCCAGAGCAGATGCCACTACAACACCGGCTAGACTGCAATAAAGACAGGTGAGAGAAAATATACAAAACCTTTCAATTAATTCAGTTTTCATTTTAAGTATTCATAGTATGCATATTACAAAAAGAATGTGTAGTTTTCAGGCCGTGTAAGAAGTTCCTGTTCAGAGCAATGGTTGGTCCATGCAGCTGTAAGGGCTGCCCAGCACAATCCTCACTGATTAGGTTTGATGCAAAACAGCTCATTTCTCTGTATGCTTGATGTTCATTTGACAAATAAAGTTCATCTTTAATCACACTGTATGATCTACGTTGCAGGGAAGGAGCGCTTTAGCAGAACATTGTGGGCATGTTGGCAGCAGAATGTGTGGCAACACTTGTGGGCTGCCACCCCACCTGCTGCTGTCTGGCTCCTCAACCATGTGCCCTCTACCCACTGACCCTACCTTTGTATTCTGCTTTCTGCCTGCTTCCTTTCCACTCCCGATGAAGGGTCTCAGCCTGAAACATCGACTATTTATTCATTTCCATAGATGCTGACCGACCTGCTGAGTTCCTCCAGCGTTTGTATGTGTTGTTCTGGATTTCCAGCATTTGCAGGATTTCTTGTGTCTATGTCTCTGCTGCTCTGAATGCTTTGTCACCAGGCCCATGTATTCGAAGAGGGCTGCTGACAATATCTTTCTCTCCAGCTGTCTCTCATGAGTTCCCGCGGCTGACAAAAAGGGAATGCCTCAAGAAGGCAGCTTCCATCCTTAGGGATTCCCATCGCCATCTTCTCATTACAGGGCGGAGTACAGGGCTACGGTAGGAAGCTTTGTCACATGGTGTGAGCAGAATTATCTGCAGCTTAATGTGAAAAAGACTAAGGAGCTGGTGGTAGACCTGAGGAGAGCTAAGGTACCGGTGATCCCTGTTTCCATCCAGAGGGTCAGTGTGGACATGGTGGAGGATTACAAATACCTGGGGATATGAATTGATAATAAACTGGACTGGTCAAAGAACACTGAGGCTGTCTACAAGAAGGGTCAGAGCCATCTCTATTTCCTGAAGAGACTGAGGTCCTTTAACATCTGCCGGACGACGCTGAGGATGTTCTGCGAGTCTGTGGTGGCCAGTGCTATCATGTTTGCTGTTGTGTGCTGGGGCAGCAGGCTGAGGGTAGCAGACACCAACAGAATCAACAAACTCATTCGTAAGGCCAGTGATGTTGTGGGGATGGAACTGGACTCTCTGATGGTGCTGTCTGAAAAGAGGATGCTGTCCAAGTTGCATGCCATCTTGGACAATGTCTCCCATCCACTACATAATGTACTGGTTGGGCACAGGAGTACATTCAGCCAGAGACTCATTCCACCGAGATGCAACACCAGGGCACCATAGGAGGTCATTCCTGCTTGTGGCCATCAAACTTTACAACTCCTCCCTTGGAGGGTCAGACACCCTGAGCCAATAGGCTGGTCCTGGACTTATTTCCTGGCATAATTTACATATTACTATTTAACTATTTATGGTTTTATTACTATTTATTATTTATGGTGCAACTGTAATGAAAACCAATTTCCTCTGGGATCAATAAAGTATGAGTATGACTATGTCATTACTACCTTCAGTAAGGACAGGATACTGCAGACACAATCTCTGCATGTTGGGAACAGCTTATTCCCCTCCACCATCAGATGTATTCTATTATGAATATTGACAAAAGGAAAATTAATCATCTTGTGCTAAACTTTTCTAACCTGAACATGAGCATTCAAAACACTGACAGACTTCAGATGCTTCCAAAGCTGATTTTCTCCAGCTTCTGAGCTGGCTGATGAGACAGATCTGATGCACTATCAATTACTCCAAAAGACTAGAAGTAGAGTAAATACTGAAAGGCTTTTATTAACAGTAAAATAGACCCACGTCCTTGCTGAGTATCTGTCCTGGACTGAGGGAGGAGCAGTGACACAATCGCCTTTATTCAGGGGTCTGTGGGAGGAGCCACAGGGGCAGTCAGCAGTGGGGCGTGTCCAGACAGGTAACCCAGTTACAACACATATATATATATGGTTTACCACAGTGCCAGAGTAAGCGTAGCAGTTCGCGTAACACCAATACAGCCTTGGGGCATCAGAGTCCTCAGTTCAGTTCCGACGTTTCCTGTGAGGGGTGTATGCTGGCACAGGAATGTGTGGCGACATTTGTGGGATGCCCCCACACACACACATCCCTAGGTGTGTCAACTGTTAACACGTGACAGACTTCACTCCACATGTCCATGTAGATGTGATAAATAAATCTGAACCCGAAACCTTGGCCCAGTCATTGCCCACAAGGTATTGGGTCTCTGGTTGGGAAGTTTCACAAGGGTGGCATACCTGATGATGCCACAAACAGAAGTTAAAGGCAAATCTCTTACCATCTCTTCTTTCAGTTAGTCCTGACGAAGGGTCTCGGCCCGAAACGTCGACTGTGCTTCTTCCTATGGATGCTGCCTGGCCTGCTGCGTTTCACCAGCATTTTGTGTGTGTTGCTTAAAGAGGCAGTAGCGGTTAGTGGAGCTGTAAGGTAAAGGACATCCTCCACGTAGAATGCGCGGATTTCCCCCTGGTGCTCTGGTTTCCTGTCGGGTGCCAGGTAGGTTCATTGGTCATAGTAAATTGTCCTGTTGATTAGGTTAAGGTTAAACCAGCATTGTTGCGGGGTGTGGGGACAGCGCAGCCCGAAAGTCCAGAGAGCCTATTTTGCACAATATCTCTAAACCGGTACATAAAATAAAATAAATCTGATGAACAATGGACTAATGAACACTACCTCAATTCTATTTTGTTCTCTTCTTGCACTATATATTTATATAAATACTCCTGATTGTAATTTATAGTTTTTTATGATTATGTATTGCATTGTATTGCTGCCACAAAGCAACATATTTCATGGCATATGCCAGTGATATTAAACCTGATTCTGAATGTAATTCTGACATGTAATAAATGTCCTCATCATCCTGGCCACAAGCACACCAGAGACCAGCACTAATTCAAGAACCCCCTGCTAGACAAGTCTTTGTGACGGGTAAATACAGATTGCACTAGGAAAAGATGCAGTTGTTTGAACAGTGCTCCAAGAAGATCATAAAATACCATGGTATAATTTCTGACATGTTCAGGATCTGCAGCTCGAATTACTGCACCAACACAATCCCAGCAGGCACATGGATTGCCATAACAATGTAGTTCAGAGTGTGAGTGTAAAAGCTGAAGCTAATTTTCCTGAAAATGTTTATAACTTTTAAGTCTTTAAAAATAATGTAATTTAAAACTTCAAAGTAAAAGTCATTTCTGTTCCTTTCTGCTCTCAGTAGTCAGTTTGTTACATACCATCTGTACCACCTGTACCTAACAAAGTGGCCACAGTTTATGTCCGTGGTCTTCTGCTGCTGTAGCCCATCCACTACAAGGTTCAACGTGTTGTGCATTCAGAGATGCTCTCCTGCACACCACTGTTGTAATGCATGGTTATCTGAGTTACTGTCAGATTGAACCTGTTATGCTTTGTAACTCCAAAACATAAACTAACTGAAAGAAAAACACAGAACCAGGGATAAACATGTGTACTTTGTTTTTACTTTAGTGTGTACTTCATTTTTACCATGTCACTTATGATGTGGTGGTGTAATGACGTATGTACAGGGGTACAGGAGCCTTAGGTCACACGTCACCAGGTTCAGAAACAGTTATTACCCTTCAACTATCAGGCTCCTGAACTAGAGAGGTTAACTTCACTCACCTCAACACTGAACTGATTCTAATAACCCAAATTGAATTTTGTAATCACAAAGAATGCTTAATCAAACAACATTTTTTCCGTATTACTGGAATATTAATGAAATATAAATACACAAAAGAACCAGTCTGGCCATTCTCCTCTGACCTCTGTCATTGACGAGATGGTTTTTCACCCACAGAACTGCTGCTCACTGGATGATTTTTTTGTTTTTTGCACCATTCTCTGTAAACTCTAAAGACTGTTCTGTGTGAAAATTCCAAGAGATCAGTAGTTTCCGAGATACTCAAACCATCCTGTCTGGCACCAACAATCATTCCGCGGTCAAAGTTACTTAGATCACATTTCTCCCCCACTTTGATGTTTCGTCTGAACAACAACTGAATCCTTTGACCACGTCTGCATGCTATTTATGCATAGAGTTGCTGCCACATAATTGACTGATTGGATATTTGGATTAATAAGCTGGTGTACAGGTACACCTAATAAAGTGACTACGGAGGGTATGATATTTACAGTACTGAGATTCTGAGGGTAAAATCAATTGATTATATGGACAGCCCTTTCTGTTTTGAACACTTCTCTCTCCCTTCAGCAAAATAAGAATAAATTCCCATTCCTAAAAAGTGGTACTTGGACCCTTCTCCAACCAGAGGTTGTTGGAAACACTTTAAATTCCTTGTTTGTACAATATCTGAGGATGTGTCCTGCGATCAGTATGGAAATGCCATTACAAATAGATGGCACAACAACACCTGTACTTTCTCAGAAGCTTGCGTAAATCCAGCATGTCATCAAAAACGTTGACAAGCTTCTATAGATGCAGGGTAGAGATTATACTTCGATGTTGCAGTGTTCACCGAGCTGGGAGACCATTCATCACCAGTCGAGGTGACATCCTCAGTGCACAGTTGTTGGTGTTTCTCTCTGGGTGTTTACATAGCCCCCTGAACACATTTATAAGGAGCTCTGCCACAAGAAAGCAGCATCCATCATTAAAGACCCCCTTCATCCAGACCATGCTCTTTTCTCGCTATGACCATTGAGCAGGGGTACAGGAGCCTTAGGTCACACGTCACCAGGTTCAGAAACAGTTATTACCCTTCAACTATCAGGCTCCTGAACTAGAGAGGTTAACTTCACTCACCTCAACATTGAACCAATTCCATAATCTACTGAGGCACTTTCAAGGACTCCACAACTCGTGCTCTCAGTGATATCTATCTCCCTATTTTTTATTTGTACGATTGTCTTCTTTTGTACATTGTCAATCTTTGTTTATGTTCATTTTTTTGTTAATTCTATTGTATTTCTTTATCTTCCCGTAAATGCCTGTAAGAAAATTAATCTCGGTAGTGTATGGCGACATAAAAATAAATTTAATTTCAACTTGGACTTTGCTTTGTCCCACAGTAATGGCTCTGGAAATTAGTCAGATATTCAGCAGCTTATCATGAGGCTGAAATACTCTACAAATTACCACAAATTACGTCATTGAAGACATTTCTGTCTGCTTCTGCCAATCATAGACTTGCTGCATTTGCACTTGAATAGCTCACAGATATTGATACAGAAAGTTAGGGCTGGTACTTAACATAAAGATCTCCTAATGATGCTTAATGTCTCTGCATTATTTCAATGGCTGCGTTTCAATAAGGGAAGAAACGAAGCTGTGGTGTCTCTTTCTAACAGATGATATTCTATCCTTAAAGATCGAAGCATTCACATTTCAATTTCTGTTTTTCTGTAAGACCATAAGTCAGGAGCAGAATTAGGCTATTCAGTCCATTGAGCCTGATGTGTTTGGTTTTTCTTTTTGTGTGGGAGGAGGGAATTTTGTTTGGTTTTTGTGTGGGAGGAGGGATTTGGGGGGTTGATGTGCCAAATCTATTTTGTTCGTTTTTTGTGCGGGTGAAGGGAATTGGGGGTTGATGTGCCTGTTCCGTTTTTGTTAATTTTTTTTGTGTGGGGAAGTTTTGATGATCATGCTGCCTTTCTTTTCTTTCTTGGTTTCAAGGCTACCCAGAAAATTGAAGAATTTCAGAGTTGTATACTTAATAATAAATTACCTTTGAACCTTTGAGTCTGTTCCATCACTCCATCATGTCTGATTTACTATCCTTCTCAACTTCATTGGCTCTTATGGACTAGATCAGTGTTCCCAACCTAAAGTCCAGGGACCCCTTGATTAATGGTAGGGGTCCATGGCATAAAATAAGGTTGGGAACCTTTGGTTTAGATGTTGTTTGACCTGTTGAGAGTTCCTGCAGCAGCTTGACTTACTGCTCCAGATTTCAGCATTGGCAATCTCTGGTGTCCCTCAGTCCCGAGGCTCTGCCTTGATCTCCAACACTCTCTCTTTCATAATATTAGAAAGTGATGGTGATTACACCCCTGGCTCTCATCCTGCTCTGCTCCATTTATCTCAGTGAATAAAAATAAATAACTATTCATCCACAGACAGTTGTTTATTACACATTATAATTGCACTTCACATTGTTTAATGGAACTCACATTAATTATTACTGCTTTGTTCTTTTCGAATCATTTGGACTTTGTTTGTATATTTCTTGCTAATTTACTCTGTGGCTTTCTTTCCTCCCACACAATCAGAGGTTTGGTCATTTCTTGCAGATTCCAGTCTTCTGCCTCATCATTCTTCCAGAAAATATTGTAAGCCTGATCTTTTAAATCTGCTATCCCTAACCTCTGTAGCCAGCCATGGATGGGTCACAATGTTCAATGGAATTTTATTTCTTAAGTAGTTGAAATTTTATTTAGAACACTGAACAGTATAGACAGTAAGGGCCCTTTTTTCCCAAAATGTCATGCCAACCTTTTAACTTATTCAGTCACCAATCTAACCTTTCTCTCCAACACAGACCTTAACCATTCATTTTTCTTTCAGCCATGTGTCAATCTAAGAGTCTCTTAAATGCCTCAAGAGACCCAAATTGTTGAGAATCCTGAAATATTTCTTTACTAACCAACTTACAAATTATTTGTAATCATCAAACACTTTCAAAGAATACTTATTGATTTATTTGTATCTCTCCTGAATTGTCATAATGTTATCATATTATGATCACTCTTCCCCAAGCAAATCCTGATTATGAGATTACTAGTTAACTCAGTTTAATCTAGCGAACAGAGATAAGTGAAATTCTAAAATAACTCCTTTCACAAATGATTACCAAACTCTACCAACTCCCATATTGTAGCTGAAACACATCACCTGTCCAACCAACTGTTTTCATTTCATATGAAAGTGTGGCAAATCTTTGCCTTAATGCCACCACATTAGGAGGTGGAAGAGCTCGAGGACTGGTGCCAGGCAAATAATCTCTTCCTCAATGTCAACAAGACAAAGGAGATGGTTATCAACTTCCAGAGAGCTGGCACCACTGACACCCCTCTCTACCTATATCGGCGGCATATCTCACACAAGTTCTCATGGTCCCAGAACACATGCTACATAATCAGGACAGCTCACCGATGCTTCTGCTTTGTGAGGAGGCTGAAGAGAGCTGGACTATGCACATTGATATTCACATCCTGCTACAAGAGCACAGTGGAGAGCATCCTAACCAGCTGCATCACTGCATGGTACGGAAACTATACTGCAGCAGACAGGAAGGCTCTATAACATGCAATCAAAGCTGCCCAACACATCACTGGCAACAGCCTACCTACCATCAAGGGCATGTGTGTGGAAAGGTGCAGGGAAAGGGCCAGTAAAATCATGAAGGATCCAAACTACCACGTTCATGGACTGTTTGTCCCACTCTCATCAGGAAAGCAATCACCACCCAACACTCTCTCCACCCACTATCACCACCCTCCCCCTCCCCCTCCCCACCCATCTCCCATCAACAATGACCAACCTCCCATTGCCTCTCCATTACCCATCACCCATCAGCCATCCATCATCAGTACCACTCCAAATCCTCACCCATCACCCATCACCCACCCTCCCTCTCCCCACCCATCACCCATCCACAATCAACACACCTTCCCCCTTCCCACCCATCCCCCATCCTCAATCACCACCACCCATCCTGAGCTGGATAATTGGTGGCAGATCCCATCTTGGCAAGACTAGAAGCGAAAGCTGCTGTCCTCAGTCAGACTGAGAGGCATCGACCACAGAGGAGTTGGGCTGTTGTTGTGTTTTTATGGCTTATTGATTGGACTGAATGATTTCTATTGAATGTTTGTGGAGTTGTCTGTTGTCTATCCTTTTTACGACCATAAAGCAGTGGAACAGAAATAGGTCACTCAGCCCACCCAATCTGCTCTGCAATTCCATCATGGCTGATTTATTATCCCTCTCAATCCCCTTCTCCTGCCTTTTCCCATAACTTTGGACAACCTAACAAATCAGGAACATTTCAATAACAGGTCAAGGCGAGGAAAGTTACCTGGGAAGAATGGGAATAGGAGGAGTGTGTGTGAGGCCGATTTTCTGTGCTCGGTGTCAGATGTGGGAGGTCCTGGAGTCTGCCAGCCTCCCAGACGGCCATATCTGTGCCAGGTGTGTCGAGCTGCAGCTCCTTAGGGACCGGGTTAGGGAACTGGAAATGCAACTCGATGACCTTCGTCTGGTCAGGGAAAGTGAGGAGGTGATAGAGAGGAGCTATAGGCAGGTAGCCTCAGGAGACAGAGAAGTGGGTAACAGTCAGGAGAGGGAAGGCCAGGAGTCAGATACTAGAGAGAACCCCTGTGGCTGTCCACCTTAACAATAAGTACTCCTGTTTGAGTACTGTTGGGGGGAAGCAACAGTGGCTGCACCTCTGGAACAGAGTCTGGCCCTGTGGCTCAGAAGGGTAGTGAAAGGAAGAAAGCAGCAGTAGTAGGGAACTCTATAGTTAGGGGGTCAGACATTAAGAAAAAGGATGTGTTGGAGCTTTTGGAAAGCATCAAGTTGGATAAGTCACTGGGACCAGATGAGATGTACCCCAGGCTACTCTGGGAGGTGAGGGAGGAGATTGCTGAGCCTCTGGCAATCATCGATGGGGACTGGAGAGGTTCCAGAGGATTGTAGGGTTGCAGATGTTGTTCCCTTATACAAGAAAGGGAGCAGAGATAGCCCAGGAAATTATAGACCAGTGAGACTTACTTCAGTGGTTGGTAAGTTGATGGAGAAGATCCTGAGAGGCAGGATTTATGAACATTTGGGGAAGCATAATATGATTAGGAATAGTCAGCATGGCTTTGTCAAAGGCAGGTCGTGCTTGACAAGCCTGATTGAATGTTTTGAGGATGTGACTAAACACATTGATGAAGGTAGAGCAGTAGATGTAGTGTATATGGATTTCAGCAAAGCATTTGATAAGATACCCCATGCAAGGCTTATTGAGAAAGTAAGGAGGCATGGGATCCAAGGGGACGTTGCTTTGTGGATCCAGAACTGGCTTGCCCACAGAAGGCAAAGGGTGGTTGTAGACAGGTCATATTCCGCATGGAGGTCAGTGACCAGTGGTGTGCCTCAGGGATCTGTTCTGGGACCCTTTCTCATCCTAATTTTCATAAATGACCTGGATAATGAAGTGGGGGGATGGGTTAGTAAGTTTGCTGATGACACAAATGTTGGGGGTGTTGTGGATACTGTGGAGGGCTGTCAGAGGTTACAGTGGGACATCTATAAGATGCAAAACTGGGCTGAGAAGTAGCAGATGGAGTTCAACCCAAATAAGTGTGATGTGGTTCATTTTGGTAGGTCAAATATGATGGCAGAATATAGTATTAATGGTAAGACTCTAGGCAGTGTGGAGGATCAGAGGGATCTTGAGGTCCAAGTCCATAGGATGCTCAAAGCAGCTGTGCAGGTTGACTCTGTGGTTAAGAAGGCATAAGGTGCATTGGCGTTCATCAATCGTGGGACTGAGTTTAAGAGCTGAGAGGTAATGTTGCAGCTATATAGGACCCTGGTCAGACCCCACTTGGAGTACTGTGCTCAATTCTGGTTGCCCCACTACAGGAAGGATGTGGAAACCATAGAAAGGGTGCAGAGGAGATTTACAAGGATGTTGCCTGGATTGGGGAGCATGCCTTATGAGAACAGATTGAGTGAACTCGGCCTTTTTCCTTGGAACGACGGAGGATGCAATGGTGACTTGATAGAGGTGTATAAGATGATGTGAAGCATTGATCGTGTGGATAGTCAGAGGCTTTTCCCCAGGGCTGAAATGGCTAATACGAGAGGGAGTAGATACAGAGGAGGTGTCAGGGGTAGGTTTTTTACGCAGAGAATGGTGAGTGTATGGAATGGGCTGCCGGCGACAGTGATAGAGTTGGAAATGATAGGGTCTTTTAAAAGACTCCTGGATAGGTATATGGAACTTAGAGGATTATGGGTAACCCTAGGTAATTTCTAAAGTAAGTACATGTTCAGCACAGCACTGTGGGCCAAAGGGCCTGTATTGTGCTGTAGGTTTTCTATGTTTCTGTGAATCTATCAGCCTCCACAGCTGCCTGTGACAATGAATTCCACAGATTCAGCATCCTCTGGCTAAAGAAACTCCTCCTCATCTCTGTTCTAAATGGACACCCTTCTATTCTGAGGCTGTGCCCTCTGGTCCTGGACTCCCCCATGACAAGAAACATTCTCTCCACATCCACTCTATCCAAGCCTTTGCAAAATAGTTACAACAATAGATGCTTTACACAAGCTGATTAATGCATTTTATTTATAAATATCTCAACTGTTAGAAACATAGAAAACCTACAGCACAATACAGGCCCTTTGGCCCACAAAGCTGTACTGAACATGTCCCTACCTTAGAATTACCTAGGCTTACCCATAGCCCTCTATTTTACTAAGTCCATGTAGCCATCTAGGAGTCTCTTAAAAAGCCCTATCGTATCTGCCTCCACCGCCGCCGCCGGCAGCCCATTCCACACACTCACCACTCTGGGTTGAACTCCATCTGCCACTTCTCAGCCCAGTTTTGCATCCTTTTGATGTCCCGCTGTAACCTCTGACAGCCCTCCACACTATCCACAACACCCCAACCTTTGTGTCATCAGCAACTTTACTAACCCATCCCTCCACTTCCTCATCCAGGTCATTTATAAAAATCACAATGAGTAGGGGTTCCAGAACAGATCCCTGAGGCACACCACTGGTCACCAACCTCCATGCAGAATATGACCCATCTACAACCACTCTTTGCCTTCTGTGGGCAAGCCAGTTCTGGATCCACAAAGCAATGTCCCCTGTTAGTAAATATTTTTAATGTCAAAAGCACTCACAAACATCCATTGACATGAACAATTCAAAGGTTCTGACAAAATGAGGGGTGTTGCCGGCTGACAGAGCCGTAGTGTGATTGCTGAATGGAGTGGAGCCTTTGCTGAGTGGTCTCTGGGCCCCACTGGGTCGTACCACAGGACTGCGGGCTGGGCTCCCCAGGGACACTGTGAGGGGAGACACGATGGGGAATTGCAGGTATGTGGTACAGTGATCAGCAAAGCAATGGAAGTTCCAGCCACTGCAGCCTCAGATAGTTTAATCCAATTCTCAGAGCAATGGCCAACTGAAGAGCTCCTACTGACAAGACACAGCCAGTTAATGCAGACCTTGTAGAATGAGGCTTAGCTGAGCTGGCCTCTGCATAGATTTCTCCAGTGTGATCCCAATCTCCTCTGATCGCTTCTGAATTCCTTTAGTGCAAATCCTTATCTCTTTCCTGTGGTGGGAATTTGGGAGATAAGATATATTTTTATCAGAGCGTTCCCATCTTCCGTTCAAGGTGATCCGGTACACGAGTGTAAAGGAGAATGAAATGTTGTTACTCCAGATCCGATGCTGCATAAAAAACACAATAAGCATAAGAACACAATAGATATAAATACATAAGTTAGTTCATATACATAGATTGATTGTATGTCCATAAAGTGATATTAAGCACAGAATTGTCCATATATATGTGATTGATAGGGAATGATAAGGTAGGTGTGGTCGGTATTGTACATGTGTAACATTTTAAAATCACACCAACTACTTGCCAGCATTTATAGATCCAGGATAAATATTTTATTATAATATGGTGTACAAGAATAATTAAATGTATGAGGGAAAAGAGGATGTTAATGGCACAGCCTTCAGCTGGATACCAGCCTGATGTGCCTGATCTGAAAGCCTCTGGTTTGGAGATGTAGGAATAAAGAGGCAAGCTGGTCATGTCCCCGCTCAGAGCCCGAAAAGAGCCTCACAGTCCATGCTGAAACCATTTAAGCTGCCTACTCCCATTGGCCTGCACTGGGACCAAAGCCCTCCATACTCCTACCATCCACGTACCTATCCAAACTTTGCCTGAATGTTGAAATCGAGCTCACATGGACCACTTGTGCTGGCAGCTCATTCCACACTCTCATGACCCTCTGAATGAAGACGTTTTCCCTAATTGTTCCCCTTAAACTTTTCACCTTTCACCCTTAAGCATGACCTCTGGCTGTAATTCTACCCAATGGAAAAATCCTGCTTGCTTTTACCCTATCTATACCCCTCATAATTTTGTATGCCTCTATCAAATCTCCTCTTGATCTTCTACTTTCTAAGGAATACAGTCCTAACCAATTCAATCTTTCCTTATAACTCAGGTCCTCTAGACACGGTGGCATCCTTGTATATGTTCTCTGTGCTCTTTCAACCTTGTTTACATCTTTCCTGTAGGTAGATGACCAAAACTGCACACAATACTACACATTAGGCTTCATCCCATCTTCTGTACTCAGTATATTGATCTATAAAGGCCAATGTGCCAAAAGCTTTCGCTACGACCCTGTCTACCTGTGACGCCACTTTCAATGAATTATGTATCTGTATTCCCAGATAAATTTGTTCTTCCACACTCCTCAGTGCCCATGTAAGACCTACCCTGGTTGGTCCTACTGAAGTGCAAAACCGCACACCTGTCTGCTTTAAGTTCCATCTGCAATACTTCAGCCCGTTTATCCAACTGGTCCAGATCCCTCGCAAGTCATAATAGTCTTCCTCACTGTCCACTACACCCCCACTCTTGGTGTCATCCACAAGTTTGCTGATCCAGTTAACCACATTATCATCCAGATCATTGATATAGATGACAAACAACAATGGACCCAGCACCGACCCCTGCAGCACACCATCAGTCACAGGCCTCCAGTCAGAGAGGCAACCACATACTACCACTCTCTGGCTTCTCCCACAAAGCCAATGTCTAATCCAATTTATTACCCCATCCTGAATGCTGAGCATCTGAGCCTACTTGACCAGCCTCTCATGTGGGACCTTGTCAAAAGCCTTACTGAAGTCTATGTAGACAACATCCACTGCCTTGTTTTCGTACACTTTGTACTCCCTCGAAAAATTAGAAAACCATAGAAACCATAGAAACTACAGCACAGAAACAGGCCCTTTGGCCCTTCTTGGCTGTGCCGAACCATTTTCTGCCTAATCTATAGGATTGTTTAGATATGACCTACTGTGCACAAAGCCATGCTAACTATCGTTAATTAGACCATGCCTATTGAGGTACTTGTATATCCAGTCACTTAGAATACCTTCCAATAACTTTCCCACAACTGATGTCAGACTCACTGGCCTATAATTTCCTGGTTTCTGTTTAGAGACATTTTTGAGGCGGATAATGAAGTGGCGGCGAGGAAGACCACCCCTCCTCCAGATGACCAGGTGCTGTGTCTTACCATGGCCGATGTAAGGAGAACCCTGTGCCAGGTCAACCCACGGAAGGCTGCTGGACCAGACAATATTCCTGGCAGAGTGCTTAGAGGATGTGCAAACCAGCTAGCAGAGACTCTCACTGACATCTTCAACATCTCCCCAAGCAGCAAGAGCGTTCCTACATGCTTCAAGGCCGCCACCATCGTCCCCGTGCCAAAGAAGTCTTCAGTATCCTGCCTCAACGACTACCGTCCTGTTGCACTCACATCCATCATCATGAAGTGTTTCAAGAGGCTCGTCATGAGGCACATCAAGTCCCTGCTGCCCGCCTCTCTGGACCCCCTGCAGTTCGCGTACCGTCCCAACCGTTCAACAGACGACGCCATTGCCATCACCCTCCACCTGGCCCTAACCCACCTGGACAAAAAAGTCACGTATGTTCGAATAACACACATAAAAGTTGCTGTTGAACGCAGCAGGCCAGGCAGCATCTCTAGGAAGAGGTGCAGTCAACGTTTTGGGCCGAGACCCTTAGGGTCTCAGCCCGAAACATCAACTGTACCTCTTCCCAGTCCTGACGAAGGGTCTCGGTCCGAAACGTCGACTGTACCTCTTCCTAGTCCTGACGAAGGGTCTTGGCCTGAAACGTCGACTGTACCTCTTCCTAGAGATGCTGCCTGGCCTGCTGCGTTCACCAGCAACTTTTATGTGTGTTGCTTGAAATTCCAGCATCTTCAGATTTCCTTGTGTTTACGTACGTTCGAATGCTGTTCATAGACTTCAGTTCAGCATTCAACACAATCATTCCTCAGAAACTGATTGGAAAGCTGAGCCTACTGGGCCTGAACACCTCCCTCTGCAACTGGATCCTAGACTTCCTGACTGGGAGACTTCAGTCAGTCGGGATTGGAAGCAGCAACTCCAA
This sequence comes from Mobula hypostoma, assembly GCF_963921235.1. NCBI lineage: Eukaryota > Metazoa > Chordata > Chondrichthyes > Myliobatiformes > Myliobatidae > Mobula > Mobula hypostoma. Next base: position 132,186,568 of record NC_086106.1, on the reverse strand, counting down.
CACCATCACAATGAGCACGGGGGCCCCCCCAGGGCTGTGTGCTCAGTCCACTGCTGTTCACTCTGCTGACCCACGACTGTGCTGCAACACACAGCTCAAACCACATCATCAAGTTCACCGACAACACAACCGTGGTGGGTCTCATCAGCAAGAGTGATGAGTCAGCATACAGAGAGGAGGTGCAGCGGATAACGGACTGGTGCAGAGCCAACATCCTGTCTCTGAATGTGAACAAAACAAAAGAGATGGTTGTTGACTTCAGGAGGACACGGAGCGACCACTCTCCGCTGAACATCGACGACTCCTCCGTAGAGATCGTTAAGAGCACCACATTTCTTGGTGTTCACCTGGCGGAGAATCTCACCTGGTCCCTCAACACCAGCTCCATAGCAAAGAAAGCCCAGCAGCATCTCTACTTTCTGTGAAGGCTGAGAAAAGTCCATCTCCCACCCCACATCCTCACCACATTCTACAGAGGTTGTGTTGAGAGCATCCTGAGCAGCTGTATCACGGCCTGGTTCGGAAATTGCACCATCTCGGATCGCAAGACCCTGCAGTAGGTCAGCTGAGAAGATCATCAGGGTCTCTCTTCCCGTCATTACAGACATTTACACCACACGCTGCATCCGTAAAGCAAACAGCATTATGAAGGACCCCACGCACCCCTCAGACAAACTCTTCTCCCTCCTGCCATCTGGCAAAAGGCAACGAAGCATTTGGGCTCTCACGACCAGACTATGTAACAGTTTCTTCCCCCAAGTCATCAGACTCCTCAATACCCAGAGCCTGGACAGACACCAACCTACTGCCCTCTACTGTGCCTATTGTCTTGTTTATTATTTATTGTAATGCCTGCACTGTTTTGTGTACTTTATGCAGTCCTGGGTAGGTCTGTTGTCTAGTGTAGTTTTTGTGTTGTTTCATGTAGCACCATGGTCCTGGAAAATGTTGTCTCATTTTTACTATGTTCTGTACCAGCAGTTATGGTTGAAATGACAATAAAAAGTGGTTTAACTTGGTTTGACTTGACTTTACTTAAACAGTGGAACAACATTGGCTATCCTCCAATCCTCTGGTACCTCATTCTCTTTCCTGGTAAATTCCTCAAAAAACTCTATAAAGTTGGTTAGACGCGACCTACCATGCACTAAGCCATGCTGACTATCCTTAATCAGTTCATGTTTATCCAAATACTTATAAATCCAGTCCCTTAGAATACCTTCCAATAACTTTCCCACAACGAATGTCAGACTCAGTGGTGTATAATTTCCTGTTTTCTGTTTAAGAGCCTTTTTTAAACAGCCAACAACATTGGCTATCCTCCAATCCTCTGGTACTTCTCCTGTGGCTAAGTGATATTTTAAGTATCTCTGCTAGGGCCGCAGCAATGTCTGTACTTGCCTCCCATAGGGTCCGTAGGAACACTTTGTCAGGCCTGGGGATTTATCCACCCTGATTTGCCTCAAGGTAGCGAACAGTAATCTGTACAGGGTCCATGAAGTTGATGCTGCATCGCCTCACTTCTATAGACTCTGTGTCCCTCTTGCAAGTAAATACGGATGCAAAGAATACATTTAAGATCTCACCCATCTGTTTAGGCTCCACACATGGATTACCATTCTGGTCTTCCAGAGAACCAATTTTCTCCCTAGTAATCCTTTTGCTCTTAACATTGCTGTTGAATTCCTTAGGATCCTCCTTCACCTTGTCCGTTAGAGCAACTTCATGACTTCTTTTAGCCTTCCTAAGTATTGTCTTGCATCTCTTGTAGACCGTAAGCACTGTGCTTGTTCCTACTTGTCTATAGCTGCTACACACCTCCTTTTTTCTCTTAACCAGGGCCTCAATATCTCTTGAAAAGCAAGGTTCCCTGCACTTGTTATGTTTATCTTTAATTCTCACAGGTATATAAAAGGTGTGTAATGTTTCATTTTTGAAGGCTTCTCACTTCCCTTGTACACTTTTGCCAGAAAACAGACTGTCCCAATCCACACTTGCCAGATCTTTTTTGATATCATCCAAATTGGCCTTTTTCCAATTTAGAGTCACAAAAGCAGACCAGATCTATGTTTTTGCATATTTACTTTGAAACTCATGGCATTGTGGTCGCTGGACGCAAAGTGTTCCTGCACACAAAGTTCTGTCACCTGCCTTGTCTCATTCCCTGATAGCAAATCCAGTATCACATGCTAGCTCATTGGGACTCCAATATACCGATGAAGGAAACTTTGCTGAACACAGTTGACAAACTCTATCTCATCTAGTCCTTTTACAGTCTGGGAGTCCCAGTCAATATGTAGAAAGTTAAAATCACCTGCTATAACGACCTATGTTTCTTGCAACAGTCTGCAATCCTTCAACACATTTGCTCCTCTAAATCCCTTGGACTGTTGGGTGGTCTGTAATAGAGTCCCATTAACATGATCATATCTTTCCTATTTCTCATTTCCACCCATAATGCCTCTCCAGTCTGACCTGATGGAGCACTGCTGGGACATTATCCCTGAGAAGTAACACCACCCCTCCTCCTTCAATCCTTCCTGCTTTGTCAGGTCTGAAACAATAGAACCCCGGAATAGAGAGCTGCCAGTCCTGCCCCTCCTGCAACCAAGTCTCACTAATGGCTCCAGTGTCGTAACTTCAGGTGTCGATCCAGGACCTGATTTCATCTGCCTTTCCTACAATATGACTTGCATTGGACTATGTACAGCTCAGGACACTGTCACACAATGCTCAACTTTTTGATTCCTCACTTTGAGGTCTTCCCAACATCTGTCTCCACAATCTTCCCACCGACTGTTGTGGCACTCGGGTTACCGTCCCCCTGCAACTCTAGTTTAAACCCCATCATTGCAGCATTGCTAATCATTGTTTTTCAACACCAACATTAAAATATCGCTTAATAAATGCTAAACAGTCATAGGGTCATAAAGCACTAAAGAACAGAAACAGGCCCTTCAGCCCATCTAGTCTGTGTTGAACAATGGTTCTGTCTGTTCCAATTGACTCTGGACCATATCCCTTCATACTCCTCCCAGCCCTTATCCAAACTTCTCCGAAATTTTGCAATTGAACCTGCACCCTCCACTTCCGCGGGCAGCTCGTTCCACACTCAGACCACCCTCTGGAGAAGATCCCCTTCCGGTTCCCGTTAAATATTTCACTATACACTCTTAACATAGATCAAAACACCTAAGATGTATTGAAGATTCACACGGAGACTTTGCAAGTCCTATTAGACAGTCCTGCAACCAAATCAGTTCCCTCACAGTTAAATGTGGGTATGGATATCAAGATCCCAAATTAAAAGTTTGTGCTTTGAATTGAGAAGCCAGTATGGATTTGTTAAAGCTAAACAGTGTCTGACTGAACTGGTGGCGATTTTTCAAGAAGTTACATCAAAGGAAGTGATCAGAGCAGCATTTCTACTCTGAAGAAATATTGCAAAGGTCTGTCTGCTTCTGTCACATAATGATGCTGAAAAACTAATCTACATCTTTAGATTACTACAGCGCATTCTTTATTGGCCTTCCAAAGCAATCTATTGACAAACTTCAACTCGTTCAGACTTTTAACCAAACCAGGATGAGGGAAAATATCACCCCCATCTTCGCTACTCTGCATTGGCTTCCTGTATCTTTGAGAATTGATTTTAAAGTTCTCTTACTTGTTTTTAAAACACTCAATGGTCTGGGACCAGAGTACGTCACAGAATTGTTTTCATTTTATAATTCTGCTTGAGCTTTCAGGTCTTCTGCTGATCTCTTAAATGTAAACAATCTCCCTCGAAAGTTAATTGGCAGGTCGGCTTTTTTGAACTACCTCCTAAACTGTGGAATTCAATGCCTAAAACTATAAGGGATGCAGGCTCAGTTGTCACTTTTAACCGTCTGGGGGAAGAAGCTGTTTCCCACCCTAACAGTCCCTGTCCTAATGCTACAGTACCTCCTGCCTGATGGTAAGGGGTCAAACAGGTTGTTGGACGGCTGGGAGGGATCATTGACAGTGTTAAGGGCCCTGTGTACACAGTGCTCTTGATAAATATCTCTGCTGGGTGGAAGAGAGAGAAGTCAACTGGTCAGGGTGAAATCACTGATGGTCATGATCATCCTGAGCAGTAGACAGTGAGAGCGCTGATTTATGAAACGGAAAGCTGCTGTGGGTGCATTAATTGAGATCACTGAATTGTTTTGGCATCAATATTCCTCACCTCATCATCAGTCACAGACTGGAAGCATTCCCATTACAAAGGCCAATACAACAGTGTGTGTGAAACAACAATAGCTCAGAGCCACCATTCATCTATAGAAGATTAATTTTCTGATGTCATTGCAATGTAATTTATTTGATAAAATGGGAGAGATATTTCACTTCATGCTGATTCTCACTAATGTTTTGATTTTTCCTCGCATTAATAATGATTGAAATAGTAATATATTTTATATTAAGGCCCGCTGTCGGTCGAGTTCGACCATAGCTGTGGCATCCTAGCTGTCACAACTCAGTATGCAAGCCAGAGCAGTACAATATGGAGAGCAAGCTGTTGCCCATGCAGGCGGCCGCCAGCTCCCCCCTCCACACAGCTGATGAATCCAAAGGATCGGCAGAGGCTGATGCAAGTTGGCACCAGTGGCATCGCATGAGTTGCCAGCCAGCATTGACCTGAGGGACTCCAGCTCTGAATTTTTCCTCAGGGTTTACTCCTGAAGCCTTCCTCATGAATGGGTACATCAGAAGACATGGGAGGGTTGAGATCAGAGACCCACCTGCCCGCAGCAACTGGTTTTAAGGCGTCAGTAGCCCACTTTTCTCCTGTCGGTAGAAACAGAAACAGCAGATATATTAATAATATTGTAAATTAGTATTTTATACATTGTGATTATTTTCCATTTTGGGATCTGGGCTAATGAATGATGGTCTTTGCAGATAACATGATGGTATGTGGATGGTGTAGAAGGTTGTCGTGGGTTACAATGGGGCATTGATAGGATTCAGAGCTCTGTTGAGAAGTGGCAGAAGCATTTCAGTATAGAAAAGTGTTTGGAAGATCAAACTTAATCAAACCATAGCAGTATCAAGGAATGGATGGATCTTAGGGTCCAAGTAGCAATTGATAGTGTGGTTAAGAAGGCATATGGTGTGTTGGCCTTGATTTGTCAGGGGATTGAGTTCTAGAGCTGAGAGGTAATGTTACAACTCTATAAAACCCTGGTTAGTCCACGCTTAGAGTATTGTGTTGAGTTCTGTTCAGCTCATTATAGGAAGGATGTGAAAGCTTTAGAGAGGGCACAGAGGAGATTCACCAGGATGCTGCCTGGATTAGCGAGCACATCCTATGAGGACTGGTTGAGGGAGCTAGACCTTTTCTCTGTGGAGCGAAGGAGAACGAGTGGTGACATGATAGAGGTGTACATGGTGATAAGAGACAGATTGAGTGGATGGCCAGCAATTCTTTCCCAGAATGGAAATAACAGAAAAATGGAGCAAAGGATGATGAGAGGTAACTTGATTGAGGTGTACAAGATGATAAGAGGCATAGATTGAGTGAACAGCCAGAGAGTTTTTCCCAGGGCGGAGACGGCTAATACAAGAGGACATAATTTTAAGGTGATTGGAGAAAATTATGATGCAAGGGATGACGCAAATGACATATTTCACTGTGTCTTTTGATGTATATGTGACAAGTATAGCTAATCTTCTTCAAATCCTCTTCCAGGCAGCATCCTGGTGAACCTCTTCTGCACCCTTTCAAAGTCTTCCTATAATGGGACAATCAGAAATGAATGCAATTCTCCAGATAAAGTTGCAACAAACCTTCCTGATCCTTCAAGTTTAATTATCATTCAACCATACATGAATACCCATGAATACAGCCAAACAAAGCAGCATTACTCTAGGACCAAGGTACAAAATGCTGTATGAACAGTCATACACAGTATAAAGCACATATTGGACATCTAAGAGGGCAGGCACATATAAGATATCAGTGAAATACAAACACACAAAAATATATCATCCAAGACACTGAGTCTATGAATGTTGCGGCAGTCTGCAGTCGAGCACAATACCACTTCTCTTCTGCCAGGCAGACTCTGGGGACAGCACTGACTTCGGCGTTGATGCCAGTCCACACCGACTGCAAAGCCTCTCTCCTGGGCAACTGTACGCAGGCAACACTGCAGCTTGAAACATTGACCTTGCTGTAACCAAGGCCACTCAGCTGCCCAGCCATCCACCAACAAAGCAGTGAATAGGACCTGCAGCGTTCCACGCGGACAATGTTCAACAGGGTCTCTCAATCACAAGAAAGGTAACTATGGCGACTGCTTGCTGGAAGACTGCACACCGGCTCTGCGAACCAGTGCCTCTCTGATCCAGGCAGCAGCACAATCCAAACCAAGTCCAGCTCCTTCAGTTCCTCTGCCAACGAGCAACTCGCTGAAGGGGGAGAACTGCAATAATGTCAGTTCTTAATGAACAGCAGGGTCTTTTGAGTGTAAAAAAAAATTAAAAATGACAATAACACTTCTGGTTGTCCCTGTAGAAGCCACTGCAATCAAACATGCCATCATCTTACTGAATGTCCTTCTTGTATGTGTGTTCTTGAACTCAGTACCTCAACTAATAAAGCAAGCAAGCCATATACCTCCTTTACCAACCTCAGCATTGATCGTGCTGGGTAGCACTCACATCTACTGAGATACCAGCAATGTGCTGGCATTGGAGAGAGTCCAGAGGAGGTTCATGAGAATGATCCCAGGAATATGAGGAGCCTGGAGCCAGAAGTACAGCCTCAGAATAGACGGCCATCCCATTCGGACAGAGGTGAGGGAAAATGTCTTTAGCCAGGGGATGGTGAATCTGTGGAATTCATTGTCACAGACGGCTGTGGAGACCAAGTCATTGGGCATTTTTAAAGTGGAGGTTGATAGGCTCCTGATTAGTCAGGGTGTAAAGGTTATGGAGAGAAGGTGGGGGAATGGGGTTGAGAGGAATAATAAATTATACATGATAAAATGGTGGATTAGACTCGATGGGCCAAATAGCTCAATTCTGCTGGAATGTCATTTGTTCTTATGGTCTCATTTAGAAATATTTGCAAGGTAAATAAACCACCATACCTCGATATAAGTTATCTAAAGTTATTGCTTTAACACAAGTAGAACTGCCTGCACAAAGGCCAGAGTTATGATGGAAATTACTTTCTGCCGTATGATAGCATTATACAGTGTAGTCATATCAGGTCAATAGAATAACTTCATGTTCATTGGTTCCTTAAGATTGACATAGCTGTGAGGGGGGTAGTGGAGATAAACTCCCACCATCTACGTAATGCTCCCGACGGCGTGCATCTCCAATAGCCTCTGACAACTGTCCAGCTCCTGGTCTTCACGCGTGGCTTAGCTTCGAAGCAAGGCGGAACCATTTCTACTGGCACTTTAAAACCGGTTGCTCGGGGCTGACGTGGCTCAGCCGCTCCGTTGTCAGCAACACTTGCGATGCTGCTGGTGCCAAACTATTGGTTTCTGCCACTCCCTTGGGTTTATCAGCTGTGTGGAGAAGGCCCTTAATAATGGACACTGCCTTTCTGAGACACCGCTCCCTAAAGATGTCCTGGGTACCTTGTAGGCTAGTGCCCAAGATGGAACTGACTAGATTTACAACCTTCTGCAGCTTCTTTCAGTCCTGTGTAGTGGCCCCTCCATACCAGACAGTGATGCAGCCTGTCAGAATGCTCTCCATGTTACATCTATAGAAGGTTTTGAGTGTATTTGTTGACATACCAAATCTCTTCAAACTCCTACTGAAGTATAGCCGCTGTCTTGCAAACCCTACCAGAGTTGACGTGCATCTGATGTTGCCTCCAACCTCTCTCGGAATTGTCTCTTCACTCTTGAAATAGCCCTCCACAAGTCATACTTGGTTTTCTTGTAGAGATCTGGGTCACCAGACTTAAATGCCACAGATCTGGCCCTCAGCAGACGGCGATCCTCCTGGTTCATCCACAGCTTTTGGGGAGGATTGTACAGCAAGTTTTCATAGGCACACATTCATCCACATTGGTTTTTCTGTGCTTTCCTTGTCCATACCTTCTTGGTCCTCACTACTGGTGCTGCAGTCTTCAGTCTCTGCGTATGCTCAGGGAGCAGAAGAGCAGACAGGTGATCAGACTTTCTGAAGTGTGGGTGTGGGACAGCTCAGTAAGCACTCTTGATTTAGCGTAACAGTGGTCCAGTGTGTTGTTTCCTCTGGTACTACAAGTGATTTGTTGGTGATAATTGTTTAATAACTTTTTCAAGCTGGCCAGGTTAAAATGCCCCAAGATGATGGTGAAGGCGTCAGCGCGCTGTTTCGTGCATGTTGATCCTATTACTCAGATCTTCTAAAGCCTGTTTGACACTGGCCAGAGGTGGAATGTACTCCACTGCCAAAATGTATCTCCCGGGGTAGCTACAATGGCTGGACCTTAAATGTGAGATATTCCAGATCTGGTGAGCAAAATTGGGACGTCACCGACGTATTAGTAGACCATGATGAGTTGATCATGAGGCAGACACCTCCACCTCTGCTTTTGAGAGACTCAACAGGCCCCTCTTGATGGTATATAGTGAACCCATCAATCTGAATTGCTGCCTCCGGTATGGAAGAGGTTAACCAGGATTCCATGAAGCAGAGGACACACGCTGCCCTAATGTCCCTCTGATACAGCAGCTGAGCTCTGAGACCAACTCATCCTGCAAGTTAACCTTTAGGGACTCCTGCACAAGTACTCCCATGTCCCCTTGCACCTCTGATTTTTGAATTTTCTTCCCATTTCATCATAAAGCTTTTGGCACATTGGCCTTCATAAAGTAAAAGTACTGAGTACTGAAGATGGAATGTCATGTTGAAGTTGTAAAAAATATTGGTGAGACCTAGTTTGGAGTATTGTGTGCAGTTTTGGCCACTTACCGGCAGGAAAGATGTAAACAAAGTTGAAAGGGTACAGAGAAAATTTACAAGAATGTTACCAGGTCTGGAGGACCTGAGTTATAAGGAAATATTGAATAGCTTAGGACTTTATTGCTTGGATTATAGAAGACTGAGAGAAGATTTAATAGAAGTATACAAAGTTATGGAGGCTATAGATAGGGTAAATGTTAGCAGGCTTTTTCCACTGAGGTTGGGTGGGACTACAACCAGGGGTCATCAATTAAGGGTGAAAGGTGAGAGGTTTAAAGGGATCATGAGAGGAAACTTCTTCACGCAGAGGGTGGTGCAAATGTGGATTGAGCTGCCAGTGCAAGTGGAGCATGTGAGCTTGATTTCAACACGTAAGAGAAGTTTGGATAGGGACATGGATGGTAGGGATACAGAGGACTATGGTCCCGGTGCAGGTCGATGGGAGTAGGCAGTTTAAATGGTTTTGGCATGGACTAGATGGGCAGAAGGGCCTGTTTCTGTGCTCTACTTTTCTATGACTCTATTTAGACAATAGTCCATGCGTTTATACCTTCTACCAAAGTTCATGTCCGTACACTTCCCTACACTATATTCCATCTGTCACTTCTTTACCCATTCCCCCAATCTGTCTTTCTGCTTCCTCATCACTACCTTCCCCTCTACCTTCTGTATCATCGTAGCATCTGTAAACATAGCCACAAAGCATTATCCAAATCATTGACATATAATGTGGGAAGCGGTCCTAACACAGACCCCTTTGAAACACCACTGGTTATCGACAGCCAACCAGAGTAGTCCCTCTTTATCACAAACAAGAGACATTCTGCAGACGCTGGAAATCTGAGCAACACACAAAAATGCTGGAGTAACTCAGCAGGTCAGGCAGCATCTATGGAAAAAAGTACAGTCGACGTTTTGGGCTGAGACCCTATTCCCAGTCTTTGCCTCTTTCCAAGCAGCCAGTGTTCTATCCATGCTAGCATCATTCCTGTAATACCCTAGTCTCTTATCTTGCTAAGCAGCCTCACGTGAGGCACCTTATGCCATCTGCACAAGTCCACGTGTGCACAGGTGTAGTGCAAGACGTAGCTACATTACAGGCACTGCGCAGCAGATAAACAACATTCATGAGAAAAACATCAGTTCAACATAAATTGCATGCAATATTTTGCCAAGAAGAACTTAATTAGAACAAAGAAGTCAATTTTAGTGCAAAGTGATCAAAGTGGTCATAGTGTTGCTAGAATGTATTTTTAGGTATTTATTAGGGTTGTAACAGATGGTTCAAGAACCAAATGGGTAAAAGAAAGTTTAACACAAGTAGTGTTCACCAATCAATGTCGTAAGTACAGACAACTGGCAAAAATTTTAGTAACTTAAGGGAGGACGGGATGAAAACTTGTCAGGAAATAAAATATCTTTTCCCCTGTTAGTGAGTTCTCCCAATGGATCCTATCTGATAGGATAGAATCTGATCCCTCAGTGGATCCTATCTGATAGGATAGAATCTGATTTCTCAGTGGATCCTATCTGAAGGATAGAATCTGATCTTAGTGGATCCTATCTGAAGGAACAGAACCTGATCACTTAGTGGATCCTATCTGAAAGGATAGGATCTGATCTCTCAGTGGATCCTATCTGAAGAAACAGAACCTGATCACTTAGTGGATCCTATCTGAAAGGATAGGATCTGATCTCTCAGTGGATCCTCATTGTTTACCATTACAGATGTTGATAGCCCGCCGGTGTTTTCACAGTGTTCTGCGTCCTCATTTACACTTCCTCTTTCATTTATATTGACATTCGTCACACCCCACAGTCACATGATAATTTGCTTTCAGAACCTTGGAAGATTGATTTTCAAATCCTCACAATTGAATTAAATTGACTTTATTTCTTACATCCTTCACATACATGAGGAGTAAAAATCTTTACGTTACGTCTCTGTCTAAATGTGCAATGTGCAATCATAGTAATTTATAATAATTTATAATAAATAGAACAGTCAATGTAACATAGAATACACTCAAATCAGTGTGACTTAATCAGTCTGATGGCCTGGTGGAAGAAGCTGTCCCGGAGCCTGTTGGTCCTGGCTTTAATGCTGTGGTACCATTTCCCGGATGGTAGCAGCTGGAACAGATTGTGGTTGGGCTGACTTGGGTCCCCAATGATCCTTCAGACCCTTTTTACACACCTGTCTTTGTAAATGTCCTGAATCATGGGAAGTTCACATCTACAGATGCGCTGGGCTGTCCGCACCACTCTCTGCAGAGTCCTGCGATTAAGGGGGGTACAGTTCCCATACCAGGCAGTGATGCAGCCAGTCAGGATGCTCTCAATTGTGTCCCTGTAGAAAGTTCTTAGAATTTGGGGGCCCATACCAAACTTCTTCAACCATCTGAGGTGAAAGAGACGCTGATTAACTTTACTCACCATATACATTTACGTGTTTTTGGAATTTGCTGTGGTGTATTGGTCAGGGCACGGCTTGCAACAAAAGCAACTTTCAACAATTATAGCATTCAACAAGAATAAAGAAGTATATTCAAGATTGTTTATTGATATTGTTCAATATATAAGTGTAAAGGGGAACAAAATAATTGTTATTCAGGATCAGCTTCAGTACAAGAACACAATAAATATAAATATAAAGCAATCCTATAAATCAGAATGTACACGTAGCTGTTATATACACAGACTGATTGTATGTGTGTGAAGTGACACTGGGTGATGTGGATGTAGTGGGTGGTGGTGGAGTGGCTTAGTGGGTGGATATGCTGATCAAGACAGATGTATATAAAAAATTATTTATAAGTATGGATATGGAATAAAATGTGCATAAATACATACACAGCAGCATGTAATTACAATGTAGAGGTAAACAGCACAACATTATAGGTAGTGGTTTAATGTGTTTCAAGTGCAGTGCAGTAAGTGAGGTAATAGAGAGGGGTGGGGAGGCTATCTAGAATGATTGATCAGAGTAACTGCCTGGGGGAAGAACCATATCTATAAGATGGTGTGAAGTTTCCATTTTCATAGCCCTGTAGAGCTTTTCAGAAGGAAGCTTTAAGAAAAGGCAGCTGGCAAGGTGGGTCGCGTTGTCCTAGACACATGCAAGTCCTAGAGTGATGCAAGCCTGTAGCCAATGGCCTTTTCTACTGCCCTGACCATTTGCTATAGTTACCAAACATTGCGTGAGGATGCTGCACCAAACCAGACAGTCATGGCTGATGGGAAGATGCTCTCTACAATGGTAGCGTGGAATTGCGCCAGTATGTTCTGGGAAAGGTGGAATTTTACCAACTGCCATAAACAGTCCATCCTCTTCCGAGTCTTTTCGTTAATGAAAATTATATGGTTCTAATAATCACTGGTCCAATAGTATGGCCTGTACAACAATTCTAGTATGTCTTTATTATCCTGTGAATGCCCGCAAGAACATGAATCTCAGAGTTGTACATGGTGACATATATATACTTTGATAATAAATTTACTTTGAACAAGGCTGTGAATCGAGTGAGAATTAGCAAGCTCATTCACTGTTACAAAAATTAACAGGAACTGCTACTGTAAGAAGCTGACCTATTAGACTAAATTTAACACAATGTAAAATTGTTCCCTCCACCACAGATCTGAGCTAAATCAGAGAAACTCCAGCGCGGATTATAATTTTGATCAATGTGACATCCAGCCAATCAGCTTGCAACCTGGCATGTTAACCTTTCAATCTATTGCAGCAGAAAATAAAATTGGCAGGTGCTAATGGACGGAAAAAGATAGTTGTTTAAGAGTGTGTATAATGGGGCACTTACAAAGCAATGTTTACAATATTTAATTATATGTTTACTTGTGTATTGCCAATGACAGGACTGTTGTTGGCAAAGTCTCAGATGGGGAGGCGTAGGTGAGTGAGATATGTCAGCTGGTCAAGTGGTGACACGATGACAACATCAGTGAGACCCAGGAATTGATTGTGGACTTCAGGAAAGGGAAGTCAGGAGACCTCATTCAGGGTTCAGTGGTGGAAAATATGAACAGCTTCAAGTGTTTGGGAGTCAACATCTCAGAAGATCTTTCCTGGGCCCAACACATTTCAAGATGGTACTGGCGATGTATGATGATATTTTGCGGGCAGCTCACAAAAACTGCTAGATATTCCACGAGATATACTTCTGAATTACAATCACTGCAATCTGCAGCCTGTAATTCCCCTCTAAGAAACGTATCTTTGAACCGTCTAAATTGGGGTCCCCAACCCCTTTTAAGCCCTTCCCATTAGGTGAGGAGCCAATAAGACCCTGGAAATGAACTAGTGATTTTACGGATCAGAAGAGATGGTGCTGGGATGGATTAAAGTGTCAATGCCCTAGAGTGAATAACGGACTGGTGTTAAGCCCCTCTGCTCTGTTCAAACCAAGATCACCCATCAGGCCTATCCTGTCTTCTTGTGTTTGACCAGTCTCCCTCTCTTCCCACTATTACCATCAGTTGGGAAGTGCTGGAGTCTGGAGTCCCACACCATCAGCTTCAGGAACAGTTGTCCCCCGACAACCATCAGGCAGGAGGTGCAGGAGTCCTGGGGTCCCACATCATCAGGTTCAGGAACAGTTGTTCCCCTACAACCATTGGGCTCCTGGACCAGTATGGATGGCTTCACTCTCCTCAGCGGTGAACTGACTCCACAGCCTATGGATTCATTTTCAGAGATTCTGCAGCTCAAGATCTCTGTGTTAATTGATTACATTTTTTTTTATTAATTGCACAATTTATCCTCATTTGCACCTTGGTTCAGATGGTTCCATTTACTATCAGAGAATATATACAGTATACATCCTGAAAAACAGAAGAACCCCAAAGTCCCCTCTCTCTCCTCCTCCACCCATTCAATGGAAAGCATCAGTACCCACCACCCTCCAAGCAACAGCAAGGCCCCCAAAGAGAGACCATGATCTGCAAAAACTATTGATTACCTGATAGTTTGACAGGCTACACACTCTCTCTCTCACTAATTAGGAAAAGAGAGTTGTCACCCATTTCTGAGTGAAAGTGGAGACCAACCAACAGTTGCTGTTACGAAGTTACAGCCTGCTGCATCACTTTTTATTCCGAGATTCTCTGACTCGAGAATCGGCAGCAAACTCTCAGCTTGTATTGAGAGCATCCTGAGCAGCTGCATCACTGCCTGGTTCGGAATTTGCACCATCTCGGATCGCAAGACCCTGCAGCAGATAGTGAGGTCAGCTGAGAAGATCATCAGGGTCTCTCTTCCCGCCATTACAGACATTTACACCACACGCTGCATCCGTAAAGCAAACAGCATTATGAAGGACCCCACGCACCCCTCATACAAACTCTTCTCCCTCCTGCCATCTGGCAAAAGGCACCGAAGTATTCGGGCTCTCACGACCAGACTATGTAACGGTTTCTTCCCCTAAGTCATCAGACTCCTCAATACCCAGAGCCTGGACTGACACCAACCTGCTGCCCTCTACTGTGCATATTGTCTTGTTTATTATTTATTGTAATGCCTGCACTGTTTTGTGCACTTTATGCAGTCCTGGGTAGGTCTGTAGTCTAGTGTAGTTTTGTGTTTTTTCTTATGTAGATCAGTGTAGTTTTTGTATTGTTTCATGTAGCACCATGGTCCTGAAAAACGTTGCCTCATTTTTACTTATGTTCTGTACCAGCAGTTATGGTTGAAATGACAATAAAAAGTGACTTGACTTGACTTGACTTGGCAGCAAACTCTCCCCACCATTGAGAGAGAGAGAACTTGACAACAGAGACCTCGGTCCACAGGATCCATCGCCATGAAATGCTGATGTTTCTTCCCTGCGACGCCTCATTTGGTGCAACCGGCCTGCACAGGACTGCACCCCAGCGTCTTCCGTACTGGGCCTGCAGAATATCAGAAGATGACCAGTCGGTCTGTGAGCTCTAAGAGTGAGAGCTCATCCGCTGTGAAAAACCATAGCTTGAGTGCCGTTGCAAATCAGGGACTTCGATAGAGCCCCAACCACCTAGAAAAGGAAAAAAAGAGACATTAAAGAGAGGAATTTACGCTGTTTCCGCAGATGAGTTTGAAGAAGCAGGCATTGGGTGCCATCCTAGTTCTGCCTCATTGGGTATTTGTCAATCTATGTTTTATTGGTTCTATTGTAGAGTATTTCTTTGTTTTTCTGTGGGTCCCTCAGGGTTGTATACAATATACTTTGATAATAAGTTTACTTTGAACTTTGAACTTTTAACTTGAGTTTCATGTAGTCATGAATAAGGCACAGCAGCTATATTTCATTTGGAATTTGAGGAGATTTTGTATGTTATCAAAGACTCTAGCACTGGATTTGCACATTTCTACTGGTGTACCTTGGAGAGAACACTTTGACTGGTTACATTACTGTCTGGTATGGCGGGGCCACTGCAAAGGATCGGGGGGAAAAGCTGCATAGGCTTGTAAACTCAGCTGGCTCCATCATAGGCACGAGCCTCTCCAGATTGTGGACACCTGCAGAAGGTGGCATCCAGCATTAAGGACCCCATCACACAGGATATTTCCTTTCCTCATTGCCAGCATGAGGGAGGAGGTACAGGAGCATAAAGACACACACTTAACCTTCCTCTCTGTCATCAGATTTCTGAATTGTCAATGAACCCCTGAACTCACTATTCTGCTTCTGCATTATTTAGTTATTTTTGTAACTTATGGTAATTCTTGTGTTTTGCACTGTGCTATTGCAAAAAACAACAAATTTCACAGCAAACAACAGGAATTCTGCAGATGCTGGAAATTCAAGCAACACACATAAAAGTTGCTGGTGAACGCAGCAGGCCAGGCAGCATCTCTAGGAAGAGGTGCTGCCAAATTTCACAGCATATGTTCCATAGCGGTTAGCGTAATGCTGTTACAGCCCAGAGAGTCTGAGTTTAGAGTTCAATTCCAGTGCCATCTGTACGTTCTTCCCGTGAGTGCGTGTGATTCCTCTGGTGCTCCTGTTTCCTCTCTGTCCAATGACGTACCAGTTAGTAGGTTAATTGGTCAGTGTAAAGTGTCCTGGTTAAATCGTGGGTTGCTGGCTGCACATCTCAGAGGAATGGTAAGGTCTGCTCAGCCCTGTATCTCTCAATAAATAAACAAACAAGTAAATAGGTAGTTAGATAGATAAACTCATACCTGATTCTGATTCTGTCTAATGTTGGCATGACTACACCTGTGGCCCCCAGCAAATCCTCACAGAGTGCTGGTTGTTGATGCAAAATGACTCATTTCACTGACTGTTTTGAAGTTTTGATGTACCCCGTGACAAATAAAACTCATCTTTAATCTCTAATCATAAAAATATGTCCTGTGGGAGACTGGCATTAAGATGAAATAATAGCAGAACATTTGAACAGTCCCATCGGGCAGCGGTGCACCTATAAAGTTGACAACTGAGACCCCACTAGCATCAGTGTTTGGATATTTGTTGGTTATGCTCCCTTGGAAGTACAGATAAAGTAATAAACCTACAGAGAACAGTAAAAACCACCAAGAGGATCACCAGGGTCCCCCAACCCTATATTTGTGACATTTAGGCAGGAGGAGAAGATGGCGGTGCGACGCAGCGTGCGCAGCTCTCCAGTGAAAGGATATCGTATTTGTAAGTAGGATGCCGTGCACAATTCTGATTTGATGGAGACAGACGTGAGAAGCACAGAGGAACATCTGGAGAAACTTCTGAAATGCCTGGTTTGCTGCCGCTGCTACTGTGCGATCGAATCTCTGGAGGGAAGGCCCCAAAATCCTCGGCTTTGCCTGCTGCTGGCGGCTGGCGGCTGGGGCTGGGGTCGAAGCGTTCGGTAGAGATGGCGCTCAGTACCCGGTGTCAGAGGGCTGATCGGAACTCGAAGTTTTCGGACGACTCAGAGTCAGACTGTGGTCGGGCAGGGCAGGGAGAGTTTTCTTCCTTCTCCCGTCTGCGTGAGATGTGGGACTTTCGAGAGATTTTGAACTTTTTTACTGTGCCATGGCCTGTTCTTCATCAAGTTATGGTATTGTTGCACTGTTGTAACTATATGTTATAATTATGTGGTTTTTGTTAGTTATTCAGTCTTGGTCTGTCCTGTGTTTCTGTGATATCATACTGGAAGAATATTGTGTGATTTCTTAATGCATGCATTACTAAATGACAATAAAAGAGACTGCATGTCCTCATAATCTAATCTAATCTAATTTACCAGGAGTGTTGTAGACAGAGGGCCCAAAGCATTGCTGAGGATCCCTACCACCCATCCCACAACCTCTTTGACCCACTACCATCAGGAAGGAGGTACAGGAGCATCAGGACTAGGACTGCCAGACTGGGTAACAGCTTCTTCCCTCAGGCTGTGAGACTAATGAATACTTTGCCATCACCGAGGTCTCGTCACTAAGACAGCGAGCTGTTTACTAAACTGTTTACCTGTGCTGTGCACTACATGCATTTTGAATTATATTTATTAGCTTATTTGTGGTGATATTTTGTTTAATGTTCTGTGCATGATATATGTTTTTGTGTGTGCACTCTGGTCTGGAGGAACATTGTTTTGTTGAGTTGTATATATGTACAGCCAGATCACAATAAATTTGAACTTGAACTTGAAACCTTTGGAATGAATGGAAGGAGCAACCAATTGTAAAGGTCAGTCCAGGGGTTCCCCACATGGGATCCACGGACCATTTGGTTAATGAAACAGTTCCATGGCATAAATAAGGTTGGGAACCCCTGGTCTAGTCAGATATGGAGATATCTAGTTAGCCAGGGAAATGCAGTACAAGAAATTTGATCTTGAGTAATTCAACCTGATGAGACAAAGGAGAATAACACACACAAAATGCAGGAGGAATTCGGCAGATCAGGCAGCGTCAATGGAGAGGAAGTCAATGTTTCAGACTGAAATCCTTCATCAGGACTGGAAAGGAAAGTGGCAGAAGGGAGACAAATGAGAGGAAACATTGTAATTACACTCAGGGGACACTTTATTAGACACCTCCTGTACCTAATAAAGTGGCCATTGAGTATATGTTCGTAGTTGTCTGCTGCTGTAAGCCATCTGCTTCAAGGTTTGACATGTGGTGCATTCAGAGATGTTCTTCTGCACACCTCTGTTGTAATGCATGGTTGTTTGAGTTACTGTCGTCTTACTGAGAGCTTGAACCAGGTCTGTATCTACTGGTTCTCCTCCGACCTCTCTCATTAACAAGGTGTTTTTACTCACAGAACTGCCGCTCACCAGATGTTCTTGTTTCTCACACCATTCTCTGTAAACTCCAGAAGCTGTTGTGTGTGGAAATCCCAGGAAATCTGCAATGTCCAAAATACTCAAACCACCCCATCTGGCACCAATGTTCATTCTACGGTCAAAGTAACTTAGATCACATTTCTTCCCCCATTCTGATACTTGGTCAAGACAACAACTGAACCTCTTGCAACACACATAAAATGCTGGAGGAACTCAGCAGGCCAGGCAGCATCTATGGAAAAGTGTACAGTTGATGTTTCAGTATGAGACAGGACTGGAGAAAAAAAATGAGGAGCAGATTTAAAACATGGGGGATGGTAAACACAAGGTGTTCAGAGAATCTCTCTCTCTCTTTCTCTCTCACCCCCCTTCTCCCCCTTCCTTCTCCAGCCCCCCTCCCCCCCCGTACCTCCTCCTTAATGGTGGCAATGAGGAAAGGAAATACCCTGTGTGATGGGGTCCTTAATGCTGGCTGCCACCTTTTGAAGATGTCCACAATCTGGAGAGACTCGTGCCTATGATGGAGCCAGCTGAGTTTACAACCCTATGCAGTTTTTTTTTTCCCAATCCTTTGCAGTGGTCAGATGCTGGAAATTTTAGAGCAACACACACAAATGATGTAAGGTGAAAGAAGCCAGAATAAGATTAATAGAGGGGAGGAGTACCAGCTGGCCGATGATCGGTGAGAGATGAGTGATCTACATTAGTCCTGACGAAGGGTCTCGGCCTGAAACGTCGACTGCACCTCTTACTACAGATGCTGCCTGGACTGCTGCGTTCACCCGCAACTTTGATGTGTGTTGCTTGAATTTCCAGCATCTGCAGAATTCCTGTTGTTTACATTAGTCTTCATCAAGGAATACTGCTAGAATCTTCACGAAATAACTAAACTTTATGATATTATGATATTTCCCCACTGATGCTAGCTCCACTTAACCAGATTTATTTTCCTCAAGCAAGTCCAGCATCACCACCTTCCTCAATGGGACAGATCAAGAAAGTTCTCCTGAAGACAACTCTCATCTCTCCCCTCTGTTATGCCTGTTGCTGTCCCTGTTCACATTTGGAAGCTGCACATTATCAAGTTTTACAATTTCCTTGCAAATTTCCTCATTGATAGCTCTACCAGTAGTTACAGACCTACAGATGGTCACAGAAGTGTAATGTTTTCCTTACTTCTAAACAGGTGGTTTCTGTCCTTGAATGTTCCTGGACAGATAGATATACACACATACATTGTACTGCTCTTCTTGTGTGTCAAGTAGAAAGTACACAAGTCAGCAGTAAGCTAAACTCTACTCAACTGAACATGGGAGTCAGGATATAGCGTCCAAGCTCCAGGTGCTTTATTGGGCAGTACTCACAGAAATAATTGAACCAGAGAAAAACAGAGAGAGAAATAGAAATGTACCATAAGTACTTAATGGAGCAAAATTATGACGATTAAGTCTCAATTTCATAAGAAATCAGAAATATATAAAACTAGAGTTACATGCAAAGTTTTCAAAAACATACACAATATGAATAAACAACAGTTTAAAGTATGCAGGAATATTAATATCATATAGGCATTCCTTAAATTACCAAGTGATTGACCCAGATCTGGGCCGTACCCTCCAAATATCCGGACCTGCCTCTTGGTTTTTTGCACTACCTTACTTTCCATTTTTCTATTTTCTATTTATGATTTATAATTTAAATTTTTAATATTTACTATCGATTTGTAATCCAGGGAGTGGGAAGCGCAGAATCAAATATCGCTGGGATGATTGTACATTCCAGTATCAATTGTTTGGCGACAATAAAGTATAAAGTGTGGTATACCGATAATCAGGAATAAACTTTTACATAATATTAACATAAAATATTGCTCAGCTGGTGTCTATGAACTAGACACTTACAGATGATGACTTCTATGTCACAAATGAAAGAAAAACAGCATAGGATTATGCACACGTGGTTCCGTCTGAATGAAAAACGATTAAAAAACAAAAAATGGCTGCCTTCCTGTTGTGGTCCAAAGGGATTTCAAAATAAAAGCCAGCAGGGTTATTAGTTAACAAATAAAAGCCTCAAACACACACACACACACACACACACACACACACACACAAACGCCCCATCTCCTTCTGTCGAGGAACCAACTAGAGAGCAGGCTATTCTGGACTGGGTTTTGAGCAATGAGGAAGGGTTAATTAGCGATCTTGTCGTGAGAGGCCCCTTGGGTAAGAGTGACCATAATATGGTGGAATTCTTCATTAACATGGAGAGTGACATAGTTAATTCAGAAACAAAGGTTCTGAACTTAAAGAGGGGTAACTTTGAAGGTATGAGACGTGAATTAGCTAAGATAGACTGGCAAATGACACTTAAAGGATTGACGGTGGATATGCAATGGCAAGCATTTAAAGGTTGCATGGATGAACTACAACAATTGTTCATCCCAGTTTGGCAAAAGAATAAATCAAGGAAGGTAGTGCACCCGTGGCTGACAAGAGAAATTAGGGATAGTATCAATTCCAAAGAAGTAGCATACAAATTAGCCAGAGAAAGTGGCTCACCTGAGGACTGGGAGAAATTCAGAGTTCAGCAGAGGAGGACAAAGGGCTTAATTAGGAAGGGGAAAAAAGATTATGAGAGAAAACTGGCAGAGAACATATAAACGGACTATAAAAGCTTTTATAGATATGTAAAAAGGAAAAGACTGGTAAAGACAAATGTAGGTCCCCTGCAGACAGAAACAGGTGAATTGATTATGGGGAGCAAGGACATGGCAGACCAATTGAATAATTACTTTGGTTCTGTCTTCACTAAGGAGGACATAAATAATCTTCCAGAAATAGTAAGGGACAGAGGGTCCAGTGAGATGGAGGAACTGAGTGAAATACATGTTAGTAGGGAAGTGGTGTTAGGTAAATTGAAGGGATTGAAGGCAGATAAATCCCCAGGGCCAGATGGTCTGCATCCTAGAGTGCTTAAGGAAGTAGCCCAAGAAATAGTGGATGCATTAGTGATAATTTTTCAAAACTCGTTAGATTCTGGACTAGTTCCTGAGGATTGGAGGGTGGCTAATGTAACCCCACTTTTTAAAAAAGGAGGGAGAGAGAAACCGGGGAATTATAGGCCGGTTAGCCTAACGTCGGTGGTGGGGAAACTGCTGGAGTCAGTTATCAAGGATGTGATAACAGCACATTTGGAAAGCGGTGAAATGATCGGACAAAGTCAGCATGGATTTGTGAAAGGAAAATCATGTCTGACGAATCTCATAGAATTTTTTGAGGATGTAACTAGTAGAGTGGATAGGGGAGAACCAGTGGATGTGGTATATTTGGATTTTCAAAAGGCTTTTGACAAGGTCCCACACAGGAGATTAGTGTGCAAACTTAAAGCACACGGTATTGGGGGTAAGGTATTGGTGTGGGTGGAGAATTGGTTAGCAGACAGGAAGCAAAGAGTGGGAATAAACGGGACCTTTTCAGAATGGCAGGCGGTAACTAGTGGGGTACCGCAAGGCTCAGTGCTGGAACCCCAGTTGTTTACAATATATATTAATGACTTGGATGAGGGAATTAAATGCAGCATCTCCAAGTTTGCGGATGACACGAAGCTGGGTGGCAGTGTTAGCAGTGAGGAGGATGCTAAGAGGATGCAGGGTGACTTGGATAGGTTGGGTGAGTGGGCAAACTCATGGCAGATGCAATTTAATGTGGATAAATGTGAAATTATCCACTTTGGTGGCAAAAATAGGAAAACAGATTATTATCTGAATGGTGGCCAATTAGGAAAAGGGGAGGTGCAACGAGACCTGGGTGTCATTATACACCAGTCATTGAAAGTGGGCATGCAGGTACAGCAGGCGGTGAAAAAGGCGAACGGTATGCTGGCATTTATAGCAAGAGGATTCGAGTACAGGAGCAGGGAGGTACTACTGCAGTTGTACAAGGCCTTGGTGAGACCACACCTGGAGTATTGTGTGCAGTTTTGGTCCCCTAATCTGAGGAAAGACATCTTTGCCATAGAGGGAGTACAAAGAAGGTTCACCAGATTGATTCCTGGGATGGCAGGTCTTTCATATGAAGAAAGACTGGATGAACTGGGCTTGTACTCCTTGGAATTTAGAAGATTGAGGGGGGATCTGATTGAAACGTATAGGATCCTAAAGGGATTGGACCGGCTAGATGCGGGAAGATTGTTCCCGATGTTGGGGAAGTCCAGAACGAGGGGTCACAGTTTGAGGATAGAGGGGAAGCCTTTTTGGACCGAGATTAGGAAAAACTTCTTCACACAGAGAGTGGTAAATCTGTGGAATTCTCTGCCACAGCAAACTGTTGAGGCCAGTTCATTGGCTATGTTTAAGAGGGAGTTAGATATGGCCCTTGTGGCTACAGGGGTCAGGGGGTATGGAGGGAAGGCTGGGTTCTGAGTTGGATGATCAGCCATGATCATAATAAATTGCGGTGCAGGCTCGAAGGGCCGAATGGCCTACTCCTGCACCTATTTTCTATGTTTCTATGTTTCTATGTTTCTCCTTCCTTAGAGCTAGTTCTCTTCTTTATCCAGGAGAATTTCAAACATGTTTCTACACTTTTAAAACACTGTTATTCCCAAGATATTACAGTCCCTTTTTAGGAGTTATGTTATTCCAACTGTTCTATTGTAATTCACAGAACATCGTTCTTTCACCTTATTAGTTTGCACTTGGATCTTTGCTGTCTTTAAATTTATGTTTCATTGATTGGAAGAGATTTGTTGTGGACTGTTTAATATCCTCAGTATAGCAGCCATCAAGAGTTCCAAATTGCTCACTCTTTCAAGATCTGAGGATGGATGTTTTTTCTTGTCTCCTTTGAGATTCGTTACTACTCTCACTGGGGCTAGACAAAGTTATCACCATCTGTATTAATAGACCAGCAATTAGAGTGCAGGGTAACATTCATCTAGAAATGCACTACCAGGTTTTGATGAGCTAAACTGGAAGAAATTATTTCTGCTCATTGTTAAGCTGATAAAATTCAAGGGAGAGATGTCGACATTAATAAACCACTTTAGCTCTTCATTGTTTATGGCTTCTCATACCACAGATGCTGAGTGCTTCAATAGTTTGTGTTTTTATTGTAAATTTCCAACACCTGCAGATTTTTAAAATAATTTTATTTACTTCTGAAATACAGTTACACCAGTGCAGTGTTTCAGGGTTGCTTGTTGGTGGTACTAGAGATTCAAAATTCTAAATTGTTTAATCTCATTTCCAGTACTCAAGTGTAAAGGAGAACAAAATAATTATTACTCTGGAACTGATGCAGCACAAAAACACACAATAAGATAAAGAACATGTAGCCTGGGGAAAAGTACACACTCAGGACCACAAAGACTTTATCGGGTTTTAATTCTTTTATCGGTTTTCGACGTTTAAGTGCCAGAAGAGAGTCTCAAAATAAAACGAACGAATTTAGAACCAGTTCTTGCCGTTACAATCTCAATTTAACTTTCGACCCATACCCTTGTGTATTGTCAGAATTGTGTATGCAGTATGGGTGTATGGGGTGTCAGGGAGGGGTAGCACCTCTGGTGGGAGAACATGTCGTGTCCTTTTCAGGGCGGTTAGTCCACCTTTGGTCCCCACCTGGCACTCAGCTCTCACCTGTGGCTCCCCGTAGCTGTTTGCATGCGACAGCGGCCACACCCCGGGCAATGGCTTCGACAAGCCGGCTAAACCGGGTGAGGGTAGCCGACGGGTCTCAAACCCTCGGTGTGATAGGGAGTTGTCTATCCCAGCATGTGAAGACAGACTCCGGCGGATTGAGCGGACGAGACCAATGGAAGGTCCAACGGTCAAGAAGGCGGTCTCTGCAAGCATCGTGGAACATGTAGAGCAGGACAAGACACAGAAGACGTCCTGGTCATCCACTGCGCCTAGTCCCATCTCCAGCCGTCTAGACTCTGTCTTGCCACTGGATCCAGATGGGAATTGGGAAGAGAGAGTGAGGCTGACGCTGCGCAACTCTCCCTCACTTAAATCCAAATCACGCGCTAGTCTCAACTCCATCATTATGGTGTCGAGGTCCTCATCGACGCCAACGATGGACGAACAACAACAACAGTACGCAGTATAAAAATACCAGAACTAATACTGTACTAATACGGTAGAAATACGGTACAAATACGGTACCGGCAATCCTGAAGGAACACAATACAAACAACATTAGAATCCCACCCACCCTGCATCTTATACATAACAGTGAAAAATGTAAGCGAATACATCTCATCTAAGACGTACACACGTGCTGAACTTCCAAACAGAGACTAAACATTCACGTTACACTGTTACATGCACAATCAGTCCTGATACAATAAAGTTAGACAAAAGGTACACTTTGGCACAACTTTTACAAGGCATTGCCTGGTAGTTAAATTACAGGCAGACTGACCTATTTGGATGGTGAGGAACTTGGTATAAACCACACTACCTAGCGTTGATTTCTTCACTCGTGGAAATCTAAAGCATCCACATGTAAAACATGGCAAATTACCAATATTCTCGATCTGCCAACAAGTATAAACGAATTCACATGAATATTGTCAATTAATGCTCACCTTTCCTCACCATGCCCAGCACACTCTGGGAAGAACCCAATTCCAACGCCTTACCATGTCTTCAGCAGAAAGCAAAATGTTCTCCTCACTATCCTGCGCGTGCGTAATGACATCACTGTCTCCCTTAAAGGCACAGACAACTATTCCAGCATTACCCGGATGGATGCCAAAGTACACTTTTAACGATACTGAATAAGATCCGACGGTCACCTGGTTACAAACATGATGATAAAAAACAATAAATATAAATACATAAAATAGCTTCTATACACAGATCCATAAAGTGATGTTAGGCACAGGAATGTCTGAACATAAGGTGACTCTGACAGGAAATGATAACGTAGTGGTGGTGGAGGACATTGAGAGGTACAGGGTGGTCCTGGGTGGAGGTGTTGATCAGCCTTACTACCTGCGGAAAGTAACTGTTTTTGAGTCAGGTGGTCCTGGAATGGATAAAACATAGCCTCCTCCCTGATGAGAGTGGAACCAACAGTCCATGAGCAGGATGGGTGGGATCCTTAATGATGTTACTGGCCCTTTTCTGGCAACTTTCTGTATATACAGTACGTCCTTGATGGCGGGTAGGCTGCATTGGGCAGTTTTGATGACTCGTTCAAAGAATTATACTGCAAGGAAATGGACTTTTTCAGCCCAAATCCCCCAGTTAGTATTACTGTAAACCATTGGTAGGATCTGCTGCTTAATCTTGGCAAAGTATGTGTGGGAACTCTCCATTCACATCCCAAAATAGTTTCAATAATGACGACTTCAAATTGTCAATTATTATCATGTTTGGTCTTCAGAATCAAAATCAATTGGGAATAAGTTGGGGAATTAGTTGTTTTGCAGCAAAAAGAGAGCAATACATAAAATATATTCTAAATTATAACAAGAAATATATTTTTAAAATTAAACAGGTGCTGCAAAAAGAAAGCAAAAATAGTGAGACAGTGTACATGGGTTCATTGTCTCTTCTAAAATCTGATGGTGGAGGGGAAGAAGCTGGTCCTGAAACATTGAATGTGTGTCTTTAGGCTCCTGCACCTCCTACTTGATGGTAGCAATGAGAAGAGGGTATTGATGGGGGTCCTTAGTGATGGATACCACATTTTTTGAGTCATCACCTTTTTAAGATGCCCTGAGGGGGGTAGAGTGCCCATGTTGAAACAGACTGAGTTTACAACTTTTGACAGCATTTTCTGATCCTGTGCAACAGCCCCTCTGTACCAAATAGTGATGCAACCAGTCAGAATGCTCTCTGTTGTACATCTGTAGAAATTTGCAAAAGTCTTTGGTGACATACCAAATCTCCTCAAACTCCTAATGAAATGTAGACAGCAGGGCTTCACTTCCAGATGAGCTCAATGTTCACTTTGACCTTCAAAACATGGAGGAACCATCACAAACTCCCACACCACCCAATGGTCCTATGATTTCAGTCTCTGATGCCACCCAATGGTCCTATGATTTCAGTCTCTGATGCCAACAAGCTGTAGCCTTCAGGAGAGAGAGCTTACGAAAAGCATGGGGCCCAGATGGGATACCTGGCCAAGTACTAGAGACCTGTGCTGGTTAACTGGCTGGTGTGTTCACTGAGGGTCTTTAACTACTCACTTCGGCAGTGTGAGGTGCCCATCTGCTTCAAGCAGGCTTCAATTATACTGGTGCCCAAGAGGAATGTGGTGACCTGCCTCAGTGACTATTGTCCAGTGGTACTTACATCCACAGTGATAAAGTGTTTTGAGAGGTTGATGATAATATATATCAACTCATGTCTGAGAAGTAATTTAGATCTGCTCCGTTTTGTCTACCAGAGCAGCTGGTCCACAGCGAATGCCAACTCATTGGCTCATCACACAACTCTGGAACACCTGGACAGTAAAGGTGCATACATCAGGATGCTGTTTATTGATTTCAGCACAGCATGTAATACCATCATCCCCTCAAAACTAACCAATAAGCTCCGCGAACTTGGCCACAATACCTCCTTGTGCAGGATCCTGGATTTCCTCACTTGTAAACCCCAGTCAGTTCAGATTAGCAACATCTCCTCTATGATCTCCAAGGCTGTGTGCCTAACCCCCTGCCCTACTCACTATACACCTATGACTGTGTGGCCAAGTACAGCTCTAATGCCATATACAAGTTTGCTGATGACACCACTGTTGTGGGTGAGTCAAAGGTGGTGATCAATCAGCACACAGGAGGGAAATTGGAAATTTGGCTGAGTGGTGTAGTAACAACAAACCTCTCACTCAATGTCAGTAAGACCAATTAACTGATTGTAGACTTCAGGAGAGGGAAACCAGAGGTCCATGAGCTGGTAATCATTGGAGGAGCAAAGGTGGAGAGGGTCAGTAACTTTAATTTCCTGGGTGTCACTATCTCAGAGGACCTGTTTTGGACCCAGCACATGAATATAATTTCAAGGAAAGGATGATAGCTCCTCCACTTCTTCAGGAGTCTGTGGAGATTCAGCATGTCATCAAACAAACTTCTTTAGATGTGTGGTGGAAAGTGTGCTGACTAGGTGCATTACGGCCTGGTCTATTCAACTCACTGCATCACAGGTTAAAGCCTCCTGACCATTTAGCACATCTACATGAAATGTTGCTGTGGAAAAGCAGCATCCGGTATCAAAGATCTCACCACCCAGGCCATGCTCTGTTCTCGCTGTTGCCATCAGGAAGAAGGGATAAGTCCCTCAGGACTCACACCACCAGGTTCAAGAACAGTTAATAACACCTCAATCATCAGGCAGTGAACCAAAGGGGATAACTACTCTTGCCCCATTATTGAAATGTCCTCACCATCAATGTACTCATTTTGGAGGACTCTTCATCTCATCTCATGTTCTCAATATTTAATGCTTATTTATTATTATTATTATTATTTCTTCTTTTTGTTTTTGCACAGTTTGTTGTCTTACGCGCTCTGGTTGAATGCCCTGTTGGGTGGTTTTTCATTGATTCTCTGATGGTTATTATTCTATTATGGATTTATTGTGTACACGCTCAAGCAAAAGAATCACAGGTTTGGATATGGTGACATAGATGTACTTTGACAATAAAATTTACTTACTTATTTCATCTCTTCTGCCTACACAACGTCCTTGTTCTTCCATTTTCCTCTCATTTTCAATTCAATTCAATTTATTCATGTGCCTGTCTAAACATCTCTTAAAAATCCCTAGTGTATTTTCCTCCACCAACACCCCCCCAAGAGATGCATTCCATGTACTTAGCACTTTCTGTGTAAAAACATGCCTCTCCCATCACCTTAAATGCAAGCTGTCTGGAATTAGACATGTCTAACCTATCCGTGCCTCTCATAATTTTATAAACCTCCATCAGATCTCTCCTCAGCCTCCATCACCCCAGAGGAAAAAAATCCAAGTTTGTCCAACCGCTCATTATAGCAGATGATCTGTAATCCAGGCAAATCCTCTTCTGAACCCTTTCTAAAGTCTTGACATTCTTCTCACAATGAGGTGACCAGGACTGTATTGCAATACCCCAGATGCGGCTGAAGTAGAGTTTTCTAAAGCTGCGGTATAACTTCCTGACTTTACGCTGTGGAGGTAAGGCAATAGTTGCTGTTTTGGACCAGGAACTGCTTTTTGACCGGAGGCATTGACCATCCCTCTGCCTGACCCACTGAGTTTCTCCAGAAGGCTGCATTTTGCTTCAGATTACAGTCACTTGTGTTTCAATTCCAAAACGTTGAAAATGAGGCTACTCCCACTTCTTGTCATGTTCTGAGTTCCCTGACCAATTACAAGCCCACAGACAGAGTGATCATTACTAATGGAATACTGTTCTTAAAAATTCTAACATGGTTTTTAAATTTCACTCATTTTTTGAGAGATACAGCGCTGACACCAAGCCGCACCACCCAGCAACCCACTGGTTTAACCCTATCCTGATCATGAGACAATTTACAGTGACTAATTACCCTACTAACCAGTACATCCTTGGAATGTGGGGGAAAACGGAGCACCCAGAGGGAACCCATGCAGACATGGGAAGCAAAGTACAAACTTGCTTACAGAGGACACTCGAATTGAACTCTGAGCTCCGACGCCCCAAGCTGAAATGGTGTTGCGTTAACCACCACACTATTGTGGAATCCTTTATAATTGATATGTATCTTATTAATTTTACTCCACAATTAACTCTAACTCATTCTTTGCATGGTGTACGGAAGGAATATTGGTGAAATGGTCGATTAAAAATTCCATTTTAACACGCATATCACCGGGTGACAAATTATATCCTGTTGCAGGATTCCAACACAAAATATCAATTACTATTCCCCACAGATGTTGCTTGTCTCACTGAGTTCCACCATCAGTGTGTTTATTGCTCCCGATTCCAGCATTTATAGTCTTTCGTATTTCCAAATTATATCAAATATTTAAATCTTCACTATTAAAGCGGACAAATTGTTAGATTTGTTTTAAAGATGGAGTGATACTTTTTCAATTGTAAAGCAAGATCAGCCTTCTGAAGAGTGAACCGTCAGAAAACATCTGGCCTGGTGCAGATCAGCTGGCAGGGTATCTTCAGACATTTTAATCTCTTCCTGCTTCAATTTGTGGCTCCCGTCTACTTTAAGAAGACCACGATCGTCCTGGTCGTCATCATCATCATTATGTGCCGTGTTGTATGACATGGGCGATCGTGGTCTCACGACCATGATTGTACGTGGAAAATTCTGCAAAAGTGGTTTGCCATTGCCTTCTTCTGGGCTGTGTCTTTACAAGATGGTTAACCCCAGCCATTATCAATTCTCTTCAGAGATTGTCTGTCTGGTGTCACAGGTCACATAACCAGGACTTGTTATGGCAAGACTTTCATATGATGAAAGACTGGATCGACTAGGCTTATACTCGTTGGAATTTAGAAGATTGAGGGGGGATCTTATTGAAATATATAAAATTCTAAAGGGATTGGAAGGCTGGATGTAGGAAGATTGTTCCCGATGTTGGGGAAGTCCAGAACGAGGGGTCACAGTTTGAGGATAAAGGGGAAGCCTTTTAGGACCAAGATTAGGAAAAACTTCTTCACACAGAGAGTGGTGAATCTGTGGAGTTCTCTGCCATAGGAAACAGTTGAGGCCAGTTCATTGGCTATATTTAAGAGGGAGTTAGATATGGCCCTTGTGGCTACGGGGATCAGGGGGTATGGAGGGAAGGCTGGTACAGGGTTCTGAGTTGGATGATCAGCCATGATCATACTGAATGGCGGTGCAGGCTCAAAGGGCCGAATGGCCTACTCCTGCACCTATTTTCTATGTTTCTAAGTTTGTGATATGCACTCGCTGCTCATCCACCATCTGCCCCAATGGCTTCACAGGACCATGATCGGGGGTGGGGGGAGAGCTGGGGTGTCGATGCTAAGCAGGGTGCAACACCTTCCCCAAGGGTAACCTGCAGGCCAGCAGAAGGAAGGAGCTCCTTACACCTCCTTTGGAACAGATGTATCTCCACCCCACCACCCAATCCTTCTGGTACCTGAGCAAGACAATAAAATGTCCCTTAACAATGATAGCCCAGTGGCTCGGACTTCTACCATCATGACCTGTTTTGAAAGGATATACAGTATTTCTGATTTTGCACATTTTTAAAAAATCTATTTAATATACATATACCATAATTGATTTACTTGTTTATTTATTATTATTATTTTATTTTTTTTCTCTACTAGATTATGTATTGCTTTGAACTGCTGCTGCTAAGTTAACAAATTTCACATCACATGCCGGTGATAATAAACCTGATTCTGATTCTGTTCATTGTAAGCAGCCTCCCCTCCATTGCCTCGGTTTCCACTTCTCACTGCCTTACTAAAGCAGCCAGCAAAATCAAAGATTCCCACCCGCCCCATCTGGCAGAAGGTACAAAAGCCTGAAAGCTCATACCAACAGACTCAAGGACAGCTTCTACCAGCTGTTATAACACTATTGAAGGCTTCCCTAGTCTGATAAGATGGGCCTCACAATTAACGTTCCCTCTAATTTGTAATGACTAGAGTGCGCAAAAATCTTGTGCTGTGTGATTTTTTGCCCAGTGATAACATGTGTGCACTAAATTTTATATACATATGGAGGTATTCATTTTAACAGCTAGCAAAACACCGCCAATAAGGACTTTACTCTCCTTTGGGTTTGATCATTTTCGCTCTCGTTCATTTGCACTCTCACGAAACATATGCAGCAGGTAATGAAGGATTTTCTCACTGAAGTTTCAGCACACTGACCGTATGTGGTTTGTTAAATGATGCTTTACAAAGTCAAGTTTCCAAATATCACTCCACTTCTTCCCACTTGCAAATTCTTCAGCAACTTTTGCATCGTGGCAATACACACAGGTAACACCAGTTTCTGTCGTATACATAAATATTTCTTGTAGATGCACGTTCCTGACCTCGTGAGCTTTCGGTGCAGGAGTTTTTGCTGTTTCATTAAGCCATTCTATTCTAAATGAACTAGCAGTTCTTTTGTGCTTCATGACCTTTGCTTCTTTGGAATTCGAAATAGTGAATCAATAATTTCTTCAATGAAAACATTATAAATAAGCCAGTTCTGAAATCTACAGACAACTTATTGCAAACTCCACATTGTCAACCCTGTTCGTATCAAAAACCAAGAAAGGAAATGTGATTGTGTGCAATTGTAAAATATACTGAACATGCCAACGAGTTAGAGGGTGACAACCTTTTGTGCGCAGTTTAAATTCCTCTGTGTGGTGGCAGCAAAAGATGTGTGTGTGCACACCTTAAAGGGAACATTACCTACAATCTATATTGTGACCTTGTACCTTATTGTTTACCTACACTGCACTCTCTCTGTAGCTGCTACACTTTATTTTGCATTGTTATTGCTTTAACTTGTTCTACCTCAGTGCAGTGTGTAATAAAGTGATATGTATGAAAAGAATGTCAGACAAGATTTTCACTGTATCTTGGTATTTTTGACAATAATAAACCAGGGCCAATTTCATCAATTGCATATAGGTTCAAAGGTTTATTTGTTATAAAAGTATATGTCTATATACAAGTCTGAGATTCATCTTCTCCAGATAGCCATGAAACAAAGAAAGAACATGAAAGTAATTCGGAGATAAACATCAAACCCCCCCCCACTGCACAAAATGAAACAGCAATCTGATTGTCAACTCCCAAACCCCCTCCCATGCACCAAACAGAATAAGAAAATTGACCCCTCAAATCCCCTCCCCCCTGCACAAAATGGGAAAGATGCCACAAAAAAAACACAGAATGTAAAAACCATAGTTCTGAAAAAGCCCACAGTCCATAAACGGAACAGTCTAATGCATAAACGCAGAATCACGATAACATCCTCTGACATCATTGAAAGAAAGCTGGATATTCTCTCCATCGGTATCTGCCATTATCAATATGGTATGATTCAATTGTTATGAAAATACTATCTCATTTGTGTAAGTATGAACAATGTGAACAGGGAAACCAACTAATATCAGTTGAGGATTAACGCTGGCCCAGAAATTCCAGTGGGCACTCCTGCCACACACTCTCCACTATCCCCGATCCCACTTGACTCAGCCGCCCATTGTCATCTCCTCTCCCCGTCTCCCCATTCCCTCCCCTATTGCCCCACTCCCTCCCCTTTTGACCCAT
Organism: Mobula hypostoma; assembly: GCF_963921235.1. Lineage (NCBI taxonomy): Eukaryota > Metazoa > Chordata > Chondrichthyes > Myliobatiformes > Myliobatidae > Mobula > Mobula hypostoma. Next base: position 132,154,106 of record NC_086106.1, on the reverse strand, counting down.
TCCCACCCCTCCCTTCTCTATTGCCCCACTCCCTCCCCTTTCTACCCATTCCCACCCCTCCCCTATTGCCCCACTACCTCCCCTTTCTACTCATCCCACCCCTCCCCTATTGCCCCACTCCCTCCCCTTTTGACCCATTCCCACCCCTCCCTTCTCCACTATTGCCCCACTCCCTCCCCTTTCTACTCATTCCCACCCCTCCCCTATTGCCCCACTCCCTTCCCTTTTCCCCATTTCCACCCCTCCCCATTCCCTCTCCTATTGTCCCACTCCCGCCCCTTTCTACCCATTCCCACACCCTCCCCTATTCCCACGCCCTCCCCTTCTCCCCACTCCCACCTCTGCATTACCAATCCATCCCCTTCTCCCCACTCCCTCCCCTTCTACTGCATTCCCCTCCCTTCCCATCCCTCCCCTCCCGTTTCCCCCTCCCCGAGGCCCCGCCCCAGTTGCCATGGCGCTGCCCCGCGGAAGTGACGTCAGGCAAGGCGCGATGGCGGCGAGCAGCAGTTTTCCGTTTCAGGGGCTGTTGCCCAAGAGGGAGACCGGCGCGCTGTCCTTTCTTAGCCGGCGGCCCGAGAGTGACGGCCGCGGGGTACTGATCGCCGTGCTTGACTCGGGGGTGGACCCGGCGGCGCCGGGGCTGCAGGTATCACAGCTGCGGGGGTGGCCTTTGCCCCATCCTCACTGTCTTCCTCCTTCTACCCCCACCCTCACCCTCTCGTCACTATTCCACCCCGCCCGTGCCTCCCCACCACCACCTCCTTCCTCTGCTCTCGCACCCTCTGCTGTGCAAGCTTCACAGGGTGCAGAGGAGATTCACCAGGATGCTGCCTGGATTAGAGATCGTGCCTGATGAGGGCAGGTTGACTGAGCAGAGCTTTCTCTTTGGAGTGAAGAAGGGCGAGAGGTGACTTGCTAGAGGTGTACAAGATGATAAGAGGTATAGATAGAGTGAATAGCCAGAGACTTCTTCCCGGGGTTTCAGTGGCTCATATGAGGCAGCATAATTGTAAGGCGTTTGGATGAAAGTAAAGGAGGATGTCACAGGTAAGTTTTTCATAAGAATTTGTTAAATGTCCCAAATGTATCTGCCTGTAGCTGGTAGAGCATTCCACTCATTAACTACTCTCTGTGTAGGCACTTGCAGGATGGGAAAATGGAGGGCAGTGGTAGGAGGGATGGGCTACATTGATCTTAGTGCAGGTTCAGCACAACATTGTGGGCTGAAGGGCCTGTACTGTGCTATAATATTCATTGAACTGGAATGACTTGTCCATTGTGGGCTTGTTACTAGAACAGCAAGCTATTTACAGTTTACCTGTGCTGCACACTATATGCATTTTATTAACTTTCTGGTAATATTTTGTTTTCTGGGCTGTGTGTGATGTAGGATTTGTGGGTGCACCATTGTGTGGAGGAATGCTGTTTCATTTGGTTGTATACATGTACGGTCAGATGAAAACAAGTGAACTTGTCAGCCCTTTGAGCTGAACAGTCACTTCCAGTGAGCAGATAGGTTTGCCAGTGCAGAATGACAAGAACATTAACAAGGAATTAAACCACACTTTTGTTGTGTTCATATAAAACATGTGGACCTGATTGCTGACATTAATTTACAAAGAAGGCAATATGAGCCTCACTGTGTCAAGAGGGTAAGAGTACACCATCTGTGCTTATGATCGCACTAAGAATGCTTATCTTGACCCGGAATAGTGGGTCGCTGGAAATCGATTTGGTCCATTTATTTCCCTTGCCTGGCTGTGCCTGAATTCAAGACTCTGACAAGCCATGAAAGCATGCAATCACTAGAAAATGCACAGCTAACTGGCAAACCCCCAGGACTTGCAGGTGATTTGTCTGCAGTGATTTACTGTAAGACTTATAAACAGCTGAGTTTGTTTGACACAACTATCATTTTTGAGGCTTTTAAGTGTTGTTAAGTGACAAAGAATGCTAACTCCTGTGCCTGCAGATGGCAGTACCCAAATTGTTTTGACTTCAAAAAGGTAGCATCGATCATTAAGGACCCCCACCACCCAGAACATGCCCTCTTCTCATTACTACCATCAAGGAGGTGGTACAGGAGCCTGAAGATACACACTCAACAATTCAGGAACTGCTGCTTCCTTTTTTTGCTCTCTTTTTGTACTCTTGCTCTTTTCACTAAAATTAATTTATATATTTTTTTGGTGTAATTTTTGTATTTTTTCATCATGTACTGTTGCCGCAATGAATCCCAGAAGTTCCTTCAGGAACATAAGGTGTAAAAGAGAGGTGAGAGTGGATATTGGACTGCTGAAAAACAACGCTGAAGAGGTGGTAATGGAGGACAAGGAAATGATGGATGAACTGAATAAATATTTTCCATCACTCTCCACTGTGGAAGACACTAGCAGTACGGTGGATGTTTCAGGTATCAGGGGTCATGAAGTGTCTGAAGTTACCATCACCAGGAAGAAGGTTCTTGGGGAAATTGAAAGGTCTGAAGGTAGATAAGTCACCTGGACCAGATGATGTACGCTCCAGAGTTCTGAAAGAGGTAGCTGAAGAGATTTTGGAGGCATTAATAATGATGTTTCAAGAATCACTAGATTCTGGAATGGTTTCAGAAGACTGGAAAATTGCAAATGGCACTCCACTCTTCAAGAAAGGAAAAATTATAGACCAGTTAGTCTGACCTCAGTGGTTGGGAAGATGTTGGAGTCAATTGTTAAAGATGTGATTTTGTGGTGCTTGAAGGCATATGATAAAATAGGCTGTAGCATGGTTTCCTCAAGGGAAAACTTATGTGACAAATCTGTTGGTCTTCTTTGAAGAAGACTTTACTGGTGAGGCCTCACTTGGAGTATTGTGAGCAGTTTTGGGCCCCTTATCTTCGAAAGGATATTCTAAAGCTGGAGAGGGTTCAAAGGAGGTTCACCAAAATGATTCCAGAATTGAATGGCTTGTCATATGAAGAGTGTTTGATGGCTCTGTGCCTGTATTCACTGGAATTCTGAAGAATGAGAGGTGACCTAATTGAAAGCGATCGAATGGTGAAAGGCCTTGATAGAGTGGATGTGGAGAGGATGCTTCCTATGGAGAGAGTCTAAGACCGGAGGACACAGCCTCAGAATAGAGGGGTGCCCTTTAGAATGGAGATGAGGAATTTCTTAAACCAGCGAGTGGTGAGTCTGTGGTATTTGTTGCCACAGGCAGCTGTGGTAGCCAAATCTTCATGTATATTTGAGGCAGAGTTGACGGATTCTCGATTGGTCAGGGCATGAAGAGGTACCAGGGAAAGCAGGAGATTGGGACTGAAAGGAAAAATGGATCAGTCATGATGAAATGGCCTAATTCTGCTCCTAAATCTTATGGTCTTAGTACAGGTGTTGTGCTCACTGGAGAAAAGTTTCACTGCCATTTTTGATGTTAGGTTTGGCGTTTTCGAAATTAATGGCCTGCAAAACCTGCCACAACTGTTGTCTGTCCAGTGATCCCTAATTTAACATGGAATTGCCTTTTTGTGGGATCTGATTTAACATGGAATTGCCTTTTTGTGGGATCTAATTTAACATGGAATTGCCTTTTCATGGGATCTACGGGAACTACAGATCAATGGGTTTACTGAACACCGTTAGGATACATCTTTAGAGTCTTTCAAAAGCAGAGATAGAGGAGTATGCCTCATGATCAACTCTTCTTGATGCACAAATATATCAGTGCTGTCCCAATTCTGCTCACCAGACCTGGAATACCTAGCAGTTAAGTGCCGTCCTTTTTACCTACCATGGCAGTTCTCCTGGGATCATTTTGGTAGCAGTTTACATTCCACCTCAGGCCAGTGTCAAGCAGGCTTTAGATGATCTGAGCAATGGGATCAAAATGCACAAAACAGCACACCCTAACACCTTCATTGTTTTGGGGGATTTTAATCAGGCCACTCTGAAAAAATCACTAAGCAACTACCATCAACAGATCACTTGCAATACCAGAGGAAACAACACACTGGACCATTGTTAAACCACCATCAAGAATGCTGACCGTGCTATTCCACACCCTCACTTCAGGAATTCTGATCACCTGGCTGTACTTCTACTCCCTGAGTACAGGCAGAGACTGAAAACTGCAGCACCAGCAGTGAGGACCAAGAAGGTATGGACAAGGGAAACACAGGAGCTCCTACAGGACTGCTTTGAATTGGTGGACTGGACTGTATTCAGGGATTCATCTTTGAACCTGGATGAGTATACTGCAGTTGTTACCTACTTCATTAAAACCTGTGTGGATGAGTGTGCCTACAAGGACTTACTGCACATTCCCAAACCAAAAGTCGTGGATGAACCAGGAGGTACGTCATCTGCTGAAGGCTAGATCTGTGGCATTCAAGTCTGGCAACCCAGGCCTGTCCCAGAAATATGATTTGCGGAGGGCTATTTCGAGGGTGAAGAGACAATTTTGAAGGAGGCTGGTGGCAACATCAGATGCACGACAACTCTGGCAGGGCCTGCAAGACATTACTTCCTACAAAGCGAAACCCAATAGCATGAATGGCAGTGATGCTTCACTACCAGATGAACTCAATGCCTTCTAGTCCTCATTGAAAGGGAGAACACAACTACAGCTGTGAAGATCCCTGCTGCACCTGATAACCCTGTGATTTATGTCTCAGAGGCCGACGTTAGACTGTCTTCAAAGAGAGTGAACGCTCACAAGGCGGAGGGTACTGATGGAGTACCTGATAAGGCTCTGAAAAACTGTGTCAACCAACTGGCGGGAGTGTGCAAGGACATTTTCAACTTCTCACTGCTACAGGCGGAAGTTCTCACTTGCTTCAGAAAGACAACAATTATACCAGTACCTAAGAAGAAGAATGTCAGCTGCCTTAATGATTATCACCTGATAACGCTCACATCTACAGTGATGAAATGCTTTGGGAGGTTGGTCATGACTGGACTGAACTCCTGCTTCAGCAAAGACCTGAACTCATTGCAATTTGGCTATCGCCACAATAGGTGCAATCTCAATGGCTCTCCACACGGCTTCAGATCACCAGGACAGCACAGGCACCTATGTCAGGATGCTGTTCATCAGCTGTAGTTCAGCATTTAATGCCATCATTCCCACAATCCTGATTGAGAAGTTGCAGAACCTGGGCCTCTGTAACTCCTGCAATTGGATCCTCGACTTCCTAACTGGAAGACCGCAATCTGTGCGGATTGGTGATAACATATCCTCCTCTCTGATGATCAACACTGACACACCTCAGGGGTGTGTGCTTAGCCCACTGCTCTACTCTCTCTATACTCATGACTGTGTGGCTAGGCATAGCTCAAATACCATCTACAAATTTGCTTACGATGCAACCATTGTTGGTACAATCTCAGGTGGTGACGAGAGGGCGTACAGGAGTGAGATATGCCAACTAGTGGAGTGGTGCTGCAGCAACAAACTGGCACTAAATGTCAGTAAGATGAAAGAACTGATTGTGGACTTCAGGAAGGGTAGGATGAAGGAACACATACCAATCCTCGTAGAGGACTCAGAAGTGGAGAGAGTGAGCAGTTTCAAGTTCCTGGGTGTCAAGATCTCTGAGGGTCTAACCTGGTCCCAACATATCGATGTCATTATAAAGAAGGCAAGACAGCGGCTATACTTTATTAGGCCTTTGAGGAGATTTGGCATGTCAACAAATACACTCAAAAATTTCATTAGATGTACTGTGGAGAGCATTCTGACAGGCTGCATCACTGTCTGGTATTGGGGGGGGGGGGGGGGTGGCCTACTGCACAGGACCGAAAGAAGCTGCAGAGGGTTGTAAATTTAGTCAGCTCCATCGTGGGTACTAGCCTACAAAGTACCCAGGACATCTTCAAAGAGCAGTGTCTCAGAAAGGCAGCGTCCATTTTTAAGGACGTCCAGCACCCAGGGCATGCCCTTTTCTCACTGTTACCATCAGGTAGGAGGTACAGAAGCCTGAAGGCACACACTCAGCGATTCAGGAACAGCTTCTTTCCCTCTGCCATCCAATTCCTAAATGGACATTGAACCCTTGGACACTACCTTGATTTTTTTGTTAAATATATTGTATTTCTGTTTTTTTTTTGCAGGATTTTTGATCTATTCAATATATGTATACTGTATAAAGTATATTGAATAAGATTTATTATTATTTAAATTTTTTTGCTACTATATTATGAATTGCATTGAACTGCTGTTGCTTTGTTAACAAATTTCATGTCACATGCCAGTGATAATAAACCTGATTCTGATTCTCATGTTTTGCTGGAAATTTCATCTGATAATGATCAAGTCAAGTTCAAGTTTGTTGTCACCTGCAACGATTCAAGTCAAGTTCAAGTTTACTGTCATCTGACTGTAAATACAGTATTTTGTTGTCACCTGCAACGATTCAAGTCAAGTTCAAGTTTACTGTCATCTGACTGTAAATACAGTATTTACAACCAAATGAAAAATGTTCTTCTGGATATGGTGCACCAACAAAACATCTTTCATACACAGCACATAAAACAAAATATTACCGCAAATAGTTAATAAAATATAATTCAAAGTGCAGTAGTGTGCAGCACAGGTAAACGGTAGATGCCTCATTGTCCTAGTGATAAGACCTCAGTGGTGACAGGGGATTCATTAGTCTCACAGCCTGAGGGAAGAAGCTGTTACCCAGTCTGACAGGCCTAGTTCGGATGCTCCTGTACCTCCTTCCTGATGGAGTGGATCAAAGAGATTGTGGGATGGGTGGTAAGGATCCTCATTACTTTCTCAAAGAAAATCAGTCAAGTTATAACATAAAACCTTATTAGAAACTAACTTGTAAAAACTTGTTATATCCCTCTCCTTTTTGGAATAATAGAGAAAAGAATTATAGAAATGTGTGCCCAGAAAATTAGCCGTTTTGACCTACCTTATCCAAGCCAACCACGATGCCTAGTAACGCTAATTGCATTTGTTCGCAATAGGCATGTGTCCTTAATGCCTTTCCTATCGAAGAATATGTCAAAATGCCTGTTAAATGTAGTAAGCCATTGGTTAACAATGTCATTAAACATTTCAGTCACTTGGCATTCAGGTTGAGGGAGTAGTTAGACATTGGCTTGGCAGTAGAAACAGAGGGTGATGGTAGGTGTGGCAGTGATTGGTGCTTAGTCCATTGTTTGTCATCTATATCAAAGATCTGGATGATATTGTGGTAAACTGGATTAGCAAATTTGAGGATAGCACTAAGTCTGGGGGTGTAGAGGACAGTGAAGAAGGTTATCAAAGCTTACAGCATGATCTGGACTTGATTGCCTAGAGTGTAGGAGATTAAGGGGAGATTTAATAGAGGCATACAAAATTATGAGGGTTAGATAGGGTAAATGCAAGCATGCCTTTTCCACTGAGATAAGGTGGAACTACAACAAGAGGTTGTGGGTTAAAGGTGAAATGCTTAAGAGGAACATGAGGGGGATCTTCTTCACCTAGATGTTGGTGAGAGTGTAGAACAAGCTGCCAGTGCAAGTGGTGGATGTGGGTTCTGAGTACATGAATGGGAGGGCTGTGGTCCGAGTGCAGGTTGATGGGACTATGCAGAGTGATAGTTTGGCATGGAGTAGATGGGCAGAAAGGGTTTGTATGCTGTAATGCTCTATGACTTAGTGCTGCACTATTTTTTTCTGGCAGAGCCAGAGAAGATTGAAAAGTTGTTCGCAAGAGTCACGGAAATTTCCTTCCTTTCTTTGAACAACCTGATTGCTGCTTTATCTGGGTTGGGTGATTTATTCACCAGATACTTCCTCTTACAGAGTTTCTGCTATTCAATGTATCATTCTTGTCATCCGCAACTGCGACTTTGGTACCATCTCCCATGTTTCCAAAGACAACTGTATCGTTTTCAGATTTTGCTTAGGTTGTGAACCCTTACTGTTAACTCCAGGGTAGGAACCCCCTGGCTGAGATCGATGTGGTGGGAGTTATTGGGTAGATTCATGGTGGCTCCCCTAATTCACCAGAAAATACTGGATGGAAAGCTTCCAGGGGAGCATGAAGTTTACAAAATAACCCAAGATATCGGTGACCTCCCTTTCTGAAGCAGAACCTCAGGATCTGGAATTGATACACACAAAACAGAGCAGATTACTTTGTCTCCAGATGGCAGCAAGTTTTTGCTCAACACATTTGAAATTACATTTACTATCAGAGTATGTACTATATATCATAGACAACCGTGAATTCCATCCTTCTGTAGACAGTCACAAAGCAAAGAAACGGTAGAAAACACATAAACCCCACACAACAAAGACTGTCAAATATCCAGTGTGCAAGAACATCAACTGCAGAGTCCTAAATATTAGTCACCAGCCATTGAGCCAGTTCAGTGCTGAAGCGAGTGCCAATAGATGCAGGCCACAGCTACTGAGACAGTTTAGCGCTGACGCGAGTAAAACTTCATGAAGTGGTGAACTGAACACACGATTGTCCTTTGTCAATGGCTTCGATGCTTAAATGGCTAAACATCTGTTTGTTTTCCGCTGTCGGTCCCAGGTCCCACCGCTCCCCCCCCCCAACATTTAGTCACAGGGCTATTTGCCATGTGATTTAGAACCAGATTAGTTTATTGTCACGTACTTCAAAGGGCAGTGAAATTTCTTGCTCACATGAAGCAATATACACAACAATCAATACAGCAACAATAAGGACAAAACAGTGAAATTGTGTGAGGTACTGTAGAGCAAACTGGAATGCTGCAAAGCAAAATGCTAATGGAAGAGCTCCATCCATTCTGTGCTGAGCTATTAATCTGCCTACTCCAATCGATCTGCGCCTGGACTATAGCCCTCCATATCCCTCCCATCCATGTACTATCCAAATCTCTCTTAAAAGTTGAAATGGAATCTGAATCCACCACTTTCGCTAGCAGCTTGTCCCACACGCTTTCCACCTTCTGAGTGAAGAAGTGCCCTTTGTGTTCTGCTCAGACATTTCTCCTTTCGGCCATAACCCACTAACACTTGTGGTCTTTGCAGAACAGTTGCCATACTAAGCTGTGATGCAACCAAGTAGGATGGTTTCTGTAGTGAATCTGTAAAAATGGTGAACCCTTGGGGAAATTCCATATTTCTTTAGTCTTCTGAGGTGGACATTGGTGAGCTCTCTTTTGACCAATACGTGCATGTGGCTGGACCAGGACAAGTTGTTGGCCATGTCTACACCTAGGAGCAAAACTCAACCTCCAACTCAGAACCATTGATACATATGGGATATGGTACTCCATTTGCTGAAGTCAATGATCAGCTCTTTTCATGTTGTTGACATCAAAGTATGTATATGTCACCATATACTTCACTGAGAATCTCTTTTTTGCAGGCATTCACAGTAGATACAACGAAACACAATAGAATCAATGAAGAAGTATATCGATATTGAGGGAAAGTTTATTGTCTTGGCACCATGCCACAAGATACCCCCCCTCCCCTCTTGTGACCCTGTTCCTTCCTGTTCTGCATCTCATTGTTGTTTGAGATCCTGCTCACCACTACGGTGGCACAATTTGCAAACTTGAAATTGGAATGGGAGCAGTATTTGGCCACCCTGAATGTATAAGGGAGTATTGTAGGGGGATGAGGAGACAGCTATGAGCAACGCTGTGGTTGTGTTTGTAGGTAATTGTAGGTGTTGTTGCTTATCATTAATGGTTGCAGTCTGTTGGTGAGCAAGTCAAGAATCCATTTGCAGAAAAGGGGTACCAAGTCCTAGGTTTATGAGTTTGGAATTATGGTATTGAAGGTGAAGCTGTAGTCAACGAATAGGTGTCTGATGTGGATGTCTATGTTATCTAGATGCTCCAGAGATGAATGTAGGTCCAGGGATATGATCCTGCCATGGACCTGCTTTCGCAATTGACGTATTTCAGAGGGTCTAGATGACTGCGTCGATGTGCGCCATGACTATCCATTTTGTGCTTGCTTCCTCTTGAAACAAGTATGCCCCTCTCTAAACTCTTCTGATCTTCTACCCTTCCTCTCAGTGGGGAGAGGTGCACAACAAAGTGCAGATACCTATTTAACTTTTCCTGCTGCACTGTGGTTTTGATTTGAGTCGGCATGGAGTTTTGCTTTCCATACAGTTGGGGTTGAATTTTCTGGGGAGTACTTGGTTTATGGTTTATTTCTGGAGGATGGACAGAAGAAATTTGCAGACATGCCTTTCATTCACATGTACAGTAAGCACTCATCTGCGGTTTACAAACAGGTTTCGATATTAGACGCACTGCTTCTCATTAGCAATGGAAAATTCCATTTGGAGTATTTACTTACAGCGTAATACAGTGTGAAATAAGTCCTTCTGGACCTTTGAGCTGCACAGCCCAGCAACCCCTGACAACCCCGATTTAACCCTTACCCAATCACAAGACAATTTACAATGACCAATTAGCCTATAAACTGGAATGTGTTAGGAGTTTGGGAGGAAACTAGAGCACATGGGGGAAACCCACCTATTCCATGACAAGGACATATAAACTCCTTACAGAGAATGCTGGAATTGAACTCCAAACTCCGACATCCTGATCCATAATAGCATCAAGCTAACTACTATGCTACGTACCATTTGTGACAGATTTGTTGTATGAATGAGTGTTGTATGGAGGTGATGAAGTGGGTCAATTTCAGGATGAAACTTATTGCATACGGTCCACAGAACAGTGTATTGCTCATTTTACCCCCTACTATAACAGTCTGCAAAATGTCACCCCAAAAACAATAGTTAGAATGTGAATCATACATAACTTAAATCACTGCATCTTTATTCAAATTATAAACACTGTTTTGAACTTTTAAGTCTATTTAATAGAAAGTTATGGTCAAACTTGTCCCAGTACAATGCTATTAATTATTGTCTGCTCAGGAGTAAGATAATATGTCATTAAAGAGCAAGTGCTAACCTTGTAGCAAAGTAGAAAAAGAGTTTGGTGAGTAACGGTGTTTGGGTGCATCATCAGCTCGTCTGTGGGTTGAAACTGAAGATCGGAGCACTAAGGTCGATTGGAAGTCCAGAAGTCGAAACATTATTATTTTAAATAAAGTTGAACCTGAATTTGATAGGCTTGAGTATCTTATTATTTGAATTTACTGAAGTCATGGCTTTCTAATGATAGAGATTTATTTGGCATAAATGTAGAAGTCCTGTTGTGATGAAATGTCTCACCCAAAATGTAAGTGTTCCATTTCGCTCCGTAGATGCTGCCTGACCCGCTGGATTCCCACAGCATTGTACCTCCTTTTGCAGCTGGGTGCTTGACTTCCTCATTATCAGCAGACCTCTGAGTGAGGGTTGGTAACAACATTTCATTTGAACTTCAACATGGGCACCTCAACGCTGTGTGCTTAGCTCTCTGCTATACATGTTTAAGCATAGCTCCCATGCCATCTTCTAATTTGCTGATTGTTGGATGACTCACAGGTAGTGATGAGTTGGCTAGGATAGGTCACCTGATGCTGCAAAACTCAAAGCTAGCAAAACTAAAGTGATGATTGTTGACTTGAGAAAGAGGACGAAATGTACCTGTCTTCATTTTGGATTGGCAGTAAAAAGTCAGCAGCTTTAAATTCCTTGACATTGCAGTCTGGTATGGCATTTCAAATGTGCAGGAATGTATGAGAGGGCAGAGAGTAGAGCACTTTCATGGGGCACATTCCTTCTCATTGGTAGTATCATCAGTGGGCACTGCCTCAAGAAGGCAACATCGCTTCTTGGCCTTTTGGCCAAGATCAAGTGTATCTATCAGAAAGGTCCCCCAAATCTGGACCATGCCAACTTCTCGCAGCTGCCATCGGGCAGGAAATACAGAAGCCTGAAGTACATGCATCTATACAGTTCTTGAACCAAATGTTTCTTGTGAATGCTACTTGTCTGGTGCCTTGTACCTGTCTTACTGCAAGAAAGTATTTCATTGCAACTGTGCATACGTATACTTGTGTAGACGATAGTAAACTTTGATATTTTGTGGGTTGCTCCAGATTTCCAGCATCTGCAGTTTCTCTTGCTTCTCCAGAATAACCTCCTTTTGGTAAACCAGTCTAACGATCAATTCACAGAGAATGGTATTCAACATACTGTTAAATTTTGATAGGAAAACATTATTTTGTGTGCTTGCCAATGTAATCCTATAACACGTCAAAGATTTGAAGGTCGAGACTGGTTTTGCAAAAAATTAGTTTATTAGAACAAAAATTTAAAGTCTAAGGCTATAGATTTTGTGGATTGTATAGGATATTAAAGTTCAAAATAAATTTATTATCAAAGTACATATATGTCACCATATATAACCCTGAGATTAATTTTCTTGCAGTATACCCATAATAGAATCATAACCATAATAAAATCAATGAAAGACAGCTTGGGCATTCAACCAGAGTGCAAGAGACATGAACTGTGCAAATACAAAAAGAAAGAATAATAAATAACCAATAAATATCAATAACATGAGATGAAGAGTCCTTGAAACTGAGTCCATTGGTTGTGGGAACATTTCAATAATGGGGCTAGTGAAGTTGAGTGAAGTTATCTCCGTTGTTTAAAGAGCCTGATAGTTGATGGGTAATAACTAACCCTGAACCTAGTCATGTGAGCCTTGAGCTCCTGTACCATCTTCATGATGGCAGCAGCAAGAAAAGAGCATGTTTTGGGTGGTGGGTGTCCCTGATGATGGATGTCACTTTCCTGCGACAGTGTTTTGCATAGATATGCTCAACAGTGAGGAGAGTTTACCTGTGATGAACTGGGCTGTATCCAGTATTTGTAGGATTTTCAGTTCAAGGGTATTGGTGTTTCTATACCAGGCTGTGATGCAGCCAGTCAATACACTCTCCACTACACGTCGATAGAAGTTTGTCAAAGTTTGAGGTATCATGCTGAATCTTGACAAACTCCTAAGGAAGTAGAGGTGCTGTCCTGCTTTCTTATCATGGTATTCATTTTTCTGTATGGTTGCTTGTGAAACAGTTCACATCTGTATTTCAGATCTTGGGAGGACTGAATGCGAATGAATTGTTTGATTTGCTGACTACATTTTTTTATATATTGTTCAGGTGACAACGGATGGAAAACCAAAGATTATTGACTTCATTGATGCTTCTGGAAGTGGTGATGTGAATACTTCCACTGTTTTAGAAACTAAGGATGGTGAATTGGTTGGTCTTTCAGGAAGAACCCTCAAGGTATCAATAATAAAATATCAATGTTCACTTCTGTAGTGTGTAGCTTTTGCACAGACATTGCTCCAGTACTGCCTCGTTTGAATTGTGAGAAAATCCTTGACAATGCTGCAACTACATCAGTTTCCATTGCATGTATTACTTTCATCTTATGGTATAATATGATTAGGAATAGTCAGCATGGCTTTGTCAAAGGCAGGTGTTGTCTTACGAACATGATTGAATTTTTTGAGGATGTGCTAAACACATTGAGGGTAGAGCAGTAGATGTAGTGTATATGGATTTCAGCAAGGCATTAGATAAGGTACCCCATGCAAGGCTTATTGTGAAAGTAAGGAGGCATGGGATCCAAGGGGACATTGCTTTGTGAATCCAGAATTGGCTTGCCCACAGAAGGCAAAGAGTGGTTGTAGACGGGTCATATCTTCATGGAGGTCAGTGACCAGTGGTCTGCCTCAGGGATCTGTTCTGGGACCCCTTCTCTTCGTGATTTTTATAAATGACCTGGATGAGGAAGTGAAGGGATGGGTTAGTAAATTTGCTGATGACACTAAGGTTGGAGGTGTTGTGGATTGTGGCTGTCAGAGGTTACAGCGGGACATCGAAAGGATGCAAAACTGGGCTGAGAAGTGGTAGATGGAGTTCAACCCAGGTAAGTGTGAGGTGGTTCATTTTGATAGGTCAAATATAATGGAGGAGTATAGTATTAATGGTAAGACTCTTGGCAGTGTTGAGGATCAGAGGAATCTTGGGGTGCGAGTCCATAGGATGCTCAAAGCAGCTGCGCAGGTTGACTCTGTGGTTAAGAAGGCAAATGGTGAATTGGCCTTCATCGACTGTGGGATTGAGTTTAAGAGCCGAAATGTAATGTTACAGCTGTATAGGACCCTGGTCAGACACCACTTGGAGTACTGGGCTCAGTTCTGTTCACCTCACTACAGGAAGGATGTGGAAACTATAGGAAGGATGCAGAGGAGATTTTCAAGGATGTTGCCTGGCAAGTGAACTTGACCTTTTCTCCTTGGAGCGGTGGAGGATGAGAGGTGACTTGATAGAGGTGTATAAGATGATGAGAGACATTGATCGTATGGATACACATACTTTTTCCCAGGGCTGAAATGGCTGGCCCGAGAGGGCACAGTTTTAAGGTGCTTGGAAGTCATTGCAGAGGAGATTCAGGATAAGATTTTTACACAGAGTGGTGAGTGCTTGGAGTAGGCTGCTGGAAACGGTAGTGGAGATGGATATGATAGGGTCTTTTAAAAGACTCCTGGGTACGTACATGGAACTTAGAAAAATAGAGGGCTATGGGTAACCCTAGGTAATTTCTAAAGTACATGTTCGGCACAGCAGTGTGGGCCAAAGGGCCTGTATTGTACTGTAGGTTTTTAATATTTAAATTATTAAGTGATTTTTGATCAGATTGCTTATTGCTTTGCAGGAAGTATAGGAATTTGATTTATGTTCAGAATTGTAGAGTGGTTAAATTGCTGTGCAGTTAGTATAGTAACTTATATTTATGTTTGGAATTCTATAGTTTGTTTGAATTTCTGTTGTTCCATTCTGTGTCACCCTGCCTGCGCTTGATAAAATTAAACTGTATTTCATGCATCTCTATTGATTCTGCACCCAAGGCGCAAGCTGAAGATCATGCTGTTTGGTGACCGTTTTTGCAATTTGAATTTTCAAAATTTTATGCTTTTATGGTTTGAGACTTCACAAGATCTGGAAAATGTGCAAGGAATATATTTTTAAATTTATTAATTCTCAATTAATTTTGCCTATTTCCCATTTTCAAGTCTTATGCATTTGGTGTATGATGGTGCATTTGGAAACAGACTGAAGTTCAGTAGTCAGCGCGGTAAATGCTGGATTAAGTGTGCAGTGTTCTACAGAATTTCTTGCCATCTTCCAGTATGAAACAGCAATGTATCACAGTTTGTTATGGTAGGGTTTTTGTGCACAGCTTGCTGAAGAATCAAGTTCGTTTATCGTCGTTCAACTGTACATACAGTGGCATGCAAAAGTTTGGGCACCCCTAGTCAAAATTTCTGTTACTGTGAATAGCTAAGTGAGTAAAAGATGAACAGATTTCCAAAAGGCAAAAAGTTAAAGATGACACTAATATTTTAAGCAAGAAAACTTTTTTATTTCCATCTTTTACAGTTCCAAAATAACAAAAAAGAAAAAGAGCCCAAAACAAAAGTTTGGGCACCCTGCATGGCAGTACTTAGTATCACCCCCTTTGGCAAGTATCACAGCTTGTAAACGCTTTTTGTAGCTAGCTAAGAGTCTTTCAATTCTTGTTTGGGGGATTTTTGCCTATTTTTCCTTGCAAAAGACTTCTAGTTCTGTGAGATTCTTGGGCCGTCTTGCACGCACTGTTCTTTTGAGGTCTATCCACAGATTTTCGATGACATTTAGGTCAGGGGACTGTGAGGGCCATGGTAAAACCTTCAGCTTGCGCCTCTTGAGGTAGTCCATTGTGGATTTTGAGATGTGTTTAGGATCATTATCCTGTTGTAGAAGCCATCGTCTTTTCATCTTCAGCTTTTTTACAGACAGTGTGATGTTTGCTTCCAGAATTTGTTGGTATATAATTGAATTAATTCTTCCCTCTACCAGTAAATGTTCCCCTTGCCACTGGCTATAACACAAGCCCAAAGCATGACCTTTGCTCATTGCGGCCAAAAAGTTCTATTCGAAAGGTTGAAAGGAACATCTAAACAAGCCTGATGCATTTTGGAAACAAGTCCTGTGGACTGATGAAGTTAAAATAGAACTTTTTGGCCGCAATGAGCAAAGGTATGTTTGGAGAAAAAAGGGTGCAGAATTTCATGAAAAGAACCCCTCTCCAACTGTTAAGCACAGGGGTGGATTGATCATGATCTGGGCTTATGTTGCAGCCAGTGGCACGGGGAACATTTACTGGTAGGGGAAAGAATGAATTAAATTAAATACCAGCGAATTTCATCACACCATCTGTTTAAAAAAAAAGCCGGAGATGAAAAGAGGATGGCTTCTACAACAGGATAATGAATCTAAACACACCTCAGAATCCACAATGGACTATCTCAAGAGGTGCAAGCTGAAGGTTTTGCCATGGCCCTCACAGTCCCCTGACCTAAACATCATCGAAAATCTGTGGATAGATCTCAAAAGAGCAGTGCATGCAAGACTGCCCAAAAATCTCACAGACCTAGAAGCCTTTTGCAAGGAAAAATGGGCGAAAATCTCCCAAACAAGAATTGAAGGACTCTTAGTTTTCTACAAAAAGCGTTTACAAGCTGTGATACTTGCCAAAGGGGGTATTACTAAGTACTGCCATACAGGGTGCCCACACTTTTGCTTTGGGCCCTTTTTCTTTTTTGTTATTTTGAAACTGTAAAAGACGGAAATAAGTTTTCTTAAAATATTAAAGAAATGTGTCATCTTTAACTTTGTGCCTTTTGGAAATCCGTTCATCTTTTACTCGCTTAGCTATTCATAGTAACAGAAGTTTTGACTGGGGTGCCCAAAATTTTGCATGCCACTGTATGTATATAGCTAAATGTTCCTCAGGAACCAAGGTGCAAAATATACTGCATGCAGCACATAAAATAGTATTAATAGATAATATGTAAAAGTTGTAGAATGCTGTGTATTCTTTAGTCTTTGCACTGACTACTGTTTATCTTTTGATTTAGATACCATCAGACTGGATCAACCCTTCAGGGAGATACCATGTTGGTATCAAGAATGCCTTTGATTTCTATCCTGTGCCACTCAAGGAAAGAATTCAGGTAAGAAGACTAGATTCCCTAAGTAAAGTCTGGATAGCACAGTGCATCTCTGCAGCAAATTTTGCAATTAGACCAGTTGAGTCAGCTATCAAGGGAGATGCTTATTCAGGGTTTCAGTTACAGAAGTTTTTCACTGGGGGCTGGATTGGACAATTGGGGAAGTGGAGTATTTGGAACATATTGTTCTCTTGCTTTTATTATGGAAAATAGAGAACAACTTGCATTTATATGTCTGTAGCATCACAAGGTGTTTTATAGAAATAACACGCATGAAATGCTGGCAGAACTCAGCAGGTTGAGCAGCACCTATGGAGAAGAATAAACAAGCGCTGTCTTGGGCCAAAACATTGACTGCTTATTCTTCTGCATAGATTCTGTACGTCCTGCTGAGTTCCTCCAATGTTTATGTTTGTTCCTCTGGATTTCCAGCATCTGCAGCCCCTTTTATTTCTTAGGAATGTTTGCAATGGAGTTTGATATTAGCCTGTGTGGACTAATTGTCAGGATAGGGTGGCCAAAAGGACCAGGGGAATGCAGGCACGTTAGGATGTGGGGATCTAGAGTGCTGCATGCAATCCAGCATGTGTGTGTATTACTTGTAATATTCCTCATCCATGGATGATGTGAGCCTCTCACTACAGAAACAGTCCCTCACTAGGGTTGAGATCACCTTCAGCATTATTAAATAGTCATTACTACATGGAGTCTCATGTTGAGGAGCTGTGTCAGGTGTAAATTACTTGCTCTTGCAACCACTTGAGTGCAAACACATTCCAACCTGACACCAAATCCATCAGTTATTTACTTTCATTGTATCCCCAATTCAAACCCTAATGTGTTCCCTTTTATTTATTCAAGATTCAAGACTTTTTAATGTCATTTCCAATACACAAGTGTAAAGGAGACAAAATAATTGTTACTCCGGATCTGATGCAATACAAAAAAAACACAATAAGATAAAAAACACAAACACGAGGAAATCTGCAGAAGCTGGAATTTCAAGCAACACACGTAAAAATTGCTGGTGAACGCAGCAGGCCAGGCAGCATCTATAGGAAGAGGTACAGTCGACATTTCGGGCCGAGACCCTTCGTCAAAGACCACGATAATAGTAAAAAAAAAACCCATAATAAATATAAATGCATAAGATGGCTTGTATACATTAATTGTATGTCCATAAAGTGATGCTAGGCACAGGAGTGTCTTTTCATAAGGTGACTCTGACAGGAAGTGATAAAGTAGAGGTTGTGGATGGGTGGGGTAGTGGGTGGAGGTGTTGATCAGTCTTGCTGCTTGGGGAAAGTAACTGTTATGAGTGCTTTATGCTGGGAGTGGATATAGGAAGGCCTCTGAAAGTACACTATATGTTTAATGTCATGTGAATCATTGGGATTATTTCTCTCCTGAATTTTCCTGAGATCCATTTTCTTGTGGGTATTCACGGTAAGTAGAAAGACAATAGTAAACACAATAGAATCAATGAAAAAACCAGCATACAGGAGGAAGATTGAGAATCTGGCTGAGTGGTGCCACAACGAAGACCTCTCTCTCAAAATCAGCAAAACCAAAGAACCGATTATTGACTCTAGGAGGAGGAAACTAGAAGTCCAAGAGGCAGTTTTTGTCAGTGGATCAGTTTTGGAGAGAGTTAGCAACTTCAAAGTAAATATACTTGTTTAGCAAGCTACTAGAAAGGCAAATAGATAGTTAACCTTTATTTCAAGTGAATCAAGACTCCAGAGTGATTTATGGAGATCACATTTATGTGTGGTTTTGGTCTCATAACTTGACAATGTCCTCTTGCAGATTATTGATATTAACTTGAGAATGCCCTGCTAGAGTCAGCGCAGTGTAGGTCCACCATTTTGATGCTTGTAATCGATGGTGAAGCGAGATTGAGGAAGGCTGGCCAATGTCAATGATCATTAGAGGATAGTTTTGACATTTTCCTGGGAGGGGGGAATGACTAATATGAAGGGGCATAATTTTCAGGTACTTGGAAGAAAGTTAAGTCAGAGGTAGGGCTTTTACATAAACAGTGGTGAGTGCATGGAACTTTCTGCCAGAGTGGTGGCAAAGGCAGATACATTAGGGACATTTATGAGATTCTTAGATTGGCACATGACCCTGTTTCTGTGCTTTTATTTTCTATGAGTATGATTCTATGGATGAAAACAAAAAAATGGAGGGCTATGGTTAGACTGATCTTAGAGTAGGTTAAATTGTCGGCAGAATATCATAAGCCAAAGGGCCTTTGCAATACTGAACTGTTCAATGTTAAATGGCAAGAAGGATTTAATGTGCTAATTCATTAGAGGTGGAAAGTTAACATACTTCTTGAGCGAGCAAGTAGGAAGGCATTTAGACAGTTTACCTTAATTTCAAGTAAAGTGAGACTGGAGTGATTTACAGAGGTTTTCTTTTCTTTTCTATGTGTGGTTTTGGTCTTCTAGCTAGAGAATACTTCTGGAGTCGGGGCAATGTAGATCCATCATATTGATTCTTGTAATGGGGTGGTGAAGAGAGATTGAAGATGGCTGGCCAATATCAATTTAAAAGGTGACTTTTATCCAAGTTCAGTTGTCATTCAACCATACATAAAATACAACCAAAAGTACAGCACAGAAACAGTCCTTCAGCCCACCTAGTCGGTGACAAAAGCATTTAAGCTGCCTACTCCCACTCCCATTGAACTTCACCAGGACCATAACCCTCCATATCCCTACTATCCATGTACCTATCCAAACTTCTCTTAAACATTGAAATCGAGCTCACATGCACCCTTGTGCTGGCAGCTCATTCCACACTCTTATAACCCTTTGAGTGAAGACATTTTTCCCTCATGTTTCCGTTAAACTTCTCTAGTTTCAACCTTAACCCACGATCCCTGGTTGTAGTTCCATCCAACCTCAGTGGGAAAAACCTTGCATTTACCCTATCTAAACCCCAGATAATTTTGTATACTTGTCATATCTCCTCTCAATCTTCTATGTTCTAAAGCATACAGTCGTAACCTATTCAATCTTTCCTCCAGGCCCAGCAACATCCTTATAAATTTTCTCTGCACTCTTTCAACCTTGTTCACCTCTTTCCTGTAGGTGACAAAAACTGCACAGTATACTCCAAATTAGGTCTCATCAACATCTTATACTACTTCAATATAATATACCGTCTTCTGTACTCAGTATATTGATTTATGAAGGCCAATGTGCCAAAAGCTTTCTTTATGATCCTATCTATCTGTGACACCACTTACAATGAATTATGGACCTGTTTTTCTAGATCCCTTGTTCGACCACACTCCTCCGTGTCCTACCGTTTACTGTGTAAGACCTACTCTGGTTGGTCCTACTGAAATGTAAAATCTCACACTTGTCTGCTTTAAATTCCATCTTTCATTTTCAGCCCATTTTCCCAGCTGATGCAGATCCCTCTGCAAGCCATGATAGCCTTCCTCACTGTCCACTACATGCCTAATCTTGGTGTCATCCACAAATTTGCTGATCCAATTAACCACATTATCATGCAGATCATTGATATTAATGACAAACAACAAAGGACCCAGCCACGATTCCTGCGAGTCCACCATTAGTCACAGGCCACTCTGGACTCTCCCACAAAGCCAATCTCTTAATTCATTTTACTTCCTCATCCTGAATGCCAAGTGACTGAAACTTCTTGAATGTCCTGTTATGTGGGACTTTGTCAAATGCATTACTAAGGTCTATGGAGACAACATCCACAGCCTTGCCTTCATCCACTTTCCTGGTAACTCCCTTGAAAAATTCTTTAAGATTGTTTAGACATGACCTACCATGCACAAAGCCATGCTGGCTATCCTTAATCAGTCCATATCTCTCCAATTACTAGTATATATCCGACCCCTTAGAATATGATCAAATAACTTTCCAACAGCTGATGTCAGACTGACTGACCTACAATTTCCTGGTTTCTTAGAGCCTTTTTTAAACAGTGGAACAACATTGGCTATCCTCCAATCCTCTGGCACCTCTCTTGTAGCTAAGAATGTTATAAATATCTCTGCTAGGGTCCAGGCAATTTCTGCACCTGCCTCCCTTAGTGTCTGAGAGATCACCTTGTCACGCCCTGGGGATTTGTCCATCCTGATTTACATCAGGGTAGCAAATACCCCTGTAATCTGTACAGGGTCCATGAAGTTGATGCCTCTTTGCCTCACTTCTGTAGACTCTGTATCCGTCTCCTGAGTAAATATAGATGCAAATAATTCATTTAAGATCTTTCCCATCTGTTTTGACTCCACATGTTACCAACTAGTCTTCCAGAAGACCAGTTTTGTTCCTTGCAATCCTTTTGCTCTTAACATACCTGTAGAATACCTTAGGATTCTCCTTCATCTTGTCTGCTGGAGCAACTTCATGCCTTCTTTTAACCTTCCTGATTTTCTTGTGTTCTCTTGCATCTCTTGTACTCCATAAGTACCTCATTTGCTCCTACTGGCCTATACTTGCTATACACCTCCTTTTTCTCGTAACCAGGGCTTCAATAGCACTTGAAAACCAAGGTTCCCTACACTTTTTAACTTTACCTTTTATTCTGACAGGCACATACAAGCTTTGTACTATCAAAATTTCGGTTTTGAAGGCTTCCCACTTTCCAAGTACACCTTTGCCAGAAAACAGCCTGTCCCAATCCACAAATGCCAGATCATTTCTGATACCATCATCTGGGAACAAGGTGTAAAATACAGTGCCAATAGTTACACACAGCACGAAGTACTGTCGCGTGACCAGCAACAATGAATATATATTTGAGTCAGGTTTTATAAGCAAACATCTATTAAACTCTGCTCACCAATAGCGAAAAGTATTCAAACGACTAACTTAACCGGAAGTTAACGGCTATACGGCAAATCTTGAACTGTTCTTAAAGTGGTAAATTCAAACGCAGTCTTAAAGTGGTAAATTGGAACACAGTCTTAAAGTGATTTACACAGTCAATAAGGAGAGACTTCTCTGGAAACAGATTTTCTCGAAGATGTGACCTTACTGCTGCTTCTCCAAAGGATTCCGGACGAAGGAAATAAAACAGCTTAAAGGAACTGACCTTTTCCTGGCGAATGAACACTGCAAAAAACCTTCCTGATCTTACAGGGGTTGTCTCCGATGCAGGTCACTATTTCTGAACTAAGATTCAATAAGGTCAATCCTGTATTAAACTGCCGAACGACACCAACTTTACTCAATCCTTCAGGTTCCCGTACTTTAATAAGATCTTCACTCTCCAATACTAGACTTACAATAGAAAGTAAAACTCCACTTTAAAATGAAACTGTGTCATGAGACGAATACGCAGCATAATGGTGTAACTGATGAATTAAACAACAAACTAAACTGTGTAACAACAGGGGTTTCCAGTTACATACCTGTTGAGAACATGTCATCATGTGACCTCACACTGGCGGGAAAATTGCGTCACCCCACCATCACAAGACCCATTACATCATACTCACAAGATACTCAATTACCTCATGGTCATAAGACAGTTACAAGATACCCACAAGGTATGTAACACCTCCCTCCAAAAAAGGAAAATTTTGGTCTTTTATGAGCAAAGTTTTAACAACTAACTGTTACAAAAAAAATACAAATGTATAAAATCTACAACATACACAATATACACAGTATTATCATACAGCACCTTGCAAACTAATATACGATAGGAGTGTTACAAATGTTAAAATACCACTCCATAAAAAAATTTACATTGTACATTCAACATCTAGTTAGACGGTCAGCAATCACATTATCTTTACCTTTAATATGAGTTATCAAAATATTATACTCCTGTAACATCAAACTTTGTTGCTGAATTGGAGTTTGATTTATTTCCTTAACCATTTTCTTTAACTGAGCCTGGAACTACAACATAACCAAGGTAGGTTACCGTGGCATGACCAAATTCACTTTTAGCTAAATTAATAGTTAAGTTAGCTTTTGAAAGCTTTTCAAATAGTTTTTCCACCGCAGTAATATGTGCTTCCCAAGTATCATTTCCTGTAACTAAATCATCAATATAGGCATCTGCATCTTTTAACCCATGAATTACAGAATTAATCATCCTCTGGAAAGTACCTGGTGCATTCTTCATCCCAAAGGGAAGAACATTATATTCATAAAACCCAGATGGGTTTACAAATGCAGAAATCTACCTCTGTCCATCAACGGAACACACCAATAACCTTTTAACAAACCAATCTTTGTAAGAAACTTTGCTTTTCCCACTTTATCCACACGATCATCCATTCTAGGGATTGGATACACATCAGTTTTTGTCACAGCATTCACCTTCCTGTAATCTGTGCAAAACCGAATACTATTGTCTGGCTTAGGCACCATAACACATGGAGAACTCCAATTCGAATTAGAAGGACTAATAATATTATTCTCTTACATATTCTTAATTTCTTGTTCAGCAAGTTTACATGATATGGATGTTGCTTTGTGGGTTTGGCATCTCCAACATCTACATCATGTGAAGCTACTGTGGTTCTTTTAGGACATCTGGAAATAAATCTCTATATTTAAAAATTAACTACTTCATTTGCTGCCTCTGCTCTGGCTGTAAATGAGCTAATTTCTCATCAATATTTTCCAGAATTGTTGAGTTTGGTAACCTGGCAGAAATAATGTTGGGTTTAAAATGAGTTTCAGATGAATCATCCATTAGGTTCCCAGTGGGATCAGACTCATCATTACTGACCACAACAGTCATAGCAGCGGACTGTTTCTCATAATATGGTTTTATCATATTTATATGACAAAGCTATGTTGGCCTTCTTCGGTCTGGTGTTTTTATCACATAATCCACATCATTAACTTTAGATATAACCTCATAAGGACCATGAAATTCAGCTCGTAAAGGGTTCGTTTGCACTGGGAAAAGAACCAACACCTTATCTCCAGGCTTAAATGACCTAATTCCATCTTCCTTATCATACCAAGTTTTCATTTTCTCCTGAGCCGATTTTAAATTTTCCTTAGCTAAGCTACAAGCTTTATGCTTTCTTTCCTTAAATTTTAAAACATAATCCAACAAATTAGTATGTACCTCTTTATTAATCCACTGTTCTTTTAACAAGGCCAAAGGTCCTCTAACTCTATGCCCAAAGACAAGTTCAAAAGGACTAAAACCTAGGGATTCCTGCACTGACTTCCGGACTGCAAATAGAAGTAAATGTATGCCCTCATCCCAATCATTTTCATTTTCCACACAATACGTCCTAATCATAGTTTTGAGGGTAGAATGGAATCTCTCCAAGGCTTCTTGCGATTATGGATGGTATGCAGGCGAGGTAATCTGTTTTGCTCCCAGTTTATAAACTATCTGCTGCAACAATCCAGACATAAAATCACTACCTTGATCAGATTGTATTTCCTTAGGCAACCCAAAGTAAGTAAAGAATTTTATAAGAGCCTTTATTAGAGTTTTAGCCATTATATTCCTAAGTGGTGTTGCCTCTGGAAACCTAGACGCTGTGCACATGATGGTCAGCAAATATGCCCAGTTTTGGTTTTTGGCAATGGGCCTACACAATCTATAATAGTTTTTGAAAATGGTTCACCAAATGCAGGAATAGGTTGCAGTGGGGCCACTGGAGTAACTTGATTAGGTTTACCCACAATTTGGCAAGTATGACATGTTCTGCAAAATGTTGCCGTATCTTTTCTTAAACTAGGCCAGTAAAAATGTTTAAAAACCTTATTCAGTTTTCTTCACACCTTGATGGCCACCCAAAGGCATACTATGAGCCATAGTTAAAATCTCATTCCGATAATCTTTAGGAACTACTACCTGGTGAAAAACTTTCCATTCCTCACTTGCAGGAATTGTAAGTGATCTCCACTTCCTCATTAATACTCCCTTCTCAAAATAATATCCTATTGACACCCTCTCAATTTCACTATCTGGAAGAGCTTGTTCCTTTAATTTGATAATCTCAGGATCTCTACTCTGCTCTGCTATCATTTCCTTCCGAGATAAAGACAAATCTTCATGGTCAGACTTACTACAAGAATCTTGATCAAACAATGAAGGTAAGAAAGTTTCTGACACTTCCTCAAAATTCGAATCTCTCGTTGAACAGTCAAGGGCAACAGGCCCATCCTGCACATCAATCTTTTTAGCCATAGCTCCGGTTACAACACAGGAGGAATCCGTGTTTGAAATCCATCTTTGGTTCCTCAGAAATATGCTTTATTGTCAAATGCACTTCAGGAAGAACTTGTCCATCTGCTAAGTCATTTCCTAACAATAAAGAAACATTATTCATGGGTAAACTGGCTTGTAGTCCTACTTTAACAAGTCCTGTAACTAACCCTGACCTTAAATTTACTTTATGCAAATGTACAGGCATAAGGGCACTCCCAACACCTCATATATAGTTTACCTCATTAGTGTCAGACTTATCACTAAAGTTTAGAACACTGTCTGACATAAGTGACTGAGAAGCTCCACTATCCCTAAGTATTTTTATTGGCACTGGAGTGGATCCCTCTTTCAAGGATACAAATCCATGGGTTATAAAATGATCATATCCCCTCTTAACTTGGTCAGACTCTGTCAAAGCTTCATTTGTATTTGTCGAACCCTGTGGATTTACGGGTATTTCAATATGTTGCACACAAGCATCTGGGACTGCCTCCTTCTCCTCCTTCTTCAATCGGAAACAGTTAGCTATTATGTGACTAGGTTTCTTACAATAATTACAAATAGGACCAAAATGTCTTTCCTTAATGTGTTTCCCTTCATCCTTATCTTTCTCACTAACTTCTGATTTAATTTATGGTTTACCTTGACTCTCTGTGCTGTTTTTCCTTTTAAAAGTTCTACCTGAAGGAAATATACTCCTGTGGTTTAAAGCATACTCATCTGCTAATTTAGCAGACTCCTGCAATGTAGCAGTGTCCCTCTCATTTAAGTATGTCCTTACTTCAACAGGGATGCTCCTTTTAAATTCCTCCAATAAAATCAACTCTTTTAAGTTATTATATTCCCCATTCACATTTTTAGAAGAAACCCATCTCTCAAATCACACAGATTTATCGTAGGCAAATTCCACGTAAGTTTTTTCCACAGATTTCTTCAAGCTTCTGAATCTTTCTCTATAGGCTTCCGGAACCAGTTCATACGCTTTTAGTATATGCTGCTTCACGATATCATAATCAAGAGCTTGGTCAGCAGTTAAAGCTGTATAAACTTGTTGTGCCTTGCCTCTAGTTACACTTTGTAACATCACTGGCCATTTATCTTTCGGCCACCCTGAAATCAGAGCAACAGTTTCAAAACATTGGAAATATTTGTGCACTTCTGCTTCATTAAATAAATGGAGGAGCCAATGTAACTTCCCGACTAGCAACAAACTGTTTCCAAGAACCAGAGGACAGATTCTCCATCTTTAATTTCAACATCGCTCACTCAAACTCCCTCTTTCTATCTGCTTCTCTAGCTTCGAATTCCTTCTGTTTATTTGCAGCTTCTAACCGACTTCGTTCCAATTCAGCTTCTAATTGTTTCTGTTTTAAGTTAGCTTCTACTCTAAGCTTTTCTAACGCTACCTGTTCCAGGTGCAACTGGATCGCTGCTTTACTTACAGGGAACCTATCTAACTCCGCTTCATCAAAAACTCCCGAATTTATATATTGTTCTGCGATTTTCCTCTGAATTACCGGCTTTGTTGTAACCTTCGAAATTCCTTTAAGGTCCAACCTTCTAGCAATCACGGATACATCATCCTTTTTTGCCTTCCCTAATAACTCCGGGTCTGGCGATGCCATAAACTCGTCGATATTCATTGCTGCGGAATACCACCCAAAGACCAATCAAACCAAAGGATCGGGTATTTCCCTTTTCCAAATCAGATTGATAACTCAACAAGCACTTAAGCTCAAAATCAGAACAATTCAGGACAAGCCCCCAATTTTGTCACATGACCAGCAATAATGAATATATATTTGAGTTAGGTTTTATGAACAAACAAACATTTATTAAACTCTGTTCACCAATAGCAAAAAGTATTCAAACGACTAACTTAACTGGAAGTTAACAGCTATATGGCAAATCTGGAACAGTTCTTAAAGTGGTGAATTCGATCACAGTCTTAAAGTGGTAAATTCGAACACAGTCTTAAAGTGTTACACAGTCAATAAGGAGAGACTTCTCTGGAAACGGATTTCCTCGAAGACTTGACATTACTGCTAATTCTCCAAAGGATTCATGATAAAGGGAATAAAACGGCTTAAAGGAACTGACCTTTTCCTGGCAAATGAACACTGCAAAAAACCTTCCTGATCTTACAGGGGTTATCTCAGATGTAGGTCACTATTTCTGAATGAAGATTCAATAAGGTCGATCCTGTATTAAACTGCCGAGCGACACCAACTTTACTCAATCCTTCAGGTTCTTGTACTTTAGTAAGGTCTTCACTCTGCAATACTAGACTTACAATAGAAAGTAAAACTCCACTTTAAAACAAAACTGCGTCATGAGACGAATACGCAGCATAACAGAGTAACTGACGAATTAGACAACAAACTAAACTGTGTAACAACAGGGGCTTCCAGCAGGACTAAAAAGAAACAAGACCTGACAAAGGGCGGATGAGCTCTTTGTGAGCCAACGGCCATCTTCCGTGGAAGAGGTTAAAGCCTCACCACGTATCTATGAACTGTATGCTCTGCACCTAGTTAGAAGAGACATGATGAACTTGGGCGCTGCACCATGTGCCTGGACCTGCCCAAGGCCACCGCCTAAGGAAGGGCCGAGCTTGAAGAAGCGGCCATTGGCTGGAGGCCGACACGGCCTCGGGCTCAATTTCAGCGGCGGGCGGTGCTAAGGCGGCCAGCGAGAACAAACTGGAGGAGAGGCTGTACTCAGTGCTGTCACAAGATCGAAGAAGGTGGAGGTGCATAGCCGCCAACCCCTGTTGAGAACATGTCATCACGTGACCTCACGCTGCCAGGAAAATTACATCACCCCATCATCATAAGACCATTACATCATGCTCACAAGATACTCAATTACATCATGGTCATAAGACAGTTACAAGATACCCACGAGGTATGTAACAGTACATATAGTACATATAATTACAGTAGCTCCCTTGCCGTCAGTCCTGCCAGTGAACTGGACTTGTAGTATTCTACTTTAGCAATGTCCAACAAGGTCTTGCAATCTCAAGAAGCACATCCGAGACGATCATTTGCACCATTTGTTGGACTACCCAGTGCCTCCACCGTCCTCCTTGGGTGGCTGTAGCAGGCAGCAACATGGAACCCAACAAATCCAGTTTCACTGCTATCAAGCAACTCGTTGATGGGTAGACCTTCATTACATGTTCTTAATATCCAGCAGTCTCTTGCAATTGTAAAAAAAATAGTAATGGGTGAAAAATTACACCTTTGTTTGGGCCCAGAATGACTGTTGTGACCGAGTGCACCATTTTCCTTGAGCCACATATTCATTAAATTGATTTAATAAACCAAATTGGCAGTATACTGTGGAGGATGAATTGCATGCAAAATAGTATTCCAGAGTAGTATGTGAGGAGCCAGCAAAAAAATACATCATGTTTCATTTTGTGAGGAAAGGTCACTGATGATCTGGCAATTAAGGCATTTTGAGGGAATAGTAATTATGATCCAATTAAATCTTGCACTAAGGTTTGAAAACATTTGAGCAACACACACAAAATGCTGAAGGAACTCAGCAAGCCAAGCAGCATTTATGAAAAAAGTACAGTTAACCCTTTGGCAGGACTGAAGAAAAAATGCTGAGGAGTAGATTTAAAAGATGGGGGAGGGGAGAGAGAAGCACAAGATGATAGGTGAAACCTGGAGGGGAAGGGATAAAGTAAAGAGCTAGGGTGTTGATTGGTGAAAGAGACGGAAGGCCATGGAAGAAAGAAAAATGGGGGAGGAGCACCAGTGGGAGGTGAAGGGTGGGCAAGGAGATGAGGTGAGAGAGGGAAAAGGGAATGGGAATTGGTGAAGTGGGGGGGGGGAATGTGGGCTCTTACTGGAAGTTTGAGAAATCGATGTTCATGCCATCACTACCCAAACGGAATTCAAGGTGTTGTTTCTCCAATTTAAATGGGGCCTCCTCACGACAACGGAGGAGGCTGTGGATGGATATTTCGGAATGGGAAGTGGAATTAAAATAGGTGGCCACTGGGAGATCCTGCTTGATCTGGCGGACAGAGCATAGATGCTCAGCAAAGCAGTGTCACAATATACAGGAGGCCACATCAGGAGCCCCAAACTCAGTAAATGACCCCAACAGACTCACAGGTGAAGTGTCGCCTCACCTGGAAGGACTGTTTGGGGCCCTGAATGGTGGTAAGGGAGGAGGTGCAGGGGCAGGTATAGCCTTGTTCCGCTTGCAAGGATAAGTGCCAGGAGGGAGATCAGTGAGGAAGGACGATTGGACAAGGGAGACGTGTAGAGAGCGACCTCTGCAGAAAGCAGAAATTGAGGGGGAGGGAAAGATGTTCTTGGTGGTGGGATCTCTTTGGAGGTGATGGAAGTTTCAGAGAATTATGTGCTGGACGCGGAGGCTGGTGGGGTGATAGGTGAGGATAAGAGGAACCCTATCCCTGGTAGGGTGGTGGGAAGATGGGGTTCTCCCACATGAGGCCTGCGAAATAATGATGCCCAGGATCCTGAATGTTGAAACAGTGCTAACTGCAGAGATGGCGAGTGGGTAGAGAGGAGAGACATTTCTCTTGAAGGTGAAAAACATCTCCGTGGTTTTGAGGCTCTTTGTTCCAAGTTGTTGTGATTGTACCAGGACACGAACTAGTTTACTTCCTGCTGGTACTTGGATTAATCATCTTTGGTGATTAGACAAATTAAGGGCCGCATCATCCAGAACAAGTCCTCTTCTCATTGCTACCATTGAGGAAGTAGATTTCTGAATGGACAATGTCCCCACATACAATATCTCACTAATTTTTTCTCTCCCTTTTTGCTCTACTTATTTAAATTTAGTTTATATGAGAGAGAGGGAGAGATTTCTTATTGTAATTAATATTTTTTATTAAGTGTTGCAGCAGCAAAACAACAAATTTTGCGACATATGCCAATGATTTAAACCTGATTCTGATTGGTCCAATGACAGTGGTGTCATCCTCAGACTTAATCACTTGTGTAATTATACATGGGTATTATTTCATTAAGACTGTCAATGAATCTTAAGGCTAGAAATTATGAAATAATTATGTATTTGGCCAGTCTGTTTTTTTGCACCGCTAGTTGGTATTACAAGGTTTGTTTTTATACATTAACAATATTTAGGCATTGTCGGAGAGTTATAGAACACTGTAGAACAGAAATAGCCCCTTCTGCCCATCCAGTCCATACTGAACTATTATTTTGCCTAGACCTATCGACCTGCACCGGGCCATAGCCCTCCGTATCTCTCCTATCCATGTACCTACCCAAACCTCTCTTAAATGTTAAAATCGACCCTGTATCCACCACTTCCACTGGCAGCTCGTTCCACACTCTCACCACCTTCTGAGTGAAATAGTTCTCCCTATGTCCCCTTTAAACTTTTCACCTTTCACCATTAACCTCTAGTTCTAGTCTTGCTCGCTCTCAGTGAAAAAGGCCGGTTTGCATTTACCCTATCTATACCTCTCATAATTTTGTATACCCCTATAACAAATTTCCCCTTATTCTTCTACATTCTAGGGAGTAAAGTCTTAACCTATTCAATCTTTCCCTATAATTCATCAACATTGTAAACTTTCTCTGCACTCTTTCAGTCTTGTTTACATCTTTCCTGTAGGTAGGTGACCAAAACTGGACACAAACTTGTTCTAAGCTATATCTTTCTTCCCAGTGGCATAGGACAGTTTATAGAGTCATAGTCATAGAAAAGTACAGCACAGAAACAGGCCCTTTAGCCCATCTAGTCCGTGCCAAACCATATAATCTGCCCAGTCCCATCAACCTGCACCGAAGGAACATGCATATTTTCCCCCTGATGCTTTTGTTCTTTCATGCCCTAATTTTGTGCCTTTGCCCACCTTTGCAAACAGCAAGAGAGACGGGAGAAGCGATGGGATCCTCTTCATCGTGTGGCTGTGGCAGAAGCACACCGAAGGCTGACGGAATTCAACAAAAACACCGCAACTCTATCTCAGGTAGGGTCGATGTACGTAGATCCCTCAGGGCTGCCGCACAAGTTGATGGGTGGTTAAGAAGGCATATGATGTGTTGGCCTTCATTAGTTGGAGGATTGAGTTCAAGTGCCATGAGGTAATGTTGCTGCTCTGTAAAGCCCTAGTTGGACCACACTTGGAGTGTTGTGTTCGGTTCTGGTCACCTTGTAATAGGAAAGATGTGTAATCTTTAGCGAGGATGTAGAAGAGATTTAGGAAAGCAAAGTACAGTGGATTCCAGTTAACTGAGCCATCATTAATTGGGGCAGCTGCTTATTTGGGATAACTATTAAAGAACAAAGACTAATCGAGAAAATAGTTGGGATTCCCTTTGTTTATTTGGGACACGATGCTGCTTAATTGGGGCAGGAGACCGTTGACAAACAGTTTCTAACTAATGTCAGACTATACACTTTTGTAGTTGTTAGGTCTTACACCGTGCTTAGAATGAACGGTTTTTAAATAGCGTCAGTCGCATGTGGCTATGTACGTGCTTCTGTTTATTTATTTCTGCCTTGAGCTTGACTACTTTGGTAAAAAGAGAACTATACATTCTCCTTCAGTCTCTTCCAGGACAGGGGTCTTTTACCCTGACATCATTCCAGAGGGTAGAGGATTGTTTTGCAATTTGAGTGCTAATATCTCACCTTGGAATTGGACTTTCAACAGGAAGAGAAGCTGATACAGGAAGATCTTCAGTGCCAAATTGATCAGTTGGATATACAAGAGAAGAAATATTCTGACCTTGGACCTGTATATGACTGCTTGGTTTGGCATGATGGAGAGAGTTGGAGGTGAACTCATTTTACGTCATTTCTGATGCTAGGTCATTAGACCTTTGTATGTTTTATTTGACACCATACAATTCTGACAGTTACAGCCAAGTTCTGAAGAACAATTTGCATTTCCCAATATTGAAATTATGCCTTATTTGAAATTCTGATTAAATATTTATTTTCAGTAATGACTCAGAGCACATTTTTTAATAAAAGCTAATTACAATAACTTATCTAATTATTATGAAGAATTGACTTGGAGGCAAAGGAAGTTCACGTAATTGCAGCAACATATCTTCAGAAGTTGTGTCACAGTTCTAAAAGAGATTACCAAATTTAAGTGAACTTTGTGATTGAATTGTGTGGACTATAAGACACAAGTGCAGAATTAGGCCATTTAGCCCTTTGAGTCTGCTCTGGAATTCCCACGTGGCTGATTTGTTATCCCTCTCAACCCCATTCACCTGCCTTTTTCCTGTAACCTTTGACCCCTTACAATTACAGAACTCTTGACCTTCGGTTTAAATATACCCAATGACTTGGCCTCCACATCCATCTGTGGCAATGAATATCACAGATTCATCAGTACTATGTGTATGTACATATTACATTTACACAGTGCTGTACGCTAACCTTACTTATGGCTTACTCCAGATTCACCCTGTGTTTACATGAGACAGTGGCGTTAATGACAATATCCTGATTGCCCAGTGAAAAGTCAGTTTTGATGTGAATAGACAAATGGGACTGCCTGCC
The DNA here is from genome assembly GCF_963921235.1 of Mobula hypostoma. NCBI lineage: Eukaryota > Metazoa > Chordata > Chondrichthyes > Myliobatiformes > Myliobatidae > Mobula > Mobula hypostoma. Next base: position 132,121,393 of record NC_086106.1, on the reverse strand, counting down.
TGGGAAACACAGTCAACATGGATGAGTTAGGCTGAAGGGCCTGTTTTCATAAGGCCATAAGACATGGGAGCAGAATTGGGCCATTTAGCCTATCGAGTCTGCTCTGCCATTCAATCATGACTGATCCTTTTTTTTCCTCTCCTCAGCTCCACTCCCCGACCTTCTCCCTGTAACCTTTGATGCCGTGTCCGATCAAGAGCCTATCAAGTTCTGCCTTAAATACGCCCAATGACCTGGCCTCCACAGCTGCCTGAGGCAATAAATTCCACAAACTCACCACCCTCTGGCTAAAGAAACTTCTCTGCATCTGTTTTAAATGGATGCCCCTCATTTGCCACTTTCTTACCCATTTTCCTAATCAGTCTAAGTCCTTCTACAGCCTACCTGTTTCCTCAGAACTACCTGCCCCTCCACTAATCTTTGTGACATCTGCAAACTTGGCAACAAAGCTATCTATTTCATCATCTAAATCAATGATATACAGCATAAAAAGAAGCAGTCCCAACACCAACCCCTGCGGAACATTACTAGTCACTGGCAGTCAACCAGAAAAAGATCCTTTTATTCCCACTGGCTGCCTCCTACCAATCAGCCAATCCTCTAACCATGCCAGTAACTTCCCTGTAATAACATGGGCTCTTAACATGGTAAGCAGCCTCATGTGTGGCACCTTGTCAAAGGCCTTCTGAAAGTCCAAATGTACAATATCCATTGCACCCCCTTTATCTATCCTACGTGTATGCTTCTCAAAGAATTCCATCAGGTTCGTCAGACAAGACTTTCCCTGAAGGAAACCATGCTGACTGTGCCCTATCTTGTCCTGTGTTACAAATACTCCATAACCTCATTCTTAACAATGGATTCCAACTTCTTCCCAACCGCTGAGGTCAGGCTAACTGGTCTATAATTTCCTTTCTGCTGCCTTCCTCTTCTTAAAGAGTTGAGTGACATTTGCAATTTTCCAGTCCTCTGGCACCATGTCAGAGTCCAATAATTTGAAAGATCCTTACGAATGCCTCCACCATCTCTACTGCTACCTCTTTCAGAACCCTAGGATGCAGTTCATCTGGTCCAGGTGACCTATGTACCTTTGGGTCTTTCAGCTTTTTGAACACCTTCTCCCTTGTAATACTCACTGCACTCACTTCCCTTCCCTTATACCCTTCAACATCTGGCACAATGAAGTGTCTTCTACAATGGAGACTAATGCAAAATTCTCATTTACTTCATCTTTCCATGCTGTAATTCTCTGACTCTATAAATCTTTGGGCACCTCCTTGATCTAATCTCTTTCAAATTTAAAGATAATCTTCATTGTCATATATGTATTGAAATATACAGTGAAGCATGTCATTTGCATCAACAGCCAACACAGTCCAAGATGTTTATCCTTTTGCTTCTCTCATTTTTTTTCTCTCCCTCTTGGTAGAGCTTGTCTTGACACCAGTGAATGTGGAAACCTGAGTAGCTGTCGAACTCTAAGGAGCTACAAGGAAAGCTATGAATATGCACAGCTGGGTAAATCAGAAATGCTGAATTACTCCATCAATATTTACGATGATGGCAACACTCTTTCCATTGTCACAAATTCTGGTAAGCCTGCAACAGAAAGGAATTTATTGTTTTTTTTTAATGTACAGAAGTAAACCATCCCCATGCTTCCAATCTACAGAAAACAACCCTTGGAATCGCTTGAATTAAGATTAAGGATGTTGTATCCTGATGTGTTAGTGATCCAAAGGTTCTTCAGAAGTTGAGAAAGGGGCATTAAACAAGTTCAAGTTTATTGTCATTTGAGGTACATATATACTACCAGAAAAAGCAACGTTCCTTTGGACCACAGTGCATCCACAAAACATACATCGCACAGCAGATAAAACAATATTACTATGAATAAGTTAATGAAATACAATTTTAAAAGCATGTAGTGTGCAGCACAGGTAAACAGTACAGTAAACTGTAAACAGCTCAGTGTCCTAGCAACGAAACCTTGGTGGTGGCAGGGTATTCATTAGGCTCACAGACTGAGGAAAGAAGCTGTTACTCAGTCTGATGATCCTAGTCCTGACGCTCTTGTATCTCTTTTATGAACTTTGCTAAAAACTTGTTGCTTACGGCTGTTTTATTAAATGCCGCAAAAACAAAAAGCAAATGAGAGAGAACAAAGAAAAGATAAAGGGAAAGATCAATCATGGCTGTCAGCTACTCAGACAGAAATTCCAGTGATAACAATTATTCCTTAAAATAGCCAGATTCCAGTGCGTGACACCTGCTACTGAAAACTAAGAAACTTCCAGAAAAATACCGAAGGAATATATCATAATTTCTGGAAAATTTACTGGACAATTGCACAGGTGTCATGGTAGCACAGCAGTTTTCACAATGTTTTTGTAGCTCAGGGCATTGGCGTTCATAGTTGCAATGTCATTTGTAACGAGTCTGTACGTTCTCCCTATGGAATGTGTGGGTTTTCTCAGGGTGCTCCAGTCTCCTCCCACAGTCCAAAGATATACTGGTAGGTTGTTAATTTGGGGATTGTAAAGTGTCCTATGAATAGGCTAGGGTTAAATTGGGTGTTACTGGGTGGTGCAGCTTGTAGGGCCTGTTGTTCGCTGTATCTCAATAAAAAGGTAGGGTATAAAGGTGATTATATAAAATTACAAGCAATCATTGGAAATTAAACTGCAATTCGACACCCAACCCAGCAAGATTATAAGGATATAATCTCACATGCAACACGTTGTTGTGATCATTTGAAAGGGCTTTGCAAGCGTCGTCAGCAGTAACTTTCACTGAGAATGAGATGTGTACCTGAGAAGGAAAAAGGTGTAAGTCATAAAGAAACTGCTTGGGGAAGCAGGGTTGACTGAACAACTCTATTGAAGTATAAACAGAGGAGAATCTGCAACGTTTGTGTGTGTGGGTGTGTGTGTATAAAGGCCTAGATAGATGATGATGATGACATTAACTCAGACCAAAGGCCAGCGTCGGGCATTTTTCATGCCTTACAAGGTGCGGAATGAGAGACTGTCTGGCGTGTCACTCCACACACAGACATTTTGCAGTACAGTATGTTTCTTTATTTTACGAGGTGGAGTTGTGAGCTCAACAGTCAACCCGGCACGGATGGAAAGCATACTCCGAAACGGCCCGATTGGATTCGAACCCAGGAACCTCCGTTTCGGAGTCCGGCACTGATGTCACTGCGCCACCAGCCGACAATAGAGTGACTTTGAAAGGATATTTCCAGTAATGGGAGAGTAGAGTTTAGCACAGCCTTGGGATACAAAGATGACCCTTTGTAACAGAGAAGTGGAAGAGGGTGCCAGAGGGTGGTGAATCTGTGGAATTCATTGCCATGTACGGCTGTGGAGGGCAAGTCATTGGGTGTATTTAAAGCAAAGTTTGCTAGATTCTTGATTAGTAAGAGCGTTAAAGGTTTTGGGTAGAAGCTAGGAGAATGAGCTTAGGAGGGATAATAAATCTGCCATGATGGAATGGTGTAGTTCAGCCATGATGGGGCGAATGGCCTACTTCTGCTCCTATGTCTTCTATTAACTCTACTAAAGTGCTGTGGAAACACAAAGGAGTGCAGATGCAGGAATCTAGATATAAACTAAACTACTGGCATAACTCGTGCTGATTGTTTTGTGGTGGATCCTTGCCGCCCATCCCATGATCTCCTTGACCCACTACCATTAGGAAGGAGGTACAGGAGCATCAGGACTAGGACTGCCAAACTGGGTAGCAGCTTCTTCCCTAAGGCTGTGAGACTAATGAATACCCTGCCATCACAGAGGTCTCGTCACCAGGACAACGAGGTGTTTACTGGATTGTTTACTGTTTACTGGTGCTGTGCACTACATGCATTAAACGTATTTAATGTTTTAACTTATTTAACTTATTTGTGGGTGCAATGTGGTCCAAAGGAACGTTGTTTTGTTTGTTTGTATGTATGTACAGTCAGGTAACAATGAACTTGACACAGGGTCTTGACCTGAAATATCGAATATCCTTTTGCTTCCACAGATGCTGCTTGATCAGCTAAGTTATTCCAGTAGTTTTGTTGTTCTACCAAATTGCTATTTTTTCACAGGATGGGATGAAGGTCTTGCTAAATGATAGTATGTAAAAGATGTTTTATTTTACATATGAACAGGATCCCATGGGACACATGTGGCTGCAATTGCTGCTGGGCACTTTCCAGAAGATCCAGAGAGGAATGGCGTAGCTCCTGGAGCCCAGATTTTGGCCATTAAAGTGGCTGACTCCAGGTTAAACACGATGGAAACTGGGACCAGCTTAATCCGTGCCGTGAGTGACCTTCTCTTAAAGCCCATGAAGTGATAGTGAAATATAGCACAGAGGCTGTTTGGCCCATCTAGTCCATGCTTTAAACCATATAAATTGCCTACTTCCATCGACCTGCACCGGGCTATAGCCCTTCATATCCCTACTATCCATGTGCCTTCCAAACTTCTCTAAATGTTGAAATCAAGCTTGCATGCACACCTTGTCCTGGCAGCTCATTCTACACTCTCACCACCCTCTGAGTGAAGAAATTTTCCCTCAGGTTCGCCTTAAACTTCGCACTTTTCATCCTTAACCCATGGTTATAGATCCACCCAACCTCAACGGACAAAGCCTGCTTGCATTTACCCTATCTATACTATCTACTACAGTTGATGTCAGAAATTTGCATACACCTTGGCCAAATACATTTAAACTCAGTTTTTCACAATTCCTAACACTGAATCCTAGAAAACATTCCCTGTCTTAGGTCAGTTAGGATCGCTACTTTATTTTAAGAATGTGAAATGTCAGAATAATAGTAGAGGGAATGATTTATTTCAGCTTTTATTTCTTTCATCAGTTTCCCAGTGGATCAGAAGTTTACATACATTTTGTTAGTATTTGGTAGCATTGGCTTTAAATCGTTTAACTTGGGTCTAACGTTTTGAGTAACCTTCCACAAGCTTTTGACAGTAAGTTGCTGGAATTATGTTCCATTCCTCTGGACAGAACTGGTGTAACTGAGTCAGGTTTGTAGGCCTCCTTTCTCTCACACACTTTTTCAGTTCTGCTCACAAATTTTGTATTGGGTTGAGGTCAGGGCTTTGTGATGGCCGCTCCAATACCTAAAACTGCTTTTTTGAGGAATAGAGAGCATGTCTGTAGGGTGAGTACTTTGTTCTGGGTGTCAGATGTGGTAGTGCTGGGAATCTTTCAGTCTCCCAGATGGCCACATTTGCACCAGGTGCACCGAGATGCAGCTCCTGAGAGACCGTGTTAGGGATCTGGAGCTGCGACTTGATGACTTACAGCTTATTAGGAAAAGTGAGCAGGAGATAGATGGGAGCTACGGGGAGTAGTCAACCCCAAGGCTGCAGGAGTTAGACAAGTGGGTGACTGTCAGGGAAGGGAAGGGAAGAACTCAGATACTGTTGAAGTCAGAAGTTTACATTCACCTCGGGGTCCTCCAGTTTCTTCCCACAGTACAAAGACATACCAGTTGATTGTTGTAAATTGTCTGGTAAATTAGGCTAAGGTCAAATAGGTGTGTGGCAGGGCAGCATGTGGGTCCTGAAGAGCCTGTTCTGTATTGTATCTCTAAATTAATAAATTATGACTGGCATTGTAAAGTCTCCTGCTAACCACTGTGCCACCCCCTCTATACTCAATGTTGCAATAATTAATAACACATAATTGTGTAATATGTAAATTGAGCTTCATGTTAATCCTTCACTTTTCAGATGATTGAGGTGATCAATTACAAGTGTGACCTTGTCAATTACAGCTATGGTGAATCAGCTCACTGGGCTAACTCTGGGTAAGTGGAAATCAATTGTGGCCTACACTGGTCTCAAATGGACATATGCTAAACTCTTTAACGTGCAGTGCCATTGACAAATTAGTTATAGCAACAGGAAGCTCTTAAGCTGCGAATCTCCTTTTCTGTTTATGGAGCTATGTCACCATAGTTCTCGTCCATCCATTATTATTCAGTACGGAGCCCATATGCAACATCCAGTTTGGAAATGGGCTGTACCACCAACCAGGCAATGTTGATATTGCTGCTCTGATGCCCCTTCCTCTATATGAATATATTTCTCTGTTCCTTCCTCTCTTGACTGTTCAGCTTCTCCTTAATTGTATCCAATTGTATTGGTTTATTGTGGTCACATGTATAAAAATCAGGTTAATATCACTGGCATATGTCATGAAATTTGTTTTGCAGCAACAGTACAGTGCAATACATAGAGTCAGAGAAGGGTACAGCACAGAAACAGGCCCTTTGGCCCGTTTGGTCCATGCCAAGCCATTTCAACTGCCTACTCCCATCAACCTGCACCGGGACCATAGCCCTCCATACCCCTACCATCCATGTACCTATCAAAATTTCTCTTAAATGTTGCAATTGAACTCACGTGCATCACTTACTCTGGCTGCTCATTTCACATTCTCACAACCCTCTAAGTGAAGAAGTTTCCTCTCATGTTCCCCTTAAACTTTTCACCTTTCACCCTTAACCCATGACCTCTAGTTGTTGTCCCACCCAACCTCAGTGGAAAAAGTCTGTTTGCATTTACCATATCTATTCCCTCATAATTTTATATATCTCTATCAAACCTCCTCTCAATCTTCTAAGTTCCAAGGAATAAAGCATTAACCTATTCAATCTTTCCTTATAACTTGGGTCCTTGTAAGTTTTCAATGTACTCTTTCAACCTTATTTACTACTTTTCTGTAGGTAGGTGACCAAAACTGCATATAATACTCCAAATTAGACCCAACATCCCATCCCTTTATTCAATACTTTGATTTATGAAGGTCAATGTGCCAAAAGCTTTATTTATGACTCTGTCAACCTGTGGCATCACTGTCAATAAATTATGGACCTGTATTCCCAGATCATTTTGTTCTACCATACTTGTCAATGCCCACTGTGTAAGACCTACCCTGGATGGTCCTACCAAAGTGGAACACCTCGCACTTGTCTGCATTAAATTCCATTTGCCATTCTGCATTGGCCATGTAGACATAAAATGGCATGCAAAAGTTTGGGCACCCCTGGTCAAAATCTCTGTTACTGTGAATAGCTAAATGAGTAAAAGATGACCTGATTTCCAAAAGGCATAAAGTTAAAGATGACACATTTCTTTTATATATTAAGCAAGATTACTTTTTTATTTCCATCTTTTACGGTTTCAAAATAACAAAAAAGGAAAAGGGCCCGAAGCAAAAGTTTGGGCACCCTCCATGGTCAGTACTTAGTAGCACCCCCTTTGGCAAGCATCACAGCTTGTAAACGCTTTCTGCAGCTACCTATGAGTCTTTCAATTCTTGTTTGTGGGATTTTAGCCCATTCTTCCTTGCAAAAGACTTGTAGTTCTGTGAGATTCTTGGGCCGTCTTGCATGCACTGCTCTTTTGAGGTCTATCCACAGATTTTCGATGATGTTTAGGATCATTATCCTGTTGTAGAAGCCGTATGTGTGTATGTATATATCTTTTCATCTTCAGCTTTTTTACAGATGGTATGATGTTTGCTTCCAGAATTTACTAGTATTTAATTGAATTCATTCTTCCCTCTACCAGTAAATGTTCCCCGTGCCACTGGCTGCAACACAAGCCCAAAGCATGATCGATCCACCCCCGTGCTCAACAGTTGGAGAGGGGTTCTTTTCATGAAATTCTGCACCCTTTTTTCTCCAAACATACCTTTGCTCATTGCGGCCAAAAAGTTCTATTTTAACTTCATCAATCCACAGGACTTGTTTCCAAAATGCAACAAGCTTGTTTAGATGTTTCTTTGCAAACTTCTTACGCTGAATTTTGTGGTGAGGATGCAGGAAAGGTTTTCTTCTGATGACTCTTCCATGAAGGTCATATTTGTGCAGGTGTTGCTGCACAGCAGAACAGTGCACCACCACTCCAGAGTCTGCTAAATCTTCCTGAAGGTCTTTTGCAGTCAAACTAGGGTTTTGATTTGCCTTTCTAGCAGCAATCTTACGAGCAGTTCTCTCAGAAAGTTTCTTGGTTTTCCAGACCTCAACTTGATCTCCACCGTTCCTGTTAACTGCCATTTCTTAATTACATTGTGAACTGAGGAAACGGCTACCTGAAAACGCTTTACTATCTTCTTATACCCTTCTCCTGCTTTGTGGGCATCATTTATTTTAATTTTCAGAGCGCTAGGCAGCTGCTTAGAGGAGCCCATGGCTGCTGATTGTTGGGACAAGGTTTGAAGAGTCAGGGTAGTTATAAAGCTTTGAAATTTCCTTTATAATATTTATAAAGCTTTGAAACGATGATTGTGAACAAGCCGTAGCCCTAACAAGCTAATTAAGGTCTGAGACCTTGGTAAAAGTTATCTGAGAGCTCAAATCTCTTGGGGTGCCCAAACTTTTGCATGGTGCTCCTTTCCTTTTTTTCACTCTAAAATTGTACAAAACAAAAATAATACACTAATCTTGCTTAAAATGTTGAAAAAAATGTTTCTTCTTTAACTTTATGACTTTTAGAGATCAGTTCATCTTCTACTCACTTAACTATTCACAGATTTTGACCAGGGTGCCCAAACTTTTGCATGCCACTATACGTATGTGTATTATGTATATATTTGGGAAAAGTAGTGCAAAAACAGAGCAAAAAAATGGCAAGATGGTGTACATGGGTTGATTGTCCTTTCAGAAATCTGATAGTGGAGAGGAAGAAGCTATTCCTGACACATTGGCTGTGTGTCTTCAGGCTGCTGTACCTTCTCCCTGATGGTAGCAGTGAGAAAAGTGCATGTCCTGGGTGATGAATGTCCTTAGTGATGGATGTACCAAGGTACAATGAAAAGCTGGTCTTGCATGCTGTTTAAATAGGTAAATTCATTACACAGTGCTCTGAGCTAGAGCATGGTAAAACAATGACAATGCAGAATAGAGTGCGGAAGCTACCGGAAAAATGCAGTGCAGGTAAACAAAGTCCAAAATATAACAAGGTAGAATGTGAGGATGTGTCCATCTTGTCATACAAGAGGTCTTTCAGGAGTCTGATAACAGTGGAATAGAAGCTGTCCTTGAGCCTTGTGGTGTGTGTTTTCAGGCTTTTAAGTCTTCCCAACAGCTCCTAACAGCTAAGTTTCATGCATGACATTGTCCTTTCATATTGCTTAAGTCATAGTGAAGTAACCTGTGCTGCAAAGTACAGTAAGCATAAAACTTGTTTGTTTTCAGTGGCCTTTTCTTTGATAAAGTCTGCTCAGTGTGTCATAATTTTAATTGCAGATAGGAATCAGCCAGTTAACTGATGTTTAGTATTTCAGCAGGTTGGCAAATTAACGAATGTTAGCAAAATAAATCCTCACATTCCTGTTAACTGAAGGGCTGTCTGCAGAAATGGTAGACTAACCAGAAATGTGAATGAAATTAACCTCTCATGATGTTTTTGAATGGAGGCCAGTGTCATCACATCTGACTTTTCCTTTGAGATTTGCTACTTATGGTGAGAGGCACTGTCTACCTCTGCCTACTAGCCAGACTCGCAAAGTGATTTTATATTCATTTTACTGCACATGCACCCTGCCAAATGATTATGGTTGAACTGTCCCAAGCTTCATCGCCCCTTCCTGCCAGCTCTCCATAGTGCTCAATGCTCAATTACTCAACATATAGTGAATACAGCCCAGTCTATCATGGGTAAAGCCCTCCTCAGCGTTGAGCACATCGACATAAAGTATTGTCGCAGGAAAGCAGCATCCCACCACCACGGGTGCCTCAGGACTCACTGGGTTCGGGAAGCTATACTCAGCCATCAGGCTCTTGCACCAAAAGGGATAACTTCACTCAACTTCACTCGCCCCATCAGTTGAAATGTTTCCACAACCTATGGAGTCACTTTCAATGATTCATCTTATGTTCTTGATATTGCTTATTGATTTATTGTTATTACTTCTTTTGTTTTGTATTTGCAGTTTGTTGTCTTTGTCTCACTGGTTGAACACCCAAGTTAATGCAGTCTTTCATTAGTTCTATTATGGTTGTTATTCTATTATGGATTTCTTGAATATGCCACAAGAAAATGAATCTCAGGGTTGTATATGGGCGTGCGCACACACACTTACTTTTTTCACGACAAAACCCTGTTATATTAAAACTGATTCAGAGGCTGTGTCCACTATATGTTGAGTAATTGAGTATTGAACACTATGGAGAACTGGCAGGAAGAGGAGATGAGGCTTGGGACAGATCAGCCATGATCATCTTGAATGGTGGAACTGAATCCCTGCCCACTTTCATGTGCGTTGTCTGACAGTACGTTCCCTAGTGTAAATGATGCCTCTGTTCTCAGACCAGTGGTGGGTCTCAAGCAGTAATTTTGGGACTTTACTTAAGTTCCAAACTTGCTGATTTGAGGCAAAGGTTCACTTTTCTGTACATAATTGTTCACAAAATCCAGGTTTTCAAGTCATTGCTGACAATCCATTCTAATCATCAATTAAACTGTCCTTTATTCTTCTAGGGATGTGATTATATTATGTGGCTAGAACAAAGAAACTTAAAAAAATTTATAGGTTTGCATCTTACTCATAATTTTCTTTCTCACTGAGCTTTGAAAGCTTGGATGTTTTAATCTCTGCCTTTTTAAGTCACATTGATGTAGCTGAGGATCAAATCCTCTTCATTGTTTTCCCTCTCAACAGCATCTGAGAACCTGAAAATAATTTTTTATCTATTTTGATTTCCACCTATAAACCAATCCTCTGTTGTGCTCAATGTGCTGTAATTTCATGTGACACTTTATCAAATGTTTTTAAAAAATGCAAAGGAACAATGTTTTTTTCCTTTTTTAATTGATTTCACTCTTTTCTAAGAAAAAAATCTCCCAGTCTCATGCCTATTTATCTTTTCCTTTCACCCTGCCCCTCATTTAAAATAATTTATTTCACATTCATAAACATAAATGTCAATGTTTTCCCAAGCTAACCTTGTTTCTCACTTTCATCTTTGCTATCTTTAATACAGTTCCATTTGAAATACTTCCCGCAATTCTCTTGTAACTGATATAGTAATTACTGCCAGGATAACCACAAATTGTTATCTGACCATTCATCTCACAACTGAAATGTTGGAGTAAAATGCACTTACGGGTGTACTGAAAGGGGGAGGGGGGAAGCCCAGAGGATGGGCAAGGAGTATAGTGAGAGAGACAGAGAGAGAAAAAGGAGAGAATGAGTGTATGTACATATCTATATCTATCTATCTATCTATCTATATATATATATACACACACACACACACACACACATATATATATAATATATTACATGTATTATATATATAAAATAAATACCCTCTCACTATACTCCTTGCCCATCCTCTGGGCTTCCCCCTCCCCCTTTTCTATCTCCCTCGGCCTCCTGTCCCATGATCCTCTCATATCCCTTTTGCCAATCACCTGTCCAGCTCTTGGCTCCATCCCTCCCCCTCCTGTCTTCTCCTATCATTTTGGATCTCCCCCTCCCCCTCCCACTTTCAAATCTCTTACTAGCTCTTCCTTCAGTTAGTCCTGACGAAGGGTCTCGGTCCCGAAACGTCGACTGTACCTCTTCCTGGAGATGCTGCCTGGCCTGCTGCGTTCACCAGCAACTTTGATGTGTGTTGCTTGAAATTCCAGCATCTGCAGATTTCCTCGTGTTTGCGTTTATAGGATTAAATGCCTGTGGGAAGAAGCTTTTAAGATCTTATGAAGCCTTTGTTTCAATAGCCCAATAGCACTTTCGAGAAAGGAGCTTTTCGAAAATTCATCTTGCTGGGTGTGTAGCATCTGCAATGAATCTTCCTGTGTGCTTCTATGTCCTGCATTATTGTAGACTGCAGCCAATAATAGTTTCTGCTGACCTGATAGTTTGCTGTATTTTTCACATATTGTGAGTTGAAGGAAGTGAGCCCCTGGTGAGCAAAGGAAAGGCTTTAAAAGTTACTTCAAATCCCTCATAAATCCAACGTTACATAGCAGAAATCCAACGTTACATCTAAAAACTGGGAAGACATTCCACTCAATAGATACACCTAGAGGAAATCTGTTTAAGAGGAAGCTGCACTGTTTGAGAACCATCTCCACTCTGCTGCAGTGAATAAGTGGTAGCTGTGAAACGAAAGGCTGAACAACCAAAAGACCCAACCACTAACCACAGCCACAACTTACTCTTGCCCACATGCACCAGAATATGTGGATCCCGGATCAGCCTCTACAGTCACCTGAGGACTTCTCAATAGACAACTCCTGAGGAGAACATCATACTTAACTTGAATGATCGCACTAGTATTACTACTACTACTGTGAGAGGATGCTGCACCAAACTAGTCTGTAAGGAGCTTGTAAGTTCATTGCATAACAATGTGGATTTCCTTCCAAATTCCAAAGATGTACAGGTTAGAGATAGTAAGATGTGAGCATGCTATGTTGGTGCCGGAAATATAGTGACACTTGTAGCTTGCCCCTCAGCACAATCCTCAGACTGTGTTGGTCATTGATGCAAATGATGCTGTATGTTCTGATGTTCCACCGTACATGTGACAAATAGAGCTAATTTTTAATATTTATCCTTTGGATTCCATAGCACAATCCCTGACATACACCACAATTCTTCTTTTTATGCTCTTACCTATTTACTTTGCCCAATCAACATGCAAGTTAAAATCTTACATGATAGTTGCGGTTCCTGTCAAACATGCCCTAGATATTGGAGACACAAGAGAGTGCAGATGATGGAATCTGGAGCAACAAACAATTTACTGGGAGGAATTCAGTGGGTCAAGTCGTGTCTTTGGTAGTGGGATGGTGCTCGAGAAGGAATTGTCAACCTGCATCAGAGGCCTCTGTGGGCCTGCTGGCATCTGTACTGGGTTAGGAGCTACATAGTAGGGGAATTGAGGGTTATGGGGAAAAGGCAGGTAGATGGAGCTGAGCTTACGGACAGATCAGCCATGATCTTATTGAATGGCAGGGCAGGATGGCCTGCTCTTGCTCCTATTTCTTATGTTTTTTTTAAATTTAATTTTTATTTGGATAAGGAATTCACAATTATCATGTACTTTTTTCACACATATAACCTTTTCCATTTTTTTATATGTACAAAACCACAATTATTTATACATTCTTAAGTAGACATTGAGATGATATAAAAGGAAAATAAACATTTAAATAGATAATTATGTACTGTGATAAATCTAACCTATTAGGCTAAGTAATGAAATTAGTTGTTAAGAAAAATGGTAATAATAGTTTCCATACAACCCTTCTGGACCATTTCCACTGGTCCAAAATGTTGCATACAAGCCTATATACCAACCATTGTAGGTGTTTATATCCCAATTTGTTCGTGCTTGTTCCTGCCCGCAGACATAATTATCCAATCCCTATGTACTTATTTACTTAATTTTTTCATTTTTTTTTATCCCTTTCCCAAATCTTTCCCTTTACTTGTGTTAATTCTCTATTTTCCAAAAAAAAACAACAAACATTTAGACTAGGGGTGCTTACGTTAGCAATATTACTGTGTTGATGAGAAGAGCAATATAAATCATTAGGAGAGTCATCTAAAGTCTGCTCGCATTGGGGTTATATATTCAATCCATTTATTCCAGATTTGATAAAATATGTGAGTTTAGCCTCCATAGTGTTTTCCTCATTTTCCTTTCCAGGATTAGAGACATAGAGACTGGGCTATGATCCGACAGATCAATTGTTGCAATATTACAGTTTTTTATCCTGAGTCTATCTGTATTAAAGATAAAGAAATAGTCTATCCTTGAATAGGCTGAATGAGGGAAAGAGTAATATGTATAATCTTTACTAGTAGGGTGTAATTCCCTCCAGACATCTATAATTCCCAACTCCTCCATCAATGAATTCACTTTCCGAGTCAGAGGTTTATTCTGAGTAACTATTCTTGAAGAATCTAATATAGGATTTAATCTAATATTAAAATCCCCTCCACAAATTACTACCCCTCGAGAACTGACCATTAGGTCAAAAATGTGTCTATAAAATGACCATTCACTACCTGGAGGAGCATAAACATTCAGCAATGTTATTTCTGTACCTTCTATTCTTCCTGTGATTTTTACAAACCGTCCTTCTTTGTCTCTAGTCTCTGAAATATGTTCATAATTAAGAGTACTTGATATTAAAGTAGCTACCCCTCTTTTGTGACTCAATTTATATGATGAATAAAATACATGCTTAAAGCCCATTCTTTTTAATTTTCCATGTTCAGATTGGCTCATATGTGTTTCCTGGAGGAAAGCTATTTGTGCCCTCTCTTTTTTCAATTTAGACATAATCTTATTTCTTTTAATTGGATTCAAAACCCCATTAACATTATAGGAAATTATTTTTACCAATTCAGTTTGCATTTTTCTCTAGTAGAAAAAAAGCACTCTCCTTTTCTAACCAAACAGCAATCCCTTCTCAACAGTAAACCAAGACATATAACCACACCCTAGACATTTCTGAACGTATAACATATGAAAATTTTCCCCGACTTCCCACAGTGAGGCCTGAGCACCGACCCGCCACAGTTCAGAGGGATAGCCTCTATCTTCACCCTGTGTTAGAGGGCCCTCAGCAGTTTGAATAATCATAAGAGAATTTTCTCCTATTTATGTCTCAACCATATTGCTATCATTCAAGTTATTCCGCCTAGTTTATTTTCAGTTACCAGTTTTCATTTTACTTTTAAGTCCGATTTACTCTTTTCAGTCATTTCTCTTAATTAATCTGATTCTCTGTACATTCGCGTCTGAATATTTGCAGCTTTTCCTTGTAGTTTGACACTCTGGTTCGAGTGGAGCGTCCTCGCCCCACTAACTGCCACGACTTCAGCCGAATCATCTCCAGTAGCGACTCCGGTTGGGTGATAACTTTAATAGGTAGTCCCCGGTCCGCCAGGTCCGACGTTGCCTCTTCCACCGTAGCGTAAGTTTTTGTCCCTTCGTCGTAAAAGACTCTCAGCCGAGCTGGATACAGGGTCTGGAATCTGATGTTGTTTTCCTTCAGGACTCTCCATGTTTCCGTATATTCCTTCCGTCTGGCAAGAATCCCCGGTGCGTAGTCGTGGTCTAAACTGATTTTGCAGTTGTTCCACGTGAAACCTTTCTTTTGCCATGCTCTTTTAAGCACCTCTTCCTTCGTTCTGTAATTGAGAAATCTGATCAGAATCGATCTGGGCTGGGCGCCTGCCGGAGGCTGTGGTGCCAACGCGCGGTGAGCCCTTTCTATCTGTAGGTCTTTTGCGGCCGGTATATCAAGGTTCTCTCTCAGCAGCTTCTCTATGAAGGGAATCATCAATCCGGGTTTACCTTCGGTTCCTTCGGGAACTCCGTAGATCCTCACATTTTCCCTTCTCGAGCGGCCTTCTTGATCTATTAGTTTCCACTGGAGTTGGTCTTGTAGCTCCAGCATTTCTGCTATCACTTCCTCGGCGTTTTGTAGCTTCTCTTCAATTCCAACAATCCTCGCTTCGGCTTCATCTATCCGCGAGTTAGTTTTTACTATTTCTCCTTTAATATCTTCCAGCTGTTTGCTGTTATCTTGTCGGAACTCACGAATCTCTCCGAGAATCAAAGACAGAGTCACCGATTCCCCCTCATTATCTCCGTCCTGGCTTGCCATGGGAGAGCTAGGCCCGTCGCCTTGCTGCATCTCTTTATGTTTATCAGCTTTCGAAGCAGACTTTTTATTCTTGTTCTTAGACATCATCCTTGCCCCTTTTATTAATATAGTTATGCAATATTAAGTATTTGTCTAAATTCGATTTTGGGGCAGTTTACCTTCTTTTTTGTCGAGAGACCTTTTCCTTACGCCGCCATTCCCTTGATGACCCGGAAGTCCCCCCCCCCCTATTTCTTATGTTCTTAACCCCTCCCATTGGTACTGCCCTTTGCTGTTCACTCAGTAGAAGATAAGCTGGACCAGGACAAGATCCTATGCACTATCAATTTTCAGGCAATGCCACTGAGGGCCTTGGGCTATATTATTTTTTTTATGACTTAATGACTGTATGCTTTTCTCCTGTCATAACCGTATGTGCTGTGTGTTGCTGGTACTGTGCTTTGCACCTTGGCCCCAGAGGAATGCCATACCATTTGGCTTATTCACATATGGATTAATGATAGTTGAACTTGAGCTAACTCCATATACTCACCTCCTCCACCCTTTGCCCTATTTTTTTCATATTTAGTTCAAAGACCCATTTCGGATTTAGGATAGGCATTGGATATCTTGAGTTATTTGTGACTGTATTTCTGCTACTGTAACAATAAGTGCTATGTGCTCTGTGCTGCTGGTACTTTGTTTTGTACCTTGGCCTCTGAGGAACACTTTCATGTGGCTGTATTCATGTATGGTTGAATGACAAACTTGAACTTGATCGTGGGAACAAATTCCACAGATTTACCACCATCTGACTAAAGTAATTTCTCCGCATCTCAGTTCTAAAAGGATGTCCTTCAATCCTAAAGTTGTGCCCTCTTGTCCTTGAATCCCCTACCATGGGAAATAACTTTGCCATTTCTAATCTGTTCAGACCTTGTAACATTTGGAATGTTTCTATGAGATCTGCCCTCATTCTCCTGAACTCCAGGGAATACAGCCCAAGAGCTGCCAGACGTCCCTCATACGGTAACCCTCTCATTCCTGGAATCATTCTCATGAATCTTCTCTGAATTGAGTCTGCTCCGCCATTCAATCATGGGCTGATCCTTATAGAGCCTCAACATCACATCCCAGCTCTTATATTCTATACCTCTAGAAATGAATGCCAACATTGCATTCGCCTTCCTCACAACTGACTCAACCTGCAGGTTAATCTTTAGGGTATCTTGCAGAAGGACTCCCAAGTCTCTTTGCATCTCTGCATTTTGAGTTCTCTCCCCATCTAAATAATAGTCTGCCCATTTATTTCTTTTTCCAAAGTGCATGACCATACACTTTCCAACATTGTATTTCATTTGCCACTTCTTTGCCCATTCCCCTAAACTATCTAAGTCTCTCTGCAGGCTCTCTGTTTCCTCAACACTACCTGCTCCTCCACCTATCTTTGTATCAGCGGCAAATTTAGCCACAAATCCCTTAATACCGTAGTCCAAATCATTGACATACATCGTAAAAAGTAACGGTCCCAACACTGACTGCTGTGGAACTCCACTTGTAACCGGCAGCCAGCCAGAATAGGATCTCTTTATTGCCACTCTCTGGTTTCTGCCGATCAGCCAATGCTCCACCCATGCTAGTAACTTCCCTGTAATTCCATGGGCTCTTATCTTGCTAATTAGCCTCATGTGTGGCACTTTGTCAAAGGCTTTCTGAAAATCCAAGTACACCACGTCTATTGCATCTCCTTTGTCTACCCTGCTTGTAACTTCCTCAAAGGTTTGCAGTGGGTTTGTCAGGCAGGATCTTCCTTTCAGGAAGCCATGCTGGCTTTGATATGAGTCACCAGCTTCCTCTCATAATTCACCTTTATCTTCCGAATGACCTTCTTTGTTTCCTTCTGCAAGTTTTTAAAAGCTCCCCAATCCTCTATCTTCCCACTGCCTCTGGCTTCGTTTTATGCTCTCTCCTTTGCTTTGACTTTGGTTCTGACTTCACTTGTCAGCTACGGTAGTGTCCTTCTTCCCTTTGATAATTTCTTCTTATTTGGAATATACCTGTCTTGCACTCCCCTCATTTTTCACAGAAACTCCAGCCATTGTTGCTCTGCTGTCCTTCCTGCAAATATCCCTTTCCTGTCAACTTCTGCCAGTTCCCCTCTCATGCCATTGTAATTTCCTTTATTCCACTGAAATACCGATACATTAGATTTTATTTTTTTCCCTCTCAAATTTCAAAGTGAACTTGATCATATTGTGATGCCTGTTCCCTCAGGTTCCTTAACCTTAAGCTCTCTTATCACCTCGGGATCATTGCACAACACCCAATCCAGCACAGCCGATCCCCTAGTGGGCTCAACAACAAGCTGTTCTGAAAAGCCATCCCTTAGACGTTCTACAAATTCTCTCTCTTGAGGTCCCTAACACGGTCTCTCAGGAGCTGCATCTCGGTGCACCTGGAGCAGGTGTAGCCATCTGGGAGACTGGAAGATTCCTAGGACTCCCACATCTGACACCCATAGCAAAATACTAACACTACCAACATGCACTCTAATCCCTCAAAAAAAAACAAAAAGCAAAGTCCACTTACCCACTTACCTTGCCTGAATGAGCCAAAGCCTATCAATCCTACTCCCTCCACTGGCCTACTCCCAACAACTGGCCTCCCCGACAATGGACGCTCTGCTTATCCCTTCGGTACTTTTATTTAGTTCGTCGAGCTTAGCTGCTGCCGCTGATGGGCCCCGCACAATGGACTAACGCCCGCAAAGCTCTCGTTTTAAATCACCGCCTCTGACCTGCGTGAAGTACTCGTTCGTCGAGCTTAGTTGCCGTCGCTGATAAGCCCTGCACTTGCCTCCCATAGAGTCCAAGGGAACACCTTGTCAGGTCCTGATGATTTATTCACCCTGATTTGCCTCAGCGTAGCATACATCTCCTCCTCTGTAATCCGTGAAGTTGATGCTGCTTTGCCTCAGTTCTGTAGACTCTGTATCTGTCTCCTGAGTAAATACAGATGCAAAGAATGCATTTAAAATCTCTATCTGTTTTGACTCCACCCATGGATTACCATTCTGGTCTTCCAGAGGACTAATTTTGTCCCTTGCAATCCTTTTGCTCTGAACATATCCTCTTCACACTGTTACCATTGGGAAAGATTTTTAACTCTACCTCACTACTTTTTTTATTTTTGTTTTTTTGCGCTACTTACTTTAACTATTTAATAGACACACATATATGCGTGTGTGTGTATGATTTTTTATGTACACACACACATATTTAATGTAACTCAGCATTTTTCTATATATCAGTTTTTTCTCTATATTTATTTATCATGTAATTCTTTGTACTGCTGCCATAAAGTTAACAAATTTCATGACATATGCCGGTGATAATAACTCTGATTCTGATATCTGTGGAATCCCTTAGGATTCTCCTTTACCTTTTCTGCTCGAGCAACTATGTGTCTTTTAGCCTTCCTGATTTCTTTCTAAGTTTGGGAATGTACAAACTCCCATAGGGTGGGAATTAAACCTGGATCAGTGGTGCTGTACATTGTTGCACTAACCATCATGCTACTGTGCAGTTCTCCGAATGGTTGTGATGTCGGGAGATGAGAATTGTTCACACAGTGACCTGAAGTGTAGTGACTGAAGCAGCAGTGGAAGTAATTTCAGCTGCAACTTCTAATACGAAATTGGGTCAATATAACAGGAGAAATTCTGGGGATTGTAGTAGTAGCAGATGGAAGTGGGATTAATTGAGACATGCCATCTTATTACTATCCTCAGGGAGGAGGTACAGGAGCCTGAAGGCACACACTCAATATTTTAGTAATGGCTCCTTCTCCTCCACTGTCAGATTTTTGATTGGACAATGAGTTCTACCTCATTTTTTTCCCTTTTTTTTTGGTTTTCTTTCTGCACTATATATTTAATTAATTTTTTTCGGATATATTTCTTATTGTTATTTTGTACTGCTGCTGCAAAACAACAAATTCCATGATGTACTCCAATGATATTAAACCTGATGCAGGTGACACTGAACCTGTATTGATGATGTTGGCTTTCTAATTTTTCATCCAGGAGGATATGCAAGGTGATTGAAGAGGCGGTTCTGAAGCACAACATTACCTTTGTGTCCAGTGCTGGCAATAATGGACCCTGTCTGTCCACAGTTGGTGCTCCAGGGGGTACTTCCACGTGTATCATTGGTAAGTTCGAGAACATCGTCGTTGGTTGTCAGTTGTATCTGGCTATGACGGAGGAACCTGTGCAGGAGAATATTTAAAATGGAAAAGCAGTTGCACTGGGGCAGTTTCACTCTCTCGACCTTGGAAGTCTGGGTGCAGTGGATCCGGGTAGTCATTACAACTGGGATCTTCCTTTATTGCTGCAGATGGCCATCGCTGCTTCTTTGCCTTTTCATGCCCTTTGCTCACCACAAAGTATTGCAGAACTGCCTTCCTAGCCATTGGATCTCTCCAACCAGTCCGCTGGAGCTGATTTCACATGCTAGGACAGGCATGACCCTATCTCACCGGGGTGTGAGGTCCGCCAGCGACCTTCACCTGGTTTAGTCCGCCTGTCAAAGAAGTGTACTGGGGTGTAGTCGCTGTCACATGCAAGCAGCTACTTGGAGCCACAGGTGAGAGTTGAGTGTCTGGTGCGGCCCAAAGGTGAGTGAGCTGCCCCAGAGTGGACATGACAAGCTCCTTCGCCAGAGGTGCTACCCCAACCTGAATATCGCATGTACCACAATTGTGAGAATAGACCTCATTAAACTGATCAGAATAACTCACTTTCCTAAAGTAGTTTTATATTTGCTTTCCTGGTTTGAGTTGACACACTCAGCTTTTAAAGTGTTTCTGCTGCTGTTAATTTCATCTTCTACGTGCTATGGGACATTAATAATTGGACATATGGCAAATATAGTCATTGATACGTACAGTGAAATGTGTCAAACGTTGACTGATAGTTTCCACGGATGCTGCCCGACCTGCTGAGTTCCTCTAGTGTGTTGTCAGTGAAATGTGTCGTGTGTGTTAATGACCAGCACAGTCTCAGGATGTGCTGGGGTATCCTGCAAGTATTGCCATGCTTCCAGCACCATCATAGCATGCCCACAGGTTATTAACCCTAAATGTCCTGTCTTTGGAATGTGGGAGGAACCCAGAGCACCCGGAGGAAATCCATGTAGTCTCAGGGAGAACATACAAACTCCTTACAGACACCAGCGGAAATTGAACCCCAATCAGTGATTGCTGCCACTGTAAATTTGCTTCTTGGTGTAGAAGATCATAAGACATAGGAGCAGAATTAGACCATTCAGCTCTTTGAGTCTGGTCTGCCATGCCATCGTGATTGAATTATTATCCTCCTCAGTCCCATTCTCCTGCCTTCTCCCTGTTACTTTTGATGCCCTTGCTATTCAAGAACCTATCGACCTCTGCTTTAAATATACCCAATGATTTCGTTTTCACAGCCTGTCTGTGCCACTGAATTCCACAGATTCGCGATGCTCTGGCTAAAGAAACTTATCTTTATCTCTGTTCTAAATGAACATCCCTCTATTCTGAGGCTGTGCTCTCTGGTCCTAGACTCATCCATGATAGGAAACATCTTCTCTATGTCTACTCTTTCAAAGCCTTTCAATATTTGGTAATCCTGTCCTTGTCAGATATATTGTCATGTACCTCCTCTGGACCCTTTCCAATGCCAGTACATCACTTGTATATGATGCCCAAAAGTACTCACAATACTCTACGTGCAGTCTGTCATCCTTGCTTTTATTTTCTAGTCCTCTCAAAATGAATGCTGGCATTGCATTTACCTTCCTTACCACTGACTCAAATTAACTTTTAAGGAATGCAGCACGAGGACTTCCAAATCCCTTTGCACCTCTGATTTTTGAATTTTCTGCCTATTTAGAAAATATTCCACGCCTTTATGCTCTCTACTGTAACTGTACACTTCCTGACACGAATCCATCTGCCACTTCTTTACCCATTCTCCCAGTCTGTCCAAGTTCTTCTGGAGACTCCCTGCTTCCTCAACACCACGTGCCCTTCCACCCATCTTTGTATCATCTGCAAGCATGGCCACAAAGACATTGTCATCTGGTTAATTGGGCTGTCAGTCAATCGGGGTAGCTGCTTATTTGTGAAAACAGCTGGGGTTCCCTTTGTTTAATTGGGACACTATGCTGCTTAATTGGGACAGGAAAATGTTGCTGAACAGTTTCTAACAAGTTCAATTTTAATTGCCATTAACCATATGTGAATACTCATGAATGCAGCCAAATGAGACAGCATTACTCTAGGGCCGAGATACACTGTACCAACAGTCACTCACAGCACAAGGTGCAAATAGCACAAACAAGACAGCAAACATGTATAAGATATCATTAAATTAAAGTCACACAAAAAAAATTTATAGTGCATGACCCTGAGTCCATGAATCTTGCAGAGGTCTGCAGTCTGACCCCTGCAACACTTGGCTTGTCTTCTGCCGAGTGAACACTTGGGGGCAGCACCAACTGCAGCTTGAACGCGGCACCTGTGGTGGAGTGCACTGACCCCTCTCTCCTGGGCAGCTGCAAACAGGCAGCACTGTGGCTTGAGGCTTAGTCCTTGCTCTGGCCAAGGCCATGCAGCTCCCCCACTATGCCCCTGCCATACGCCAGTAATGGGACTTGCAGCATTCCTGATTAATAATGTCCAACAGGGTCTTGTGAGTACGAGAAAAGTGACTTATGATGATCAGTCGTTGTTAGACTGTATATCACCTTCATGTACCACTCCTCCAATGCCTCTCTGATAGAGGCAGCAGCAAGATCTGCACCTTCACTTTCCAGCTCCTTCACTTCCTCCACCAATGAGCAACTCCTGCAGTATTTAAGTTCTTAATGTCTGGTAGTGTTATGTGATCATTAAAAATATATTTTAAAAGGACAACAAGACCTTTGATTGATCCTGTAGAAGTCTGTGTGAATGTACACTCTGCCATCTAAGGAGGATCAGACCTGTGCACTTGTGTGGTGGTTAGACACTACACCATGCTTAGAGCGAACAGTTTTTAATAGTGTCTGTTGTGTGGGTTTGTGTTCAAAAAGCAATGATTTTTGTCGCTGATAGTTGGCGAGAAATAAGCAGCAAGACATTTCAGAACTGTTTTGCTCACTGCAGTTTCAAACATTCAGACTTGGAGATACCAGAAATGGCTGGGAGTGAAACATAGAAACATAGAAAACCTACAGCACAATACAGGCCCTTTGGCCCACAAAGTTGTGCTGAACATGTCCCTATCTTAGAAATTACCTGGCTTACCCATAGCCCTCTATTTTTCTAAGCTCCATGTACCTATCCAAAAGTCTCTTAAAAGACCCTATCGTATCTGCCTCCACCACCGTTGCTGGCAGACCATTCCACGTACTCACCACTCTCTGACCCCTGCTATCTCTTCTGTACCTACTGCCCAGCACCTTAAACCTGTGTCCTCTTGTGGCAACCATTTCAGCCCTGGAAAAAAGCCTCTGACTATCTACATGATCAATGCTTCTCATCATCTCATGCACCTCTATCAGGTCACCTCTCATCCTCCGTGGCTCCAAGGAGGAAAGGCCGAGTTCACTCAACCTGTTCTCACAAGGCATGCTCCCCAATCCAGGCAACATCCTTGTAAATCTCCTCTGCACCCTTCCTGTGGTTTCCATATCCTTCCTGTAGTGAGGCGCCCAGAACTGAGCACAGTACTCCAAGTGGGGTCTGACCAGGGTCCTATATAGCTGCAACATTACCTCTCGGCTCTTAAATTCAATTCCACGATTAATGAAGGCCAATATACCATATGACTTCTTAACCACAGAATCAACCTGCGCAGCTGCTTTGAGTGTCTATGGACTCGGACCCCAAGATCCCTCTGATCCTCCACACTGCCAATATAATATTCTGCCATCATATTTGACCTTCCAAAATGAACCACTTCACACTTATCTGGGTTGAACTCCATCTGCCACTTCTCAGCTCAGTTTTGCATCCTATCAGTGTCTCGCTGTAACCTCTGATAGCTCTCCACACTATCTACAACACCTCCATCCCTTGTGTCACCAGCAAACTTACTAACTCATCCCTCCACTTCCTCATCCAGGTCATTTATAAATATCACGAAGAGTAAGCGTCCCAGAACAGATCCCTTTGCCTTCTGTGGGCAAGCCAGTTCTGGATCCACAAAGCAAGGTCCCCTTGGATCCTATGCCTCCTTACTTTCTCAATAAGCCTTGCATGGGGTACCTTATCAAATGCCTTGCTGAAATCCATTTACACTACATCCACTGTTCTTCCTTCATCAATGTGTTTAGTCACATCCTCAAAAAATTCAATTAGGCTCGTAAGGCATGACCTGCCTTTGACAAAGCCGTGCTGACTATTCCTAATCATATTATACCTCTCCAAATGTTCATAAATTCTGCCTCTCAGGGTCTGTTCCATCAACTTACCAACCACTGAAGAAAGACTCACTGGTCTATAATTCCCTGGGCTATCTCTACTCCCTTCCTTGAATAAAGGAACAACATCCGCAACCCTCCAATCCTCCAGAACCTCTCCCTGATTCAACGATCATCACCAGAGGCTCAGCAATCTCCTCCCTCGCCTCCCACAGTAGCCTGGGGTACATCTCATCTGGTCCTGGCAACTTATCCAACCTGATACTTTCCAAAAGCTCCAGCACATCCTCTTTCTTAATATCTACATGCTCAAGCTTTTCAGTCCGCTGCAGGTCATCATTACAATCACCAATATCTTTTTCCATAGTGAATACTGATGCAAAGTATTCATTAAGTACTTCTGCTATGTCCTCCGGTTCCATACACACTTCCCCACTATCACACTTGATAGGTCCTATTTTTTTACATCTTACCCTCTTGCTCTTCACATTCTTGTAGAATGCCTTGGAGTTTTCCTTAATCCTGCCTGCTAAGGCCTTCTCATGGCCCCTTCTGGCTCTCCTAATTTCCTTTTTAATCTCCCTCCTTATTAGCCTTATAATCTTCTAAATCTCTAACATTACCTAGCTCTCTGAACCTTTTGTAAGCTTTTCTTTTCTTCTTGACTAAATTTATTACAGCCTTTGTACACCACGGTTCCTGTCTCCTACCATAACTTCCCTGTCTCATTGGAACGTACCTATGCAGAATTCCACACAAATATCCCCTGAGAACATCTGTTCCCAATTTAAGCTTCCAATTTCCTGCCTGATAGCCTCATAATTCCCCTTACTCCAATTAAATGCTTTTCTAACTTGTCTGTTCTTATCTCTCCAATGCTATTGTAAAGGAGGTAGAATTATGATCACTATCTCCAAAATGTTCTCCCACTGAGAAATCTGACACCTGACCAGGTTCATTTCCCAATACCAAATCAAGTACAGACTCTCCTCTTGTAGGCTTATCTACATATTCTGTCATGAAACCTTCCTGAACACACCTAACAAACTCCACTCATCTAAACATCTTAAAATCTCCCATCACGACAACTCTGATATTATTACACCTTTCCAGGATCTGTTTCCCTATCTGCTCCTCGATATCCCTGTTACTATTGGGTGGTCTATAAAAAGAACCCAGTACAGTTATTGACCCCTTCCTGTTCCTAACCTCCACCCACAGAGACTCTGTAGACAATCCCTCCGTGATGTCCACCTTTTCTGCAGCCGTGACACTATCTCTGATCAACAATGCCACGCCCCCACCTCTTTTGCCTCCCTCCCTGTCCTTTCTGAAACATCTAAAATCCGGTACTTGAAGTAACCATTCCTGTGCCTGAGCCATCCAAGTCTCTGTAATGGCCACGATGTCATAGCTCCAAGTACTGATCCACACTCTAAGCTCATCTGCTTTGTTCACAATACTCCTTGCGTTAAAATAGACACAACTCAAACCGTCCATCTGAGCGCGTCCCTTCTCTATCACCTGCCTATCCTCCCTCACACACTGTCTACAAGCTTTCTTTATTTGTGAGCCAACTTCCTCTTCCCCAGTCTCTTCAGTTCGGTTCTCACCACGCAACAATTCTAGTTTAAACTCTCCCCGGTAGCCTTAGCAGACCTCCCCGCCAGGATATTGGTCCTCCTTGGATTCAGGTGCAACCCATCCTTTTTGTACAGGTCACACCTGCCCCAAAAGAGGTCCTAATGATCCAGAAATCTGAATCCCTGCCCCCTGCTCCAATCCCTCAGCCACGCATTTATCCTCCACCTCATTCTATTCCTATACTCACTGTCACGTCGCACAGGCAGTAAACCGGAGATTACTACCTGTGCGGTCCTGCTTCTCAACTTCCTTCCTAACTCCCTGTAGTCTTTTTTCAGGACCTCTTCCCTTTTCCTACCTATGTCATTGGTACCAATATGTACCATGACCTCTGGCTGTTCTCCCTCCCACTGCAGGATATCTTGGATGTGATCTGAAACATCCTGGACCCTGGCACCTGGGAGGCAAACTACCATCCGAGTTTCTTTCCTGCATCCACAGAATCACCTTTCTGACCCCCTAACTATCGAGTCCCCTATCACTACTGTCTTCCTCTTCCTTTCCCTACCTTTCTGAACCACAGGGCCGGACTCTGTGCCAGAGGGACGGCCACTGTTGCTTCCCCCAGGTAGGCTGTCCCCCCAACAGTACTCAAGCAGGAGTACTTATTGTCAAGGGGTACAGCCACTGGGGGTACTCTCTAGTACATGACTCTTTCCCTTCTCTCTCCTGACTGTTACCCACTTGTCTGTCTTCCATGGCCCTGGTGTGACCACCTGCCACTCCTCTCTATCACCTCCTTGCTCTCTCTGACCAGGCGAAAGTCATCGAGCTGCATCTCCAGTTCGCTAACTCGGTCCCTTAGGAGCTGCAGCTGGACACATCAGGTGCAGATATGGCCGTCCAAGAGGCTGGGAGACTGCAGGATCTCCCACATCTGACACTGAGCACAGAAAACTGGCCTCACACACATACTATTTCCTGTCCACAATTAACACAGGTAGACCTACCTCGCCTCGTTACTGCGTAAGCCTGTTGAGCCAAAGCTCTACCACTCTGCTGCCTGCTGGATATGGCGGTCTTCTTTTTAAACTTCTCCTGCTCTACTGGCTGACGTCACGCGCTTGCGCAGTCTTGCCTCTCTTTTACCCCGAGTAGTAAAACTGCTTTTGCTCCGGAAATCCTTAGCCGTTCACTCACAGCTTTCTTGCTCCGAATCAAAAATTAAGCAACTTCACTACTCCCATCAGGCTAGGAACAATGAAGGCTTTGAAGGTATCAAAATCATCTCGAATGTTAGTGAGGATTTGGAACTTGCAAACATTGGTAACTTTGTATGAAAGCAGTCCATTATCTGTATTAGGTGTCTGTGCTGATTTTACTTATTTACAGTCAATCAAAGGAATACATTGAATTCCTTCATCAGTAACTATTAGGAATTAATACTCAGTCTTTTAGTAGTATTTGTAGTGTTCTAATTTGTTTTGAATATCATTTAACTACATAAACTTTTAGTTGGTTAAACTGTAGTTTGTCTTTTTAATGCCTTTTTATCTCTTTCCGTGAAACAAAATGCACTGGTCCCAAAGTGTCTAATTAACCAGAATCCACTGTGTTCATTAAGCAACATGCTCTGCTCTATTTCAACATCTGAAACAACAGATTAAAATTCAGAAACATCAGTCGTCATTGTGGCTATCCCTCGAAACATCTGTATATCTACAGTGGCATGCAAAAGTTTGGGCACCCCTGGTCAAAATTTCTGTTACTGTGAATAGCTAAGTGAGTAAAAGATGACCTGATTTCCAAAAGGCATAAAGTTAAAGATGACATATTTCTTTAGTATTTTAAGCAAGATTACTTTCTTATTTCCATCTTTTACAGTTTTAAAATAACAAAAAAGGAAAAGGGCCCGAAGCAAAAGTTTGGGCACCCTGCATGGTCAGTACTTAGTAACACCCCCTTTGGCAAGTATCACAGCTTGTAAACGCTTTCCGTAGCCAGCTAAGAGTCTTTCAATTCTTGTTTGGGGGGTTTTCACCCATTCTTCCTCGCAAAAGGCTTTTAGTTCTGTGAGATTCTTGGGCGGTCTTGCATGGACTGCTCTTTTGATGTCTATCCACAGATTTTCGGTGATGTTTAGGTCAGGGGACTGTGAGGGCCATGGCAAAACCTTCAGCTTGCGCTTCTTGAGGTAGTCCTTTGTGGATTTTGAGGTGTGTTTAGGATCATTATCCTGTTGTAGAAGCCATCCTCGTTTCATCTTCAGCTTTTTTTTACAGATGGTGTGATGTATACTTCCAGAATTTGCTGGTATTTAATTGAATTCATTCTTCCCTCTACCAGTAAATGTTCCCCGTGCCACTGGCTGCAACACAAGCCCAAAGCATGATCGATCCACCCCCATGCTCAACAGTTGGAGAGGGGTTCTTTTCATGAAATTCTGCACCCTTTTTTTTCTCCAAATATACCTTTGCTCATTGCGGCTAAGAAGTTCTATTTTAACTTCATCAGTCCACAGGACTTGTTTCCAAAATGCATCAGGCTTGTTTAGATGTTCCTTTGCACACTTCTGTCGCTGAATTTTGTGGTGAGGATGCAGGAAAGGTTTTCTTCTGATGACTGTTCCATGAAGGTCATATTTGTGCAGGTGTTGCTGCACAGTAGAACAGTGCACCACCACTCCAGAGTCTGCTAAATCTTCCTGAAGGTCTTTTTCAGCCAAATGGGGGTTTTGATTTGCCTTTCTAGCAGCGATCCTACGAGCAGTTCTATCGGAAAGTTTTCTTGGTCTTCCAAACCTCAACTTGACCTCCACTGTTCCTGTCAACTGCCATTTCTTAATTACATTACAAACTGAGAAAACGGCTACCTGAAAATGCTTTACTATCTTCTTATATCCTTCTCCTGCTTTGTGGGCATCATTTATTTTAATTTTCAGAGTGCTAGGCAGCTGCTTAGAGGAGCCCATGGCTGCTGTTTGTTGGGACAAGGTTTGAGGAGTCAGGGTATTTATAAAGCTTTGAAATTTGCATAACCTGGCTTTGCCTAACGATGACAGTGAACAAGCCATAGCTCTAACAAGCTAATTAAGGTCTGAGACCTTGGTAAAAGTTATCTGAGAGCTCAGATCTCTCGGGGTGCCCAAACTTTTGCATGGTGCTCCTTTCCTTTTTTTCACTCTAAAATTGTACAAAACAAAAATAATACACTAATCTTGCTTAAAATGTTGAAAAGAATGTTTCATCTTTAACTTTACGACTTTTAGAGATCAGTTCATCTTCTACTCCCTTAACTATTCACAGTAACAGAAATTTTGACCAGGGGTGCCCAAACTTTTGCATGCCACTCTATATCTGTCACCTCAGTAGGCTCCAACCTTATAAGTAGAGTCTGTTGAGATAATTAGGGAGAAACTACAGATAGTGGAGTCTGGGATTAGGGCACCGAGTTGTAACACGTAAATACTGTTACTTCATGGTAAAGTTTATAAACATTCTACGAAGGATGATTAAAGTTGAAATCCTCTCCCTTAAATTCACGTATAGTTGATTAGTTTTAAATATTATTCCAATTGGCTTTTTGGTTTGGAACAAAAAAGGAAGAGAGATGACTTGATAGAACTTACAAGATGATGAGAGACATAGATAGAGTGGATAGCCAGAGACTTTTCTCCACCAGGGTGAAATTGGCTAATATGAGAGGGCATAATTTTAAGGTGATTGGAGCAGAGTATAGAGGGGATGTCAGATGAAGGCATTTATACACAGAGTGTGGCAGATATATTGGGGACATTTAAGAGATTCTTAGAAGCAATTGGATGATAGAAAAATGGAGGGATATGTAGAAGGGAAGGGTTAAATTGATCTTAAGGTACGTTAAACAGTTGGCACAACATGTGGACCAAAGGACCTCCACTGTACTGTAAGGTTCTATGTTCATTCTGAAATTGATGGATTTTGCTCTGCATACATGCGATTAAGGGATAAGGGGAAAAGACGAGAATATGGAGTGAGGTGACAGAGTTGCCTTGGTTTTTCAATGTGGTCCGGTTGCTGTTCCTACAAAACAACACTGAAATACTTCTATTATATCAGGACTTGAGGACCTGAGTTATAGGTAAAGTTTGAATAGGTTGAGACTTTATTCCCTAGAGCATACAAGAATGAGGGAAGATTTGATAGAAATATAGAAAATTATGAGGGTATAGATAAGGTAGGTATAAGCAGGCTTCCTCCACTGAGGTTGGGAGATACTAGAACCAGAAGTCATGGGTTAAGGGTGAAAGGTGAAATGTTGAAGGAGAACATGAGGGGGAGCTTTTTCACTCAGGGTGGTGAAAGTGTGGAATTCAGTGCCAACAGAAGTGGCAAATGTGGTTTCAGTTTCAACATTTGCATAGGTACAAGGATGGGAGAGGTATGGGTGGGGGGGGGTCTATGGTCGAGGTGCGAATCGATGGGCTTGTTTCTGTGCTGTAGTGTTCTATGATTCTTTATGTTGTGATTGTGGTAGCCTAAATACATTGAGTGGCAAATGTCAAGATTATCTGTTTTCAGTGATGCTCACTGAGAAAGCAGGAGGGATAGGAAATTTTGGCATTATGTTTTACACATCACGGGTGCAGTAACTCAGCCAGAAATTTTAAAACATCCTGAGCAAATGGTGAATCAATTTGAATATAAATCTAATCTGTCAACTGGTTGCAGCTCGTCAGTGGAATCCAATTTTCACTCATGGACCTGCAGGGAAGGAAACGTTGTAGCTACCTGGTCTGCCCCAAATATCAAAGAAAACAGATTACTTGCTTGTGAACATAAGGGTGAAGGTTACAGGCAGCACTGCGAGTGCCCCATCCATGGAATGTATTGCCTGAGATTATAGTAGAGGTAGATGGATATTAGGGACTTTTAAAAGACGTTCAGATAGGCGCATGAGTGTGAGAAGAATGGAAGGATATGGACATTGTGGATCAAAAGGCCTGTTCCGGTGCTGTACTGTTCTACAGGGATATTGTCAAGTATTGTTTGACTCCAAACCAAACTATGTTAGGGAAGGTGCCAAAGCACTTGGTCAAAGTTTTGTTAAGGGTGAAGAAGAAGACAGAGGTAAAAAGTGAGGGAAAGTATTTCAAAACTTTAGACTTGGGTATCTGATGGCATGGCTACAGTAGTTCAGCAAATAAAACCATAAGACATAGGAGCACAATAGGCCATTCAGCCCATCAAGTCTGCTCCACCGTTCCATGATGGCTGATTCCTGGATCTCACTCAACCCCATATATCTGCCTTCTCACCATATCCTTTGATGCTCTGACTGATCAGGAAACGATCAACTTCCATGTTAAATGTACCCACAGACTTAGCCTCCACCACAGTCTGTGGCAGAGCATTCCACAGATGCATTACTTTCCACAGATTCCACAGATTCATTACTTTCTGACTAAAAAAAAATTCCTCTACCTCTGTTCTAGAAGGTCGCCCCCTCAATTTCAGGGCTGTTCCTTCTGGTTCTGGATGCACCCACCATAGGAAACATCCTCTCCACATCGACCCTATCAAGTCCTTCCAACATTCTGTAGGTTTTAATGAGATTTAACATTCTTCTAAATTCCAGTGAGTACAGGCCCAAAGCTGCCAAATGCTCCTCATATGTTAACCCCTTCATTTCCATAATCTCCCCTCGTGAACCTCCTCTGGATTGTCTTCAATGACAACACATGCTTTCTGAGATATAGGGCTCAAAACTGTTGACAATACAGTACTCCAAGTGGGGCCTGACTAGTGTCTTATAAAGGCGCTCAGTATTATTTCCTTGCTTTTATATTCTATTTCCCTTGAAATAAATGCCAACATTGCATTTGCATTCCTTACCATAGACTAAAACTGTAAATTAACCTTGTGGGAGTCTTGCATAAAGACTCCTAAGTCACTCTTGCACATCTGATGTTTGAACCTTCTTCCCAGTTAGATAATAGTCCACGCTATTGTTCCTTTTACCAAAATGCATTATTATACATTTTCCAACACTGTATTCCATCTGCTACTTTTTTGCCTATTCTTCCAATTTGTCCAAGTCCTGCTGCAATCGCATTGCTTCCACAGCATTACCTATCCCCCCACCTATCTTCATATCATCCATAAATTTTGCCAGAGATCTGTCAATTCCATTATCTAAATCATTGACAAACGATGTGAAAAGTAGCGGCCTCAAAACTGAGCCCTGACGAACACCACTGTTCACTGGCAGCCAATCTGAAAAGGCCCCTCTGCCTCCTGCCTGTCAGCCGTTCTACTATCCATGCCAGTACCGTTCCTGTAACGTCATAGGGTCTTGTTAAGCAGCCTCAGGTTTATTATCACTGGCAGGTGGGATACTAGAACCAGAAGTCATAGTGAGGCAGTGTTCAAGGATTCAATGTCTATTTAGGAATCAGATGGCAGAAGGGAAGGAACTGTTCCTGAATCGCTGAGTGTGTGGCTTCAGGCTTCTGTACCTCCTTCCTGATGGTAACAGTGAGAAAAGGGCATGCCCTGGGTGCTGGAGATCCTTAATAATGGAAGCTGCCTTTCTGAGACACCGCTCCCTAAAGATGTCCTGGGTACTTTGTAGGCTAGTGCCCAAGATGGAGCCGACTAAATTTACAACCTTCTGCAGCTTCTTTTGGTCCTGTGCAGTAGCCGCACCGCCCCCCCCCCCCCCCCAACGCCCTATACCAGACAGTGATACAGCCTGTCAGAGTGCTCTCCATGGTACATCTATAGAAGTTCTTGAGTGCACTTGTTGACATACCAAATCTCTTCAAACTCCTAATGAAGTATAGTCACTGTCTTGGCTTCTTTATAACTACATCAATATGTTGGGTCCAGGTTATATCCTGAGAGATCTTGCCACCCAGGAACTTGAAACTGCTCACTTTCTCCACTTTCTGATCCCTCTGTGAGGATTGGTATGTGCTCCTTCGTTTTAACCTTCCTGAAGTCCACAATTAGCTCTTTCGTCTTACTGACGTTGAGTGCCAGGTTGTTGCTGCGAAACCACTCCACTAGTTAGCATATCACACTCCTGTACGCCCTCTCGTCACCACCTGAGATTCTATCAACAATGGTTGTATCATCAGCAAATTTATAGATGGTATTTGAGCTATGCCGAGCCACACAGTCATAGGTATAGAGAGAGTAGAGCAGTGGGCTAAGCAA
Source organism: Mobula hypostoma (assembly GCF_963921235.1). Taxonomy (NCBI): domain Eukaryota; kingdom Metazoa; phylum Chordata; class Chondrichthyes; order Myliobatiformes; family Myliobatidae; genus Mobula; species Mobula hypostoma. The sequence continues at coordinate 132,088,519 of NC_086106.1, read as the reverse complement.
ATGCCCCTGAGGTACACTAGTGTTGATCATCAGCAAGGAGGAGGTGTTATCACCAATCTGCACAGACTGTGGTCTTCCAGTTAGGAAGTCAAGGATCCAATTGCAGAGGGATGTACAGAGGCCCAGATTCTGCAACTTCTCAATCACCTTAACAAACGCCTTCTGAAAATGCATGTAAATGACATCCAGTGCCTCTCCTTTGTCCAGCCTGCTCGTTACTAACAGATTTGTCAGGCAAGATTTCCCTTCACGGAAACCATGCTGACTTTGACTTCATCTGATGCTGATTTTATCATTAGTCTCCATCCTGCACCTAGTGAACTATTTCCAGAAACTTGAGCCATCCCTGCTCTGCTGCCAGACCCGCCAGTATCCTTCTCCATTCCACTTGGGCAAGCTCCTCTCTCGTGCCCCTGAAATTCCCTTTATTCCATTGTGATACAGATACATGTGACTTATGCTTCTCCCTGTCATACTGCAGTATAAATTCAATCATATTATGATCACTGCCTCCTAAGGGTTCCTTTACGTTAAGCTCTTTAATAAGATCTAGGTTATTACACAAAAACCCATCTAAGATAGCCTTTCCCCAAGTAGGCTCAAGCACAAGCTGATCTAAAATGCCATCTCATAGGCATTCAATAAATTACTTCTCTTGTGATCTGACACCAACCTGGTTTTCCCAACCCCTTGCATGTTGAAGTCCCCCATTACAATTGTGTCTTTACCCTTATTACATGCCTTTTCCAGCTCCCTTTGCATTCTTAACCTCACATCTTGGCGACTATTTGGAGGCCTATATATGATTCCCATAATTGTTCTTTTTTTACCCTTGCAGTTTCTTAACTCCACCCACAAAGATTCAACATTCTCTGACCCTCTGTCACCTCTTTCTATAGCTGTAATTCCATCTCTTACCAACAGAGCCACACTACCGCCTATGCCTTCCTGTCCTTTTGTTACAAAGGCTCCCAACTATGGCCTTCTTTCAGCTACGACTCAGTGATGCCCACGACATCATACCGACCAGTCTCTACTTGCACCACGAGTTTGTCCACCATATTCCAAATGCTATGGACATTTAAATACAGCATCTTCAGTCCTGCTTTCTTCACCCTTTTGAATTTTGCCTCTGTGGAACAATTTAACTCTGTGCTCTGTCTGCATTTGCACCCAATCATTGGCCTGTCCTTCCTTCCATCCACATTACATCTGTCATCTACATGTAAACCTGCTGTCTCATCCTCAGCTCCATCATACTGGTTCCCATCCCTCTGCCATTTCAGTTTAAACCACTCCCAACAGCTCTCGTAAACCTGCCCATAAGAGTATTGGTCCCCATCAGATTCAAGTGCATCCCATCCCTTTTGTACAGATGCAGCCTGCCCCAGAAGAGGTCACAATTATCCAGAAATCTGAATCCCTGCCTCCTGCTCCAATTATTGAGCCACGCATTTATCTGCCACCTCATTCTCTTCCTATCCTCACTGTCGCTTGGCACAGGCAGCAATCCCGAGATTACAATCCTTGATGTCCTGCTTCTCAGCTTCTTTCCCAACTCCCTGTATTCTGTTTTCAGAGCCTTCTCCCTTTTTCTGCCTATGTTGTTGGTACCAATATGTATCACGACTTCTGACTGCTCACGCTCTCTTTTTAGGATATTGTGAACGTGTTCAGAAACATGGTGGACCCTGGCACCTGGGAGACAAACTACCATCCGTGTTTCTTTTTTGCATCCACAGAATCACCTATTTGTCCACTAACTATAGAGTCCCCTTTTACTGCTGCCATCCTCTTCACTTAGGGTCAGGGATTTTTTACTCCTCAAGTATATTAAGGATGTAAGTAGTAAAGTCAATTCAATTTCCTACCTTTCTGAGTCACAGGACTGAACTCAGTGCCACGAGGGATGACCACTGTTGCTTCCCCCAGTTAGGTCATCCCCAAAATGGAGTACTTATTGCTGAAGGGAACAGCCACAGGGATACTCTCCAATATCTGACCTTCTTCCTTCCCTCTCCTGACAGTCAATCATCTATCTGTCTCCTGTAGTCTTGGGGTGACTATCTCCCTGTAGCTCCTGTCTATCACCTCTTCACTTTCCCTAACATGCCGAAGGTCATCGAGCTGCAGTTCCAGTTCCTTAACACGGTCTCTAAGGAGCAGCATCTCAATGTAGCTGATGCAGATGTGGCCATCCGGGAGGCTGGTAGTCTCCCGGAAACCCCACATTTGACACCGAGAACAGAACACTGGCCATGTAGACATACCCCTATTCTCTCAAGAGTTAAATAAGAAAAAAGAAATAAGGAATAAATTAAGGAATAGAATTGGAATTAATCAAATCTCCAGCAACAGATCTTGAATGGTAAAGGAAAAATGAAATTAAAGAGACAGTGAAATTTGAACAGGCCGAGGTAAATTTTTAAATCAAGTGGCATATCCATCTTTGATGAAACTGTTGATCCTCTCTCTGAGCAGTGTTAAGATTATTGGAAATGATGGTGCCTAACTTGTGTTATTAGGTGTTGGTGCATACGTCAGTCCAGATATGATGGTGGCCGGATACTCTATGCGGGAGAAGTTGCCAGCTAACCAGTACACGTGGTCATCAAGAGGACCTTGGTAATTGCTTATTATCCTTCCTACCTTGTGTTGAGTAACAATATTAGTGTGATCTCTCAAGTTGAGTGGGATGTTCTCCAAAAGGGGTTGTCTATTTGTGGGTCTTCAGATGGCCATAACAATCCTATATGCTAAAAGGTTTTCTCAGTAATAATGTGTTGACACTCAAAGGAATTATACTCTCAGTGGGCACCTGATTAATGCAACTATCTGATCAGCCAATCATGAGGCAGAAACTCAATACATAAAAGCATGCAGACATGGTTAAGAGGTTTAGCTGTTCAGACCAAACATCAAAAAGGGGAAGAAATGTGATCTAAGTGATTTTGACCATGGAATTATTGTTGGTGCCAGACAAGATGGTTTAAGTACCTCAGAAACTGCTAATCTCCTGTGACTTTCATGCATAGCAATCTCTAGATTTTACAGGGAGACAAAACATCAGTGAGCTGCAGTTCTGTGGGGGAAAAAATGCCTTTTTAATGAGAGGTCAGAGGAAGATGGCCAGACTGGTTCAAGATGACGAGGCAACAGTAGCTCAAATAACAGTGATGTGTAGAAGAGCATTCTTGAATGTACAGCACATTGAACCTCTAAGTGGATGGGCTACAGCAGCAGAAGACCACGAACATACACCCAGTGGCCACTTTATTAGGTACAGGAGGTAAAGTGGCCACTGAGTGTATTTTCTAACTAACTTGTAGCTGAGCTAGAGAGAACACAGGAACACAACAGCCATTTTATCCCCTCTAACTTGTTCTGCCATGCAATGAAATAACTGATCCTTGTCTCACTCTTTGTTTAAGTTCGGTGGTTTTTACCCCGTCCAACAAAAAATATCACAAAATATTTAGCTTCCAGATTTTTGAGATGTCTTCTAGATTTCTTCTATTTTTTATGTTTACCATAGTGGGGGAGTCTAGGATCAGAGGGCACAGCCTCAGAATACAAAGACATCCCTTTCAAACAGAGATGAGAAACAATTTCTTTAGTCAGAGGCTGGTGAATCTGTGGAATTCATTGCTTCAGATGGCTGTGGAGGCCAAGTCGTTGGGTATATTTAAAGTGGAGGTTGTTAAGTTCTTGTTAGTAATGGCGTCAAAGATTTACGGGTACAAGGCAGGAGAACGGGGTTGAGAGGGATAATAAATCAGCCATGATTGAATGGCAGAGCAGACTTGATGAGCTCAATGGTCTAATCCTGCTCCTATGTCTTATGTCATATGCTTCCTCATATCGTCAATACATTTTGTTATCTCCTTAAAAAATTTAGTTGGTCAGACTGTGGGGTGCAGATGCATTGTGCTGGACACCAGAATCCTCTTGCTGTTAGAGCTTAGGTACAACATTTAGACACAGTATTTTTACTTTATCATCAGCCTCTGAATCTGTTTCCAATCTGCGGGCAATCAAATAGTACAGTTGGGTTTAATTCTGTTTACCCAGTCCATGCTGACTGTCAGGTGCACTCCTTAGGAAGCTGCATCACTGCATGGTACAAGACAAGAAGGCTCCACACTGGGTAGTGAAAACTGCCCACTGCATCATCGGTGCCAGCCTTCCCACCATCAAAGAGAGATATATATATAGAAAGGTGCCGAGAAAGGGCCAGTAACATCATGAAAGATCCCACCAACCCTGTTCATGTGCTCATGGACTGTTTGACTGTTTGTCTCACATTCCATCGGGGAGGAGTCTACATAACATCCACACCAGGGCCACCAGACTCAAAAACAGTTACTTTCCCTAAGCAGTAAGGCTGATCAACACCTGCACCCACTAATTCCACCACTACTTCATTAATTCCCGTCAGTCACTTTCTGGACATACAATCAATCTATGTACATAAGCTATCTCATGTATTTATATTGTGTATTTTATTGTTATTATTATTGGGTTCATATCTTTTGTGTTTTATTGTGCTGTATTGGGTCTGGAGTAACAATTATTCATTCCCCGTATACTTGTGAACTGGGAATGAGATTAAGCAGTCTTGATCCTGAATCTCATGCTGTTATCTTGCAGCATGGCAGTTTGTGCCCTGCAGTAATTAAGACATTGACTCTTCGAAAGACACAGTAGGTAATGAAGAATAAGGCTGAGAAAGAAAATGAAGATCAAACAAAAGAATGGTCGTGAACAGCAGTGATCCATTGTTTGTAGATCCAGACTAAGCTTAAGTATTAAGCTTAACCCAAAGGATTAAAAAAAATTGTTGTTACACCTGAGTTAGAACACAGAACATTACAGCCCACGATGTTCCGAACTTTTAACTTCAAGGTCATCTAACGCTTCCCTCGCACGTAACCCTCCATTTTTTTTTATCATCCATGTGCCCATTTAAGAGCCTCTTAAATGTCTCTAATATATCTGCCTCTACCACCACCCCTGGCAGGGCGTTCCATGCACTTAGCATTCTCTGTGTAAAATATAGTTAAATGTGTTGTTGGCATCAATAACCACATCTCAAGGATGTGCTGAGGGGCAGCCTGCAGGCAGTGCCAAGCTTCTGATGCCAGCATAGCATGTCCTCATCTTACCAGCCCTGACCCATGCATCTTTGGGATGGGGGACGAACAGGAGCCTCCAGAGAAAACCCACATGGTCACAGGGAAAACGTAGAAAATTCTTTGCAGACGGTGGCAGAATTCAACAAGGGTCACTGTCGTAGTTGAGCATAACGCTAATCCCTATGCTACTATGTTGGGCATGACAGCCACAACAGGCCACTCTTGTTTGGTAAACTTGCTGGAATTTTCTGGAGTAAACAGAGGGTACTCCTTCAGTGGATCTACGATGGGTGCTTTGTTTCATGTAGCAGACAGCATCTCCAACAACAGCATCCTCTCTTACCTACTTCTGACAAAGAATCTTTCACCTCGCGTATCATGATTAGCGCTTCCCAAGGGTTCCTTTACCTTAAGCTCTCTAGTCAAGTCTGGTTCATTACACAACACTCAATTCTTACTGTGGACCTGGAGAGGCCACTGCATCTGAGCATGTCACTTTCTTATCAGAATTTCTTACTGGATTATCCAATAGGAAGGATAAATGAGCTCGCATCCGGATGACGACCAGTCAAGGAAGCTTGATCTTATTGAGCATTTGCAGGGTTTAATTGCAGCCTGCAGCTGAGTGTGGATCTCACTTGGGTAAGTCCGCATCTTGGACACCTCCAACAGATGATGCCTCAAAATATGGCATCTGTCATTGAAGGCCCCATCACCTAGGACATACTCTCTTCTTGCTGCTACCATTAAGTAGGTGGTACAGGAGCCTGAAGACACACACTCAGCATTTCAGAAACAGCTTCTTCCCCTCCACTAGCAGATTTCAGAATGGACAATGAACGCATGAGCACTTCTTCATTATTTCTTTTTGTGCCTCTTATTTAATTTATTTAATGTATGTGTGTGTATGTATGTATATATATATGTGTGTGTGTATATAATCATATCAAAAGCACTCTCTCCCTTCCCCGCATCCCCAGAAGTTTTCATGTTTTAGTGTTTTACAACATTTGAATCACAGTGGATTTAATTTGGCTTTTTCAGACACTGATCTACAGAAAAAGTCTCGTGTCAAAGTGTAAACCGATCTCTACAAAGTGATTTAAATTAATTTTAAATATTACTCTGAGCACCAGTGCCCCATAAGGCTGTGTACTCAGCCCCCTGCCTTACTCACTGTACAGCCAGGATTGGTGTAGCCAAGTTTCCATTGAACTCAATATATAAGTTTGCTGATGACACAACAATTGTAGGCCGTATCTCGGGTAATGATGAGTTTGAGTACAGAGAGGAAATTAAGAACCTGGTGGCATGGTGCGAAGACAATAACCTATCCCTCAATGTCAGCAAGACGAAGGAATTGGTTGTTGACTTCAGAAGGAGTAGCGGACTGCACAACCCCATTTACGTCGGTGGTACGCAAGTGGAACAGGTCAAAAGCTTTAAATTCCTCGGGGTCAATATCACAAATGACCTGACTTGGTCCAACCAAGCAGAGTCCACTGCCAAGAAGGCCCACCAGCGCCTTTACTTCCCAAGTAAAGAAATTTGGCCTGTCCCCTAAAACCCTCACTAATTTTTATAGATGCACCGTAGAAAGCATTCTTCTAGGGTGCATCACAACCTGGTATGGAAGTTGTTCCGTCCAAGACCGGAAGAAGCTGCAGAAAATCGTGAACACAGCCCAGCACCTCGGACTCACTTTACACTGCACGCTGTCGGAGCAGTGCTGCGTGGATAATCAAGGATATGACCCACCCAGCCAACACACTTTTCATCCCCCTTCCCTCCAGGAGAAGGCTCAGGAGCTTGAAGACTCGTATGGCCAGATTTGGGAACAGCTTCTTTCCAACTGTGATAAGACTGCTGAATGGATCCTGACCCGGATCTGGGCCGTACCCTCCAAATATCCGGACCTGCCTCTCGGTTTTTTTTGCACTACCTTACTTTCCCTTTTCTATTTTCTATTTATGATTTATAATTTAAATTTTTAATATTTACTATCGATTTGTACTCGGAGCACGAAGCACAGAATTAATTATCGCTGTGATGATTGTACGTTCTAGTATCAATTGTTTGGCGACAAAGTGTAAAGTAAAACACAAAATAATTCATTGCATAAGTATTCGCCCTCTTTAATATGACACACCAAATCATTACTGGTGTAGCCAATTGGTTTTAGAAGTCACATAATTAGTTAAATGCAGATCACCCGTGTGCAGTCAAGATGTTTCAATTGATTGTAATTAAAATACACCAGTATCCCAGCAAAAGCTACACCATGAAGACAAAAGAACACTCCAAGCAACTCTGCGAACAGGTTATTGAAAAGCACAAGTCAGGAGATGGATACAAGAAAATTTCCAAGTCACTGCATATCCCTTGATGTACAGATGTGTCAAGAGCAGGCTGTCCTCAAAAACTCAGTGACCGTGCAAGAAAGGGACTAGCGAGGTAGGCTACCAGGAGCCCTATAACTCTGGAGGAGTTACAAGCTTCAGTGGCTGAGAAGAGAAAGGCTTGTGAAGGTAGAGGGTAAAATGAATGCAGTAAAATACAGGAAAATCCTGGAGGAAAACCTGATACAGTCTGCAAGAGAACTGTGACTTAGGAGATTTGTTTTCCAGCAAGACAATGACCGCAAGCATAAAGCCAAGGTTACACATACAACATAGTTAATGTCCTGGAGTGGCCAAGTCAGAGTACAGACCTCAATCCAACTGAGAATTTGTGGCTAGACTTGCAAAGGACTGTTCACTCACAATCCTCATGCAATCTGACAAAGCTTAAACAGTTTTGTAAAGAAGAATGGGGAAAAATTGCTGTGTCCAGATGTGCAAAGCTGATAGACACCTATCCACACTGACTCAAGGCGTATTTGCTGCCATTGGTTCATCTACAAAAGGGAGTGAGTAATTATGCAATCGGTTATTTTGTATTTAATAAAATTTAGACCAATTTGGAGAAATTTGTTTCACTTTGACATGAAAGAGACTTTTATGTTGAACAATGTTAAAAAGGCCAAATTAAATCCACTGTGATTCAATGAAAAACTTCTTGGGGGGGGGTGTGCTTAATACCTTTTATAGGCTCCACACAAACGCTATAATTCTATTTTATAGTATTTTTTTATTATGTATTGCACTATACTGCTGTCACAGCACAACAAATTTCACGGCATATGCCAGTGATATGAAACCTGATTCTGAATCATGATCACTGAGTATTTTTATTTCAGCATCATTTCCCTGCTGTCTACCTTGCCTGGATTTATTTGCAAAGGCTGTCGAGCAGTTGGTGTCTCTACTTTTGTTAAATACTGGCCAATTTCTTGTTGTGTCCCTCCTGGCATGTCTTCTGTGTGTTACCAATTAAAGTTGTTTGAGTACAAAAGTGAAAAATTAATTGATCCCCCAGGTGATCTGATAGCTCTGCAAATAACTGTAGGGAGGAAAAAAATCATCAGGAAAATTATTTTAAAATCAAATGGAACTCAAAGAGCCATTTGTAAGCTGCTGAGTGTTTAATGTTCTGTCGCTCCAGTGTAACCACTTGTTTCTGTTGGTCGACTTTTACCATTGATGTTGTGTCCTAGCTGCCAGGGCAGTACAATATGGAGAACAAGCTATGGCCTATTCAGCACGCTCCCCCTCTCCACGCAACTGTTGCGTCCAAAGGAATGGCAGAGACAGATGTAGATTGGCACCAGCAGCCTCACAGGTAAAGCCAGTCAGCATTGCATTCCACATAGGACTTCTTAGGGACTCCAGCTCCAGATTTCTCCTCGGGGTTTACTCCCAAAACCTTCCCCATGAGTGGGTACAGCCACAAGGCAGTGGGGTTTTAGATCAGAGTATTCATTCGAGATAAGCTGCTAACCGTGGCTGATGAGCCCCATCTGCCCGGAGCAACTGGTTTTAAGCACCAATACCTGCCTTTGTCCCTTCTCCCTCAGCAGAAGTGGTTCCACCGAGCTTAGTAGCTAAGCCACACGTAAAGACCACGATCTGGTCTTGGCAGTTAAAGGGTACTTGAGATGCACGCCGTTGGGAATGTTTAGTGAGTAATAGGAGCTTTATCCTCATTACTAGACTCCCTCCCCCAGGCTTTGACAATCTTAAGGAGCGCCCTTCCTTGCTGTCAGCTTTTTTTAGACGGTGATTTGTAGATTGAGCCTACCCAGCCACCATGCTGCTTCTTTTTTGTAGGGTTATTACTTAGAAATTGGTTCACATGCCAAACAGTGACCTATGGCTAGAAAGTTTTTATCAGGCTTCTGAACCAGTGTGAATAACTTCATTCACCTCAACACTAAACTGATTCCATAACATAGACTCACTTTCAAAGACTCTACAACTCATCATTATTTATTTACTCTTTTTCATTTATTTGCAAGATTTGTCTTTGCACATTGACTGTTTCTCATTCTTTGTTATTTATAGTTTTTCATAAATTCTATTGTATTTCTTTATTTCCTGTAAATACCTACAAGAAAATAAATCTCAGGATTTTGTGTGGTGACACATACATTGACAATAAATTTACTTTGAACTTTGAGCCAGTACATTTTGCCTAAGGCAGGGCAACACTTTGAAGAGTTAAATCAAAAGTTGGTAAGTTTTCATTGGTTTGATGTGAAAATAAAAATTAACCAAGCGCATGGTTCCATTTACTAATGGAAGGGCTTCAACCCACAAAGTCGCAGAGTATACAAACCCACAAAGTCGCGGGCAGAGCATACAAACTCTTTACAGACGGTGCTATGAATTGAACCTATGTCGCTGGCTTTGTAATAGCATTATGCTGACTGCTATCCTACTGTGCCGTCTATGAGCTGGATGATTCAGCACTATTGAGCTACTACGCCAGAAGGTTTGACCAGACACATTGCAACCGAGATGGAATTTCTTCCTTTTCTATTTTAATGTCTGCGATTGACCTCTGTTCTATTTCCTGTTTAATAACTTTGATCAATATATTTGCTTCTCTTTGTAGTTTTACCCATCTATATTTCTCTATCGCACTACAGCAAACATTCTGCTTCCAAGTTCTCATACAGAACTGTGCAAAAATTTTAGGCGCATCTAAATAGATAGGGTACCTCAGACTTCTGCATACAGCTGTATATTGTTTAAAATAGGAAGGTGATGGGGAAACAACTAAGAGGACTTAGCTGTGTATTAGGTGTTATTTGATAACTAGATAGATATAATATATAGTACGGTGCAAAAGTTTTAGGCACTCTAGCTGTGTACACGTGCCTAAGATTTTATCCTCCACTGACTTCACCTACTGTCCTCATTCAGTTTGAAATTCCCTCTGTTAAGCATGTAGATAGCTGATAGAGGATCATTTGCAAAGGTATGGGAGAAAAGATATCTTGCATCTCTTCTAATACTAACCTCTCAAATATCCTCGCTGTCTCTCCACTCCACTGGTGATGAAACATATCAACTCCTGCCTGAGAAGCAACTTGGATCAGCTCCAATTTGCCTACTGGCATAACAGGTCAAAAGCAGATGCCCGCGCAACACACACAAAATGCTGGTGGAACTCAGCAGACCAGGCATCATCTAGAAAAAGAGTACAGTTGACGTTTTGGGCCGAAACATTGACTGTACTCTTTTCCTAGATGCTGCCTGGCCTGCTGAGTTTCTCCAGCATTTTGTGTGTGTTGCTCAGATTTCTAGCATCTGCAGATTTTCTCTTGTTTGCAACAGCAGATGCCAATTGATTGACTCTTCACTCAACCCTGGAACATTTGGACAATGAAGATGCATACATCAAGATGCTCTTCATTCAATGCAGTTTGGCATTCAGTACTCCCATCTCCTTAAAATTAACCAATAACCTTCAAGACCTTGGTCTTAATACCTTCTTGCGCAAGTGATCCTTGATTTCCTCATTTGCAGACCCAACACTGTCATTGGCCGAATCAAAGTTAGTGACGAATCGTATAGGAGGGAGTTTGATAATCTGACTGAGTGATGCCATAACAACAACCTTTCATTCAATGCCAGCTAGACCGAGGAGCTGATTATTGACTTAAAGAGGAGGAGACCAGAAATCCATGAGCCTGTTCTCATTGGGTGACCAGAGGTCGAGGGGCCAGCAACTTTATATTCCTCAAATCGTTTCAGAGGATCTGGCCTCGGTACAACACTAAGTGCAACTACAAGGAAAGCACAGTAGCACCTCTAGTTTCTTAGAAGTTTGCCTAGATTCGTCATGACATCTTTTTTCTGCCAAAGTGCATAACCATACACTTTCTAACATTGTACTTCATTTGCCACTTCTCTGCCCATTCTTCCAATCTACCAAGTCACTCTGCAGACTCTCCATTTCCTCAGCACTACCGGCCCCTCCACCTATCTTCGTATCGTCAGCAAACTTAGCCACAAAGCCATCTATTCCATAATCCAGATTGTTGATGTACAATGTAAAAAGAAGCGGCCCCAACACTGATCCCTGTGGAACACCACTGGTAACCGGCAGCCAACCAGAATAGGATCCCTTTATTCCCACTCTCTGTTTCCTGCCAATCAGCCAACGCTCTATCCACGTATGTAACTTTCCCGTAATTCCATAGGCTCTTATCTTGTTAAGTAGCCTCATGTGTGGCACCTTGTCAAAGGCCTTCTGAAAATCCAAATATACAACATCCACTGCATCTCCCTTGTCTAGCCTACTGGTAATTTCCTCAAAAAATTGTAATAGGTTTGTCAGGCAGGATTTTCCTTTAAGGAATCCATGCTGAGTTCTGCCTATCTTGTCATATGCCTCCAGGTACTCTGTAACCTCATCCTTGACAATCGACTCCAACAACTTCCCAACCACCGACGTCAAGCTAACAGGTCTATAATTTCCTTTTTGCTTCCTTGCCCCCTTCTTAAATAGCGGAGTGACATTTGCAATCTTCTAGTCTTCCAGAACCATGCCAGTATCTATCAACTTTTGAAAGATCAACGCTAATGCCTCCGCAATCTCCACAGCTACTTCCTTCAGAACGCGAGGGTGCATTCCATCTGGTCCAGGAGATTTATCGACCTTTAGCCTATTCAGTTTCCTGAGTACTTTCTCTGTCGTAATTGTGACTGCGCACACTTCTCTTCCCTGCCAGCCTTGAGTGTCTGGTATCCTGCTGTCTTCCTCAGTGAAGACTGATGCAAAATACTTGTTCAGTTCCTCTGCCATCTCCTCATCTCCCATTACAATTTCTCCAGTATCATTTTCTATCGGTCCTATATCTACTCTCACCTGTCTTTTACTCTTTATATACTTGAAAAAGCTTTCAGTATCCTCTTTGATATTATTTGCTAGTTTCCTTTCATAGTTAATCTTTTATCTCTTAATGACCTTCTTGGTTTCCTTTTGTAAGGTTTTAAAAACTTCCCAATCCTCTGTCTTCCCACGAATTTTTGCTTCCTTGTATGCCCTCTCCTTTGCTTTAACTTTGGCTTTGACTTCTCTTGTCAACCACGGTTGCATCCTTTTTCCACTTGAAAATTTCTTCTTTTTTGGAATATACCTGTCTTGCACATTCCTCATTTTTCGCATAAACTCCAGCCACTGCTGCTCTGCCGTCTTTCCCGCCAGTGTCTCTTTCCAGTCAACTTTGGCCAGTTCCTCTCTCATGCCACTGTAATTTCCTTTACTCCACTGAAACACCGACACATCAGATTTCGGCTTCTCTTTTTCTAATTTCACAGTGAACTCAATCATGTTATGATCACTGCCTCCTAAGGATTCCTTCACCTCAATCTCTCCAATCACCTCCAGTTCATTACACAATACCCAATCCAGTACAGCCGATCCCCTAGTGGGCTCAACAACAAGCTGTTCTAAAAAGCCATCTCGCAGACATTCTACAAATTCTCTCTCTTGAGATCCGGTGCCGACCTGATTTTTCCAATCTACTCGCATGTTAAAATCCCCCACAATTATCATAACACTGCCCTTCTGACAAGCCTTTTCTATTTCTAGTTGTAATTTGTAGTCCACATCCCTGCAGCTGTTTGGAGGCCTATAAATAACTGCCATCAGGGTCTTTTTACCCCTGCTATTCCTTAGCTCAACCCATAAATATTCTGTACCTTCCGATCCTATATCGCCTCTTTCTAACAATTTAATATCATTTCTTACCAATAAAGCCACGCCTCCCCCTCTGCCTACCTTCCTATCCTTCTGATACACCGTGTATCCTTGGTTGTTCAGCTCCCAGAGACATGCATCCTTTAGCCAGGTCTCAGTGATGGCCACAATATCATACCTGCCAATCTGTAGCTGTACAACAAGATCATCCACCTTATTCCTTATGCTGCCTGCATTTAAGTACAACACCTTAAGACCAGTATTTGATACTTTTCGCTTTGATTTCACTGCAACTTTATTGCACTTCAGCTCATCCCAATGGCTACACATTTGCCCCATCACCTGCCTGTCTTTCCTGATATTGATGAAGGAAGAGCAGTAGATGTAGTTTATATGGATTTCAGCAAGGCATTTGACATGGTGCCGCATGCAAGGCTTATTGAGAAAATAAGGAGGCATGGGATCCAAGGGGACAACAACACACATCAAAGTTGCTGGTGAACGCAGCAGGCCAAGCAGCATCTGTAGGAAGAGGTGCAGTCGACGTTTCAGGCCGAGACCCTTCGTCAGGACTAACTGAAGGAAGAGTGAGTAAGGGATTTGAAAGTTGGAGGGGGAGGGGGAGATCCAAAATTATAGGAGAAGACAGGAAGGGGAGGGATGGAGCCAAGAGCTGGACAGGTGATAGGCAAAAGGGGATACGAGAGGATCATGGGACAGGAGGTCCAGGAAGAAAGACGGGGGGGGGGGGGTCCCAGAGGATGGGCAAGAGGTATATTCAGAGGGACAGAGGGAGAAAAAGGAGAGTGAGAGAAAGAATGTGTGCATAAAAATAAGTAACAGATGGGGTATGAGGGGGAGGTGGGGCCTTAGCGGAAGTTAGAGAAGTCGATGTTCATGCCATCAGGTTGGAGGCTACCCAGACGGAATATAAGGTGTTGTTCCTCCAACCTGAGTGTGGCTTCATCTTTACAGTAGAGGAGGCCGTGGATAGACATGTCAGAATGGGAATGGGATGTGGAATTAAAATGTGTGGCCACTGGGAGATCCTGCTTTCTCTGGCGGACAGAGCGTAGATGTTCAGCAAAGCGGTCTCCCAGTCTGCGTCGGGTCTCGCCAATATATAAAAGGCCACATCGGGAGCACCAGACGCAGTATATCACCCCAGTCGACTCACAGGTTAAGTGTTGCCTCACCTGGAAGGACTGTTTGGGGCCCTGAATGGTGGTAAGGGAGGAAGTGTAAGGGCATGTGTAGCACTCGTTCCACTTTCACGGATAAGTGCCAGGAGGGAGATCAGTGGGGAGGGATGGGGGGGACGAATGGACAAGGGAGTTGTGTAGGGAGCGATCCCTGCGGAATGCAGAGAGAGAGGGGGAGGGAAAGATGTGCTTAGTGGTGGGATCCCGTTGGAGGTGGCGGAAGTTACGGAGAATAATATGTTGGACCCGGAGGCTGGTGGGGTGTAGGTGAGGACCAGGGGAACCCTATTCCTAGTGGGGGTGGCGGGAGGATGGAGTGAGAGCAGATGTACGTGAAATGGGGGAGATGCGTTTAAGAGCAGAGTTGATAGTGGAGGAAGGGAAGCCCCCTTCTTTAAAAAAGGAAGACATCTCCCTCGTCCTAGAATGAAAAGCCTCATCCTGAGAGCAGATGCGGCGGAGATGGAGGAATTGCAAGAAGGGGATGGCGTTTTTGCAAGAGACATGGTGAGAAGAGGAATAGTCCAGATAGCTGTGAGAGTCAGTAGGCTTATAGTAGACATCAGTGGATAAGCTGTCTCCAGAGACAGAGACAGAAAGATCTAGAAAGGGGAGGGAGGTGTCGGAAATGGACCAGGTAAACTTGAGGGCAGGGTGAAAGTTGGAGGCAAAGTTAATAAAGTCAACGAGTTCTGCATGCATGCAGGAAGCAGCACCAATGCAGTCGTCGATGTAGCGAAGGAAAAGTGGGGGACAGATACCAGAATAGGCACGGAACATAGATTGTTCCACAAACCCAACAAAAAGGCAGGCATAGCTAGGACCCATACGGGTGCCCATAGCTACACCTTTAGTTTGGAGGAAGTGGGAGGAGCCAAAGGAGAAATTATTAAGAGTGAGGACTAATTCTGCTAGATGGAGCAGGGTGGTGGTAGAGGGGAACTGATTAGGTCTGGAATCCAAAAAGAAGCGTAGAGCTTTGAGACCTTCCTGATGGGGGATGGAAGTATGTAAGGACTGGACATCCATGGTGAAAATAAAGTGGTGGGGGCCAGGGAACTTAAAATCATCGAAAAGTTTAAGAGCGTGAGAAGTGTCACGAACATAGGTCGGAAGCGATTGAACAAGGGGTGATAAAATAGTGTCAAGGTATGCAGAAATAAGTTCGGTGGGGCAGGAGCAAGCTGAAACAATGGGTCTACCTGGACAGGCAGGTTTGTGGATCTTGGGTAGGAGGTAGAAACGGGAAATGCGGGGTGTGGGAACTATAAGGTTGGTAGCAGTGGATGGGAGATCCCCTGAGCGGATAAAGTTGGTGATGGTGTGGGAGACAATGGCCTGGTGCTCCTTAGTGGGGTCACGATCGAGGGGTAAATAAGAGGAGGTATCCGCGAGTTCACGATCCAAGGGGTTTTGTTTGGATCCAAGGGGACATTGCTTTGTGGATCCAGAATTAGCTTGCACACAGAAGGCAAAGAGTAGTTGCAGAAGGCTCATATTCTGCATGGAGGTCGGTGACCAGTGGTGTGCCTCAAGGATCTGTTCTGGGACCCCTTCTCTTTGTGATTTTTATAAATGACCTGGATGAGGAAGTGGAGGGATGGGTTAGTAAATTTGCTGATGACACAAAGGTTGGGGGTGTTGTGGATAATGTGGACGGCTGTCAGAGGTGACAGTGGGATGTTGAAAGGATGCAGAACTGAGAAGTGGCAGATGGAGTTCAACCCAGATAAGTGTGAGATGGTTCATTTTGGTAGGTCAAATATAATGGCAGAATATAGTATTAATCATAAGACTCTTGGCAGTGTGGAGGTGACCTGATAGAGGTGTATAAGATGATCCCAGAGGGATCTTAGGGTCTGAGTCCATAGGACACTCAAAGCTGCTGCGCAGGTTGACTCTGTGGTTAAATAGGCATGTGGTGCATTGGCTTTCATCAACCATGGGAATGAGTTCAAGGGCCGAGAGGTAATATTACAGGTATATATGACCCTAATCAGACCCCACTTGGAGTACTGTACTCAGTTCTGGTCATCTCTCTACAGGAAGGATGTGGAAACTATAGAATTGGTGTAGAGAAGATTTACGAGGATGTTGCCTGGATTGGGGAGCATGCCTTATGAGAATAGGTTGAGTGAACTCAGCCTTTTCTCCTTGCAACGACAGAGGAGAGGTGACCTGATAGATGTGTATAAGATCATGAGAGGCATTGATCGTGTGGCTGGTCAGAGGATTTTTCCCAGGTCTGTAATGGCTAATACAAGAGGGCACAGTTTTAAGGTGCTTGGGAGTAGGTACAGAGGAGATGTCAGGTGTAAGTTTTTTACACAGAGAGTGGTAAGTGTGTGGAATGGGCTGCCGGCGACGGTGGTGGAGGCAGATACCATAGGGTCTTTTAAGAGACTCTTAGATAAGTATATGGACCTCAAAAAATAGAGGGCTATGGGTAAGCCTTGGTAATTTCTGAAGTAAGTACTTTTTCAGCACAGCATTGTGGGCTGAAGGGGCTGTATTGTGCTGTAGGTTTTCTAAGTTTCTATAAATAAATGAAGATATATTGAGAACATGAGTCCTTGAAAGTGAGTCTATGGGTTGTGGGAAGATTTCAATAATGGGGCGGCTGAATTTATCCCTTTTGGTTCAAAGGCCTGATTGTTGAGGGGATAGTAATTGTTCTTGAGTCTAGTGGTGTGACTCCTGAGACTTCTGTACCTTCTACCTGACGGTAGCAAATCACCCAGGTCCAGCTCTCTTCTCGAGAAGAGAGCATGACCTGGCTGATATGTTTCATCACCAGCCTCTCAAACACTTCACCGCTGTGGAAGTAAATGCTACAGGATGATAGTCTTTGAGGCTGGTTACTACGTTGTCTGCTTCAAGCAGGTGAGTAGCTCAGACTACTGAAGCACAAGGTTAAAAATCGTAGTGAGCACTCTAGCCAGTTGATCAGCAGAAGTCTTTAGTACTGAGGCAGGTACAGCGGCTGGGCTAGATGCTTTCTGTGGGTTCACCCTCCTGAAGGCTGCTCTCATGTTGGCCTCAGAGACTGAAGTCACAGGGTCATTGGGTGCTGTGGGAGTTCATGATGATTCCTCCATGTTTTGATGATCAAAGCGAGCTTAGAAGGCAAAGATGTCATCTGGAAGCAAAGGCCTGTTGTCGCCTGTGTTGCTTAATTTTACTTTATAAAAAGTGACAGCGTTCAAGCCCTACCTCAACTGTCGAGCATTCTTCATTGATTCAAGTGGTGTAAGTTAAATTAACTTTATCAAGGGTCAACTTTATTCACTATATACATTTACACGTGTTAGTAATTTGCTGTGGTGTGTTGGTCAGGGGACAACGTGCAACAACAAAACAATAACATTCAATGAGACCGGAAAGGAAGGCGGAAGATGCCAGAATAAGAAGGGGGGGAGGGGAAGAAGGACAATAGGTGAAGCCAGGTGGGTGTGGGAGGTGGATGAAGTAAGTGATAGGTGGAAGAGGTAAAGGTTGGAGAAGAATAAATCTAATAGAGGAGCGTTTTAATAGCCATGTTAAAGTTTTTGTTTTAATAGCTCCTAATATTTTTGTTTTAAACAGCATGCTTGTCATGGAATTCTGAAATTCTACAATTTTGGTATCATCTGTCGGATTGCATGCTGCATGTTCTTTTGGGACGAGGTTGAATTAACATATTTTGTTTGTCTTCACTTAGTGTTGATGGAGCACTGGGAGTGTGCATCACTGCCCCGGGAGGAGCCGTGGCATCTGTCCCGAACTGGACACTGTGTGGCATGGAGCTGATGAATGGGACCTCTATGTCTTCTCCAAATGCTTGTGGAGGCATTGCTGTCTTAATCTCAGGTACGCTAAGATAGTTTGTAGAGTTATTGCTTCCCATTTCCCCTGCAGAAACAGACAATGTATCACACAGGGAGTCCTTTTGCTGTTATATCTTTGCCAGTCATAAAAAGGAATAATCTAGTCTAACTCCACCTTCTGGAGCTTAATCCACAGCCCAGCAGGTTATGGCTTTTAATATATATATAATCATGCGTTAATTAAACATGAAACACACATCAAAGTTGCTGGTGAACGCAGCAGGCCCGGCAGCATCTCTAGGAAGAGGTACAGTCGACGTTTCAGGCCGAGACCCTTCGTCAGGACTAGTAGGAAAATAGGAAAACAGATTATTATCTGAATGGTGGCCGATTAGGAAAAGGGGAGGTGCAACGAGACCTGGGTGTCATTATACACCAGTCATTGAAAGTGGGCATGCAGGTACAGCAGGCGGTGAAAAAGGCGAACGGTATGCTGGCATTTATAGCGAGAGGATTCGAGTACAGGAGCAGGGAGGTACTACTGCAGTTGTACAAGGCCTTGGTGAGACCACACCTGGAGTATTGTGTGCAGTTTTGGTCCCCTAATCTGAGGAAAGACATCTTTGCCATAGAGGGAGTACAAAGAAGGTTCACCAGATTGATTCCTGGGATGGCAGGACTTTCATATGAAGAAAGACTGGATGAACTGGGCTTGTACTCGTTGGAATTTAGAAGATTGAGGGGGGATCTGATTGAAACGTATAAGATCCTAAAGGGATTGGACAGGCTAGATGCGGGAAGATTGTTCCCGATGTTGGGGAGGTCTAGAACGAGGGGTCACAGTTTGAGGATAGAGGGGAAGCCTTTTAGGACCGAGGTTAGGAAAAACTTCTTCACACAGAGAGTGGTGAATCTGTGGAATTCTCTGCCACAGCAAACTGTTGAGGCCAGTTCATTAGCTATGTTTAAAAGGAAGTTAGATATGGCCCTTGTGGCTACAGGGGTCAGGGGGTATGGAGGGAAGGCTGGGTTCTGAGTTGGATGATCAGCCATGATCATAATAAATGGCGGTGCAGGCTCGAAGGGCCGAATGGCCTACTCCTGCACCTATTTTCTATGTTTCTATGTTTCTATGTTTCTATATCTAACACCTTTCTGGCTAAAGAAGGACAGCACAGTAGTGTAGTGGTTAGCACATCACTTTACGGTACCAGCAAAGATCTCATCAAGAATACAATGTGCAGTGCTGAAGGAGGTGAAAAAGAACCTGAGGGTATCAGCAAAAGATTTGCAAGATCTCTAGAACTTGCTAAAGTCCCTGTTCATGTGCGAATTATAAGAGAACGACTGAACAGGAATGGTATTCATGGAAGGACACCATGGAGGAAACCACTCCTCTTCAAAACTAACATTGCTGCACATCTCAAGTTTGCAAAACACCTGGATGTTCCACAGCACTTCTGGGATAATGTTCTATGGACAGATGAGACAAAAGTTGAACTTTTTGGCAGAGGTGCACGTTGCTATGTTTGGAGGAAAAAGGGCACTGCGCACCAACACCAAACCCTCATCCCAACCGTGAAGCATTGAGAGAACAATGAATTCAAAATTGTATAAAGACGTTTTACAGGAGAATGTCAGGGTAGCGGTCCATCACCTGAAGCTTAATAGAAACTGGATGATGCAACAAGACAATGATTTGAAATACAAGCGTAAATCAACAACAAAATGATTTTAAAAAGAAGAAAATTCATGTTTTGGAATAGCCAAGTCGGAGTCCAGACCTTAACCCAATTGAGATGCTGTGGCACGGCCTGAAGAAGGTTGTTCATGCAAGGTATCCCAGAAATATTGATAAGCTAGAACAGTTTTGTCTGAAGGATCAGTCTAAAATTTCTCCTTGCCTTTGGGCAAGTTTGATCAGCAGCTACAGATAACGTTTGGTAGAGGTTATTGCTGCTAAAGGAGGTTCTACCAGTTATTAAATACAAGGGTTCACATACTTTTTCCAGTCTGGACTGTGAATGATTAAACAATAAGCAAATGAAGGGTACAATTGTTTGTGTGTTATTAGTTTAGGCAGATTGTGTTTGTCTATTATTGTGACTTAGATGAAGATCAGACCACATTTTATGAGTAATTAATGCAGAAAACCAGATAATTGCAAAGGATTTACAAACTTTTTCTTTCAACTGTACCTTTATGAAATCTCCCCTCAATCTTCTATGTTCTAGGGAGTAAAGAGTAAAGTTCTAACCTATTCAATCTTTATAGTTTTATAAAACTATGTCCTCAAAGTTTTGATTGGAAAGGACCCTTCATACTTAATCCATCAGGTCCCTCATTACTAGACACCTTGGTTAAATCATTCATCCACATTCCCTGTTCCAAAGGAATTAACCATTGCTCAGAGGTTCTGTTTATTAGTCCTGATAATATTCTCAAAATTCTTCTTTGTACCTGTATTGGGGACCAAAATTGTGCACAGGATTTTGTATTATCTTCCCAGTCCTGACAAAGCCTTTAATGCTATAAGCCTCAGCTAGCAAAAGAAAGTATTCTGTTAACTTTTTGGAGTCATAGAGTACTACAGAACAGAAGCAGGCCCTTTGGCCCATTCAATCTGTGCCAAACCGTTACCCTGTCTAGTCTCCTCGACCCATGGAGTCATTCTTAACTACCTTTTAGATCTGTCCTGCTCTGTTTCAGGACTTGTGGTGGGCCAGTAGTCATTTACAGACCAGATGAACAAAATTAACAGATTTCACAGTCCTACAGCATGGAAACAGGCAATTTGGCCATTGAGTCTGCACCAACCGTACAGTGTTCCTTTACTCGAATGCCACACCATTCCCATTTTATATCTCCATCAACTTCACACGCTAGAGCCAATTTACGGCAGCCACTGAACCTCCAACCTGCACGTCTTTGAGGGGTGGGAAGAAAGTTGAACATCCAGAGGACACAAATACATTCACCATCCACACAGACAGTGCAGAGATCAGGGTTGAACCAGAGTTTCAGGAGCTGGCAGCATCAGTTACACCAGTTCTGTTCTGTAGTACTCTATGACTCTTTGCTTGTTTGTTTATTTATTTATGTTACTATTTATTATTTATGGTGCAACTGTAACGAAAACCAATTTCCCCCGGGATCAATAAAGTATGACTATGACTATGTTATTTAGAGATATGGCATGGAACAGGCCCTTCCAGGCCACCAAGCCATGCCGCTAGCAACCCACCTATTTAACTCTAGCCTAACCATGGGACAATTTACAATGGCCAGTTAACCTACTAACCGGTGCATCTTTGGACGATGAGTGGAAACTAGAGCTCCTGGAGGAAACGTACACACACATGGGAAGAAGGTACATAATTTCTTACGGAGGACGCCAGAATTGAAGTCGGAACTCCAGTGTCCTCAGCGCTTACTGTTGTGCCACTCTTCTGCTCTCCTGTTAATGGAACACTCGTGTTCCCCATTATAGATGCAAGCTATTAATCCAAATGTATTTAATTAACTAAATTTCATACCCCTAGCCTTCCTGCCGAGGTTCAAATTCAGTGGCCCAAGACCATAAGAGAGGAGCAGAATTAAACTACTCTGTCCATCAAGTTTGCTCTGCCATTCCATCATGACTGAGTTATTATCCCTCTTAATCCCATTCTCCTGCCTTCTCCCTGTAACCTTTGACTTCCTGATTAATCAAGAACTTATCAACCTCTGCTTTAGATATACCCAGTGACTTGCCCTCTACCAGTCGTCTGTGGCAATGAATTCCACAGATTCACTACCTTTTGGATAGATTCACTGCCCTCTGGACTGCAGATACTTGTTTAGTAATTGAATCACTCTGGAAACTTAAAAACTTAAGACAGCATCAGTGAAAAGAGGAACATTTTCTGAAAATCAAGTAAAACTCCTGATACAAAATTTTATGGTTCTGTTCCACCAATTAACTTTTTTTTTCCACTTTTGACTTAATCTTCTTTGCTGGGTTCACTGTGAGTTTACTGGACACTTACTTTTCTTTCCACTTGGTGTACAAAGTTTATGGTTGTGTTGCTTTCTGTTCATCCTGCTTTTTTTTTACTGTGTCACCTTTTCAGTGCCCACCTCACTGTTGTTTTCACATTAGGTTTGAAAGGGAATGGCATTGGTTATACCGTGCATTCAGTGCGCCGTGCTTTAGAGAACACAGCAATGAAGGTGGACAATGTTGAAGTGTTTGCACAAGGCCATGGAATCATTCAGGTAAACGAGATGTGTTACCCTTCTTTCTGAAGATACTTTGCCTCAGTTGTTGATGTCTTCATTCATTCATTCAGAAATTTCAAAAATGCATTTGTCTTCATTGGGTAAAGGCATGATGGTAAGTCTGTGCTGGATTGGGGGCTGGCTCCCCCGTCCGCGATGCCCTCTAGTGTTCGCTCAGTGGAAAACAAGACGGATTGCGGTTTTCTGTAGCTATACTTGCACGTGATGATCGGACTTGTTCTTGCAGAAACGTAGCTCCAGGACCACATCCTATGCACCATCAGTCATCAGGCTATGGACTTGTGCTGACAAGATTATTATTATTTCTTTTTTGTGACTGTATGTGTTGTGTGTGACAGTTGGTGCTGTGTTTTGCATCTTGACTCTGGATGAGCGCTGTTTCATTTAGCTGTTATATGTGTATGATTGAATGACATTAAACATGAGCAGACGGAGTGATGTGCAGTTTCATAAAGATAATTGGGTGGATGTAGGCAGCTATTGTTGGTGAGTTATGATAATACAATTAAAGTGAGCCACACTCTCACCTTAGCCCTGTTCCTTATTATAACATAGCCTTTAATTTCTTCCTGTCAGATTGATAAAGCCTATGACTACCTCAGCCAAAATGTCTCAGTAAAAAGCAGCCATTTGGGCTTCAATGTCAAGATATACCACTGGCGTGGAATCTACCTCAGGGAGCCAGCATATCTGTCTGTGCCAATTGACTTCTCTGTTTCCGTGGAGCCAGTCTTTCCTGAAGACACAGGTAAGGAGAAAGCAAACTTCTTTGTAAATATAGTGGGATGTATGGTACCGTAGCATTTAGCAGTATGGTACTTTACAGCGCCAATCACCACTGTCTGGAAGGAGTTTGTATGTTCTCCTCATGAACCACATGGGATCCCCCCGGGTGCTCCAGCTTCATCCCACATCCCAAAGGTGTACGGGTGAGTAGGTTAATTGGGCAGCACGGGCTCATTTGACCGGAAGGGCCTGTTACAGTAGAACAGTCACCACAAGTGTCACTGCACGCTCTGGTGCCAGCTGAGAATGCCCACTAGGTTCAGCAGAACAACACGAACAACAACAGCAAAACAAGCCCCATTCCTCCCTCCCTCCCTCTCACCCACCCACTCACACACACACACACACACACACACACACACACACACACACACACACACAGTCCGCTTACACTAAGACAGGCCGCCTTTGGCCTCCAGTTTCTAGTGGACTGTTGGATTTGCAGACATTTGGCCTTCAACTTCCTCAGTGGGCTTGTAGAGATTCACAGACATTGTGCACTGACTTCCCCAGTGGATTCACAGAGATTCACAGACTCATGCCTCCAGCCATCTTTGGCCTCCAATCTCCAGTGGACTGGTGGATTCATAGACATTGGGCCTTGACTTCCCCAGTGGAATTGCAGAGACTCACAGATATTGAGCCCTGATTTCCCCAGTGGAATTGCAGAGACTCACAGACTTTGTGCCTTGACTTCCCCAGTGGAATTGCAGAGACTCACAGATATTGAGCCCTGATTTCCCCAGTGGACTTGCAGAGATTGACAGACATTGTGCCTTGACTTCCCCAGTGGAATTGCAGAGACTCACAGACATCGAGCCCTGATTTCCCCAGTGGAATTGCAGAGACTCACAGACTTTGTGCCTTGACTTCCCCAGTGGAATTGCAGAGACTCACAGATATTGAGCCCTGATTTCCCCAGTGGACTTGCAGAGATTGACAGACATTGTGCCTTGACTTCCCCAGTGGAATTGCAGAGACTCACAGACATCGAGCCCTGGTTTCCCCAGTGGAATTGCAGAGACTCACAGACTTTGTGCCTTGACTTCCCCAGTGGAATTGCAGAGACTCACAGATATCGAGCCCTGATTTCCCCAGTGGACTTGCAGAGATTGACAGACTCAGTGCTCTGGCCATCAGGCCCTGACTTCTGGACTTCCGATCAACCTTTGGGCTACGATTTGGACTTCTGGGAATGCTGTTAAATGTGTCGTTTGTGTTATTGACCAACACAGTCAGAAGTGGATGTGCTCTGGGTGGCCTGGAAGTGTCACCGTGCTTCCAGCATCATCATAGCATATCTATGATTTACTAACCATAGACTGTACATCTTCTTTCTTGGAGTGTAACACTAACCATGACGCTACATTGCCACCCTAAGTTTAGTGAGTCCAAGTGACTGGTCATGTAGACACCTGAAGTGCTGTTTTAATTTAAATCGGTAGATAACAGTGAGAAGATTGGTCTGCAGATACACCTGGCTTTGACGTGCAATGCATCCTGGGTGCAGATTCCTTCCCACCTGGAGCTGATGAACCAGTCACGGCGGGTGACAATCCGGGTGGATGCCCGCGGTCTTAAGGAAGGGTCGCACTACACCGAGGTTAGTCCTGTGCTCTGTCCACTGTTTTATCCTTTTGGAGCTAGTGTTTGTTGCGTCAGGGTACAATCATCTCACTTTGAAGAAAGGGTGTTGGCTGAGAGAACGTGAATGTGTCCCCTTTCAAATCACAAACATGAGATTCTGCCGATGCTGGAAATCTAGAGCGCGCACACAAAATTTTGGAGGAAATCAGCTGGTCAGTCAGCATTGATGGAGGGGAACTAACGGACAATAATTTGGACAAAGACCCTCAGTGCTAATGTAGCATCTTGGCCTGAAAGTTCAAGGTTGAGGGCTTATTCTTCTTCATAGATGCTGACAGACTGCTGAGTTCCTCCAGAGTTTTATGGGTGTTGCTCCCATTTCAAATGGATACCTTGATTAATCTAACCCCAATCCTAACCTTCAATAGCAAGTAGAGGCCAAGGGCAGCCCCAAGAAGATAGATAATCACCCTGGAATGTTAACTCCGTTTCTGTCCACAAAAGCTACCTGACCTGCTGAGTGTTTTTAACATCTTCTGTTTATATTTCAGCTAAATGGAATATTATTTTCTTTTACTTGTGAAATGGCTAGAGTACAAAAAATAGGGGAGTCTTCTACTATTATATGGGCTGTGGGTAGTATCCACGTGAAATTTTGGTCCCCCTAAAATCCAGAAAATTATAAGGCTAGCTGGAGGAAGTTTAAGAATGAAATTAGGAGAGCCAGAAGGGGCCATGAGAGGGCCTCGGCGAGCAGGATTAAGGAAAACCCCAAGGCATTCTACAAGTATGTGAAGAGCAAGAGGATACGACATGAGAGAATAGGACCTGTCAAGTGTGACAGTGGAAAAGTGTGCATGGAACTGGAGGAGATAACAGAGGTACTTAATGAATACTTTGCTTCAGTATTCACTACGGAAAAGGATCTTGGCGGTTGTAGTGATGACTTACAGCAGACTGAAAAGCTTGAACATATAGACATTAAGAAAGAAGATGTGCTGGATCTTTTGGAAAGCATCAAGTTGGATAAGTCAACGGGACAGGATGAGGTGTACCCCAGGCTACTGTGGTAGGTGAGGAAAGAAATTGCTGAGCCTCTGGCAATGATCTTTGCATCATCAATGGGAATGGGAGAAGTTCTGGAGGATTGGAGGATTGCAGATGTTGTTCCCTTATTCAAGAAAGGGAGTAGAGATAGCCCAGGAAATTATAGACCAGCGAGTCTTACTTCAGTGGTTGGTGTGTTGATGGAGAAGATCCTGAGAGGCAGGGTTTATGAACATTTGGAGAGGCATAATATGATTAGGAATAGCACATTACAAGCCCTTCGGCCCACAGTGCTGTGCTGAACATGTACTTTAGAAATTACACCCTACCCTCGTTATATGTAGGGGATATGTTCCTCGAAGTCGATACATAATGTGAATAATTATTTAAATGGAGAAAGTAGGGATGCGTTCTTGAGGGCTTCCTAAATATTTTATATGTAATTTATTCACATTTTCATACTAATACGACACAAAAGCAGTACCATAAGGCAATATTTGTATTATATTTCAGCAACTTAAGTGATATTCAATGTAATAAATCATAGAAAGTTAACATACTAGGGTGTACAGTACTCACCAACAGTGGCAGGTGTGTTCACTCTGGGAGATGAGTGGTTGTTGTGGTGTCGGGCAGCTTTACATGGATGAGGTGGATGGTTGTGGTCATCAGGATCATCAAGGACAGCAAGGGGTGAAGGAAGACTCACAAAACTCTCAGTACTGCCGGCAGCAGGGGATGACACCGGATGGGAGAAAGTGGTGAGGATTGTTTGCTTGGCAGCATTTTGTTTTTCAGCATAAATTTGCTTGTAGGGAAGAAGGGTTGACTGCAGGGAACGACTGAAATGCTGACTCCGTTCTAAACTTGGGTCCATGTCCATCGCCATTTGTGTCAAGTGTTCCACAGCCTTAAAAAATTCTGCCAGTTGCTTCAGAGTGGAAGACCTGACCTCTTTCCAAGGTTCATCAATGTTGTTGATGGCATGTCTAATGCTGAAGGACTTCCACCATTCCCTCACCGTTGGTAAACTTCAAAATCGTCTGTTGCTTGCAGCATCTGAGAGACAGTTTGCTGTAAAAAAATACGCCTTGAATGTGGATATCACACTTTGGTTGAGTGGTTGAATCAGCGATGTTGTGTTAGGTGTCAGGAAATGCGCTGTTATGTTAGGGTGAATGCTGTCCAAGTGTTTAGGATGGGCTGGCGCATTGTCAAGCAACAAAAGAACTTTAAAGGCAAGATTCTGTTCCCGGGAGTAGCGTTCAACTTCAACAGCAAAATGATTAGCGAACCAATTTCTAAGATTTGACCAGTGACCCATGCTTTCTTGTTAGCTGCCCAGTGGACAGGAAGTATATTCTTACTCAAACCTTTAAGTGCACAGGGGTTTAGTGAACGGTAAACTAAGAGAGGCTTCATCTTACAGTCTCCTTTGGCATTGGAACACATAAGCAAAGTCAATCTATCTTTTGCTGCCTTGAAACCTGATGCAGTTTTTTCAGCCTTACTTATGTAAGTGCGTTTCGGCATACACTTCCAAAAAAGCCCGGTCTCGTCTGCATTGAACACCTGCTTTGGTGTGATGCCTAACTCAGCTATCATAGCCTGCAACTGCACAGGGTAGTGTGCCAGAGCTGTGTTACCTTCACCTGAGGCTGCCCTGTTTATAATTTCCAACTATTTTTCCAAGTGTTAAAGCGGTTCTCTACCGCTTGGCTGATGGCCCAGGACTTGACATCGAATGCTTAGGAGTTATAGTTAAATTAGTCAAGCACAAAATCACTGCACCGTAGGTAAAAACACAAAAGTTTAAGAGCACATCCATACGTTGCCAAAACCAATGCGAGACTGGTGGGAGTGAGAATGTGAGGCGTGCGCACGTGACTTGTTTTGGCGGGAAAGCGGTGCTTCTCGTGCCAACAGTGAGACTATGAGGCGTGCGCACATGACTTGTATTGGCGGGAAAGCAGTGCTCCTCACATAACTGAGTTTTGGATGCATATAATGAGAAGTTGGTAGACATAGGTTCCTCGCATAACTGTGAATTCGCATTGTCTGAAGACGCATGTAACTAGGGTTACCCTTAGCCCTCTATTTTTCTAAGCTCCATGTGCCTATCCAAGAGTCTCTTAAATGACCCTATTGTATCCACCTCCACCACCGTTGCTAGCAGCCCATTCTACGCACTCACCACTCTCTGTGTGGAAAAAAACACTTAACCCTGGCATCTCCTCTGTACCTACTTCCAGGCACCTTAAAACTGTACCCTCTCATGTGAGCCATTTCAGCCCTGGGAAAAATCCTCTGACTATCTACATGATCAATGCCTCTCATCATTTTATACACCTCTATCAGGTCACCTCTCATTCTCTGTCGCTCCAAGGAAAAAAGACCAAGTTCACTCAACCTTTTCTCATAAGGCATGCTCCCCAATCCAGGCAACATCCTTGTAAATCTCCTCTGCACCAATTCTATGGTTTCCACATCCTTCCTGTAGTGAGATGACCAGAACTGAGTACAGTACTCCAAGTGGGGTCTGATCAGGGTCATATATACCTGTAATATTACCTCTCGGCCCTTGAACGCATTCCCACGGTTGATGAAAGCCAATGCACCATATGCCTATTTAACCACAGAGTCAACCTGCGCAGCAGCTTTGAGTGTCCTATGGACACGGACCCCAAGAT
This sequence comes from Mobula hypostoma, assembly GCF_963921235.1. NCBI lineage: Eukaryota > Metazoa > Chordata > Chondrichthyes > Myliobatiformes > Myliobatidae > Mobula > Mobula hypostoma. The sequence goes on along the minus strand of NC_086106.1, from coordinate 132,059,894 downwards.
CCCTCTGATCCTCCACACTGACAAGAGTCTTACCATTAATTCTATATTCTGCCATCATATTTGACCTACCGAAGTGTACCACCTCACACTTCTCTGGGTTGAACTCCATCTGTTACTTCTCAGTTTTGCATACTTTCGAGGTCCCGCTGTAACCTCTGACAGCCCCCCACACTATCCTCAACACCTCCAATCTTTGCGTCATCAGCAAATTTACTAAGCCAGGAATCCTGGCTATTTTCTTGATTAGTTTTTGTTCTTTAAGGGTTGTCCCAAACAAGTGGCTGCTCCGATTAATCAATGGCTCAATTAATGAGAATTTAATGTACAAACGTTTGTAGTTAAGGGACGACACAATAACTTACCTCCTGGATTGAAAATTTGCCTTATTTCAGTCATAAGGAAACTTTGAGCAGGTTGTGTCTCTTCATTAGTTAAGAATATTGAGACATGACCTTATGAAATGTATAGGATTCTTAGGGGGCTTGTCCATTCAGAAATCTGAGTTTTAGAAGAGGGGTTCCCGAGGTAAAACTGAGTTGAGTAGGTAGTCCTTGCTTGAATGTAATGGATCTTTGGATTCTCTACTCCAAATATTAAAGGATTACAGAGAATAGACAGAAAAGCAAAACTGAGGCCAAGATCAAATCATCTGTAGTGTTAGTAAATGGGGAAACAGACGATATTGTGCTCCCTTTTCTAATGTCCTTTTCTTTTCTCTCCTTCTTCAGGTCATTGCTTATGACACAACAGCTCCCAGTGCTGGCCCTTTGTTCCGAATTCCTGTCACAGTTATTATCCCTTCGAGGTTTGTGCAAACGAGTGTTTGGCTTGTTCTTGTGAACCCATACGTGCTGAGATTATGCTATCTGAATAAAGAAAAAAATGGAGGGCTCTGCAGGAGGGAAACGTTAGATGCATCTTGAAATACGTTAAAATATCAGCACAATATCTTGGACCAAAGGGCCTGTACTATTCTATTTTTTATGTTCTCTGGGCTTTGGTTCCCAATCCTTGGGAGTACAGTGCATTCACCCTATCTATGTGAAACACTGCATGAAAATTGTACCGGGCCACAGGAGTAAAACATAGAACAGTGCAGCACAATACAGGCTCTTCAGTCCACGATGTTGAGAATATGAAACCCATTTTATTGGGTGAACATAAGGTTAATCTGATCCCACATAGCCCTCCATTTTTCTAGCATACACGTACCTATCTAAATGTTTCTTAAATACATAGAATAGTACAGCACAGTACAGGCCCTTTGGCCCACAGTGTTGTGCCGACCCTTAAACCCTGCCTCCCATATAACCCCCCACCTTAAATTCCTCCATATACCTGCCTAGTAGTCTCTTAAATTTCACTAGTGTATCTGCCTCCACGACTGACTCAGGCAGCGCATTCCACGCACCAACCACTCTCTGAGTGAAAAACCTTCCTCTAATATCCCCCTTGAACTTCCCACCCCTTACCTTAAAGCCATGTCCTCTTGTATTGAGCAGTGGTGCCCTGGGGAAGAGGCGCTGGCTACCCACTCTATCTATTCCTCTTATTATCTTGTACACCTTTATCATATCTCCTCTCATCCTCCTTCTGTCCAAAGAGTAAAGCCCTAGCTCCCTTAATCTCTGATCATAATGCATACTCTCCAAGCCAGGCAGCATCCTGGTAAATCTCCTCTGTACCCTTTCCAATGCTTCCACATCCTTCCTTTAGTGAGGTGACCAGAACTGGACACAGTACTCCAAGTATGGCCTAACCAGAGTTTTATAGAGCTGCATCATTACCTCGAGACTCTTAAACTCTATCCCTCAACTTATTAACTACCCTATCTACCTGTGAGGAAACTTTCAGGGATCTGTGGACATATACCCCCAGATCACTCTGCTCCTCCACACTACCAAGTATCCTGCCATTTACTTTGTGCTCTGCCTTGGAGTTTGTCCTTCCAAAGTGTACCACCTCACACTTCTCCCGGTTGAACTCCATCTGCCACTTCTCAGCCCACTTCTGCATCCTATCAATGTCTCTCTGCAATCTTCAACAATCCTCTACACTATCCACAACACCACCAACCTTTGTTCCGTCTGCAAACTTGCCAACCCAGCCTTCTACCCCGACATCCAGGTGGTTAATAAAACTCACGAAAAGTGGAGGTCCCAGAACCGATCCTTGTAGGACACCACAAGTGACAACCCTCCAATCTGAATGTACTCCCTCCACCACGACCCTCTGCTTTCTGCAGGCAAGCCAATTCTGAATCCACCTGGCCAAACTTCCCTGAATCCCATGCCTTCTGACTTTCTGAATAAGCCTACTGTGTGGAACCTTGTCAAATGCCTTACTAAAATCCATATAGATCACATCCACTGCACTACCCTCATCTATATGCCTGTTCACCTCCTCAAAGAACTCTATCAGGCTTGTCAGACACGATCTGCCCTTCACAAAGCCATGCTGACTGTCCCTGATCAGACCATGATCCTCTAAATGCCCATGGATCCTATCTCTGAGAACCTTTTCCAACAGCTTTCCCACCACAAACGTAAGGCTCACTGGTCTATAATTACCCAGACTATCCCTATTATCTTTTTTGAACAAGGGAACAACATTCGCCTCCCTCCAATCTTCCAGTGCCATTCCCATGGACAACGAGGACATAAAGATCCTAACCAGAGGCTCAGCAATCTCTTCCCTCGCCTCGTGGAGCAGCCTGAGGAATATTTCAGCGGGCGCGGGGGACTTATCCGTCCTAATGTATTTTAACAACTCCAACACCTCCTCTCCCTTAATATCAACAAGCTCCAGAACATCAACCTCACTCATATTGTCCTCATCGTCATCAAGTTTCCTCTCATTGGTGAATACCAAGTAGAAGTATTCATTGAGGACCTCGCTCACTTCCACAGCCTCCAGGTACATCTTCCCACCTTTATCTCTAATCGGTCCTACCTTCACTTCTGTCATCCTTTTGTTCTTTACGTTATTGAAGAATGCCTTGGGGTTTTCCTTTGCCCAATTCACCAAGGCCTTCTCATGCCCCCTTCTTGCTCTCCTCAGACCCTTCTTAAGCTCCTTTCTTGCTACCCTATATTTCTCAATAGACCCATCCGATCCTTGCTTCCTAAACCTCATGTAGATGTCCCTAATGTATGTGCCTCTCCCACCTGGCAGATTATTCCTTGCACCCACCACTCTAAAAGTCTTACCAGGGATACATATATTAGGGACACTGAAGACACTCTTAGATAGGCACTTGGATGAAAGAAAATTGAAGGGCTGTGTGAGAGGGAAATGTTAGATTGGCCTTGGAGTAGCTTAAAAGGTTGGCACAACATCGTGGGCTGAAGTGCCAGGATTGTGCTACAGTGTTCTATGTCCTTAGTAGGATGCCACTGTCAATAATTGTTAAACTCTATTGAAGGACAGTCAGAGATTGGTTTTGTGAACAGAAAACACCAGCAATGATTTCAATTATTAATTCATTAGTTATAAATATGCATACATTAAATGTGTTAGCTTCAAAATAAAATTATGGATTTTGCAATCATTAAGAACTGGTTTTGAACCTGCTTTCTGTGGTACTAATGAGTGTGGTTAAAGAAGATAACTCTACTGTCAACATCTCCTTTAAAGATCAGAGAAAGATCAGAGTTTGGAGTTAATCCAGAAGTGACTAAGGATAGATTCAAGAGGGAAAATGGGAATTGCTAGATGGATATAAAGATAGATTGGGTCCTCGGGTTGAGATTCTAAACTGGAAAAAGGCCAAATTTGAAGAAATGAGAAAGGATCTAAAAAGCATGCATTGGGACAGTTTGTTCTCAGGCAAGGATGTGTTTGGCAAGTGGGAGGTATTCAAAGGAGAAATTTTAAGAGGGCAGAGTTTGTATGTTCCTGTCAGGATTAAAGGCAAAGTGAATAAGAATATGGAACCTTGGTTCTCAAAGGATATTGGAACTCTGATAAAGAAGAAGAGAGAGATGTATGACATGTATAGAAAACAGGGAGCAAATAAGGTGCATGAGGAGTATAAAAAGTGCAAAAAAATACTTAAGAAAGAAATCAGGAGGGCTAAAAGAAGGCATGAGGTTGCTTTGGCAGTTAAGGTGAAGGATAATCCCAAGAGCTTCTACAGGTATATTAAAAGCAAAAGGATTGTAAGGGATGAAATTGGTCTTCTTGAAGATCAGAGTGGTTGGCTATGTATGGAACCAAAAGAAATGGGGGAGATCTTAAATGGGTTTTTTGCGTCTGTATTTACTAAGGAAACTGGCATGGAGTCAATGGAAATAAGGCAAACAAGTAGTGAGGTCATGGAACCTATACAGATTGAAGAGGAGGAGGTTCTTGCTATCTTGAGGTAAATCAGAGTAGATAAATCCCCAGGACCTGACAGGGTATTCCCTCGGACCTTGAAGGAGACTAGTGTTGAAATTACAGGGGCCCTGGCAGATATATTTAAAATGTTGGTATCTACATGTGAGGTGCCGGAGGATTGGAGGATAGCTCATATTGTTCCATTGTTTAAAAAAGGCTCTAAAAGTAATCTGGGAAATTATAGGCCGGTAAGTTTGATGTCGGTAGTAGGTAAATTATTGGAAGGAGTACTAAGAGATAGGATCTACAATATTTGGATAGACAGGGACTTATTAGGGAGAGTCAACATGGCTTTGTGCGTGGTAGGTCATGTTTAACAAATCTATTAGAGTTTTTCGAGGAGGTTACCAGGAAAGTGGATGAAGGGAAGGCAGTGGATGTTGTCTACATGGACTTAAGTAAGACCTTTGACAAGGTCCCGCATGGGGGGTTAGTTAGGAAGATTCAGTCGCTAGGTGTACATGGAGAGGTGGTAAATTGGATTAGACATTGGCTCAATGGAAGGAGCCAAAGAGTGGTAGTGGAGGATTGCTTCTCTGAGTGGAGGCCTGTGACTAGTGGTGTGCCACAGGGATCAGTGCTGGGTCCATTGTTATTTGTCATCTATATCAATGATCTGGATGATAATGTGGTAAATTGGATCAGCAAATTTGCTGATGATACAAAGATTGGAGGTGTAGTGGACAGTGAGGAAGGTTTTCAAAGCTTGCAGAGGGATTTAGACCAGCTGGAAAAATGGGCTGAAAAATGGCAGATGGAGTTTAATACACACATGTGTGAGGTATTGCACATTGGAAGGACAAACCAAGGTAGAACATACAAGGTAAATGGTAGGGCACTGAGGAGTGCAGTAGAACAGAGGGATCTGGGAATACAGATACAAAATTTCCTAAAAGTGGCGTCACAGGTAGATAGGGTCGTAAAGAGAGCTTTTGGTACATTAGCCTTTATAAATCAAAGTATTGAGTTTAAGAGTTAGAATGTTAAGGTGAGGTTGTATAAGGCATTGGTGAGGCCGAATTTGGAGTATTGTGTGCAGTTTTGGTCACCAAGTTACAGGAAGGATAATAATAAGGTTGAAAGAGTGCAGAGAAGGTTTACAAGGATGTTGCTGGGACTTGAGAAAGTGAGTTACAGAGAAAGGTTGAATAGGTTGGGACTTCATTCCCTGGAGCATAGAAGAATGAGGGGAGATTTGACAGAGTTATATAAAATTATGATGAGTATAGATAGAGTGAATGCAAGCAGGCTTTTTCTACTTAGGCTAGGGGAGGGTAAAAAACAGAGGACATGGGTTAAGGGTGAAGGGGGAAAAGTTTAAAGGGAACATTAGGGGGAGCTTCTTCACATGGAGGGTGGTGGGAGTGTAGAATGAGCTGCCAGGTGAAGAGGTAAATGTGGGCTCACTTTTAACATTTAAGGAAAACTTTGACAGGTACATGGATGAGAGGTGTACGGAAGGATATGGTCCAGGTGCAGGTCAGTGGGACTAGGCAGAAAAATGGTTCGGCACAGCCAAGGAGGGCCAAAAGGCCTGTTTCTGTGCTGTAATGTTCTATGGTTCTATGGAAAAAGATCCCATAGTTGATTCGGGGAGTCATGTGGAGTTATTGACTAATCACAGTGATGAGTAGGTATCTTTGAATCTACGACAGACCCAAACAGACAGAGGCAACTCCCAGGAGGAGCTTTGGGAATCAGAGGTTCAAAATCCGTCCCTGTTTCTCCGTGGCTGCTCACTCCCCATCTATAGCTTAAATCATTCAGGTGTTGAATCCTAAGATATTCTGAAAAAAATTTAATCACCTCACAGTTAGTATTAATTCAAATTTAAGTTTATTGTCATCTGACTGTACATATATACAACCAAATGAAACGATGTTTCTCTGGTGCACACACAAAACATGTATCTCACACAGCACATAAACCAAAATATTACCACAAATAAGTTCATAAAATATAATTCAGAAATGCATGCAGTGCGCTGCACAGATAAATAATAAACAGCTCACTGTCCTAGTGAGGAGCCCTTGGTGATGCCAGGGTATTGATTAGTCTCGTAGCTTGAGGGAAGAAGCTGTTACCCAGTCTGGCAGTCCTAGTCCTGATGCTCCTGGACCTCCTTCCTGACAGCAGTGGGCCAGAGAGATTGTGGAATGAGTGGTTGGGATCCTGAACAATACTCCGTGTCCCTCGTCTGCAAAAATTCTCAGTGAATGTCATAAATAGAGGGGAGGGAGTCTCCGGTGATCCTCTGATTATTAGAACAAAAGCCATAGGTTGAGCATGAGTCCAGAATTCCCACACAAGAGGAATCATTCAATAATGTCAATGGAAGCGACTGCAAAGTTTGCATTTGTGGCTTTCTTCTATTCACTGACGTTGTAGATAATAAAACTATTTTAATTGTTCTCCTTCCTCCGTGTGGCTCCAGGGTAAATGCAGGTTGTGAATACAAAATTGAGCAAAAAGATGTTGCCTTCAAGCCTGGAGACATCAGAAGAGAATTTATTGAAGTACCCCAAGGAGCTACGTGGGCTGGTGCGTGATACATTCCTGCTAATTTTCTTAGATATGTTATAGCTCAAGTCATTCAGCTATATTTATTTATTTATTTATTTAGAGATACATCATGGAACAGGCCCTTCTGGCTCTTTAAACTGTGCTGCGCAGAAATCCACTGATTTAACCCTAATCTAATTATAGTACAATTTGCAATGACCAATTAACCTACTAAGTGGTACGTCCTTGGACTGTGGGAGGAAACTGGAGCAGCCAGAGAATCCCACGCGGTCACAGGAAATAAGGTACAAACTTGCTTGAAGAGGAGGCTAGAATTCAACTCCGCCCCGCGCTGCAATAGCGTTTTGCTAAATACTGTGCTACCATGGTACCCCTAATAAACACAACAGATGGATCTGGAAAAATGATAGAACATCAGTAATTCAAACATCTTCCAAGAATTCTTGAACAAAAACTCATTCTTGTGCTGTGACTGTAACTGGTCATCTGTAGTTGCACTTGATAGAGTGTTGGCCATGATTTGCTGTCCTGGGCTACCATTCCTGAGCCCAAATTGATGGTAAGATGTAAGATAGTAGTAGGCAGTCGTCGATCCCAAGGGTTCTTGGGTTTGCTCCTCTAGTGGACTGTGGACTGTGTCCTCTCCGGGGCACAAGCCCGGGTGGGAAGATTTGAAGAGCCGGCTGTTGCCCATGCGGCGGGTTCCCCCTCTCCACATCACTGATGTGGTCAAAGGGAAGGGCAGGCGCCGATGCAGCTTGACACCAGTGTCGTCGTAGAGGTTGCCAGAGTGAAGTTGTTAACAACATCAAGCTGCCTTAGAGACTCCAGCTTCCACTGGGTTTTCTCCTGAAGCCTTTCCCATGGGTGGGTATGGCCGCAAGGCAGCAGAGGTTTAAAATCAGACTTTTCCTTCTCCAAAGGTAAGATAGGATAAAGATGAGAGGTAAAATAGGATAGAGTTAAAATAGGCTGGCGGTAAGTGGTAAGATAGGTTAGAGGTAAGTGGTAAGATAGGATAGCGGTAAGTGGTGAGATAGGTTAGCGGTAAGTGGTGAAATAGGATAGCGGTCAGTGGTGAGATAGGCTAGCGGTAAGTGGTAAGATAGGTTAGAGGTAAGTAGTAAGATAGGATAGCAGTAAGTGGTGAGATAGGATAGCAGTCAGTGGTAAGATAGGATAGCGGTCAGTGGTAAGATAGGATAGCGGTCAGTGGTGAGATAGGTTAGCGGTAAGTGGTAAGATAGGTTAGAGGTAAGTGGTGAGATAGGATAGAGGTCAGTGGTAAGATAGGATAGCAGTCAGTGGTAAGATAGGATAGCGGTCAGTGGTGAGATAGGCTAGAAGTAAGTGGTGAGATAGGTTAGCGGTAAGTGGTAAGACAGGCTAGAGGTGATAGAGAAGAGGTAAGATCGGGTAGGAGTAAGAGGTAGGATGAGATAAAGGTAAGAGGAAAGATAGGGGACTTGAGGAAGATTGTTTTGACCTTGATGAAGGTTAAAATCTGGAACTCAATGCCTGACGGGCTGGTGGAGCTGGGATACTCCATTACCATTATAAAGCATTTAGATAACACTTGCATTGCCAAAACATAGAAGATTACAGACATAGTGCTGTTAAATGGAATTAGTATAGGTCAAAATTTAAAGATTAATGTTTCTGTCACATATATGTCTAAACGTAGAAACGTACAGTGAAATGAGTCATTTGCATGAACGACTAGCATAGTTCGAGGATGTGCCCTGGGGCAGCTTGCAAGTGTCACCAGACTTCTGGTGCCCACAATTTACTATCTTTGACCTGTACGTCTTTGAAATGTGAGGGGAGACTGGAGCACCCAGAGGAAACCCATATCGTCTCAGGGAGAGTATACAAACTCCTTATAGAGAGCTAGAGGGAATTAAACCCCAATTATTGGCACTGGAAAGCGTTACATTAATTGCAGTGCTGGTGTGCCTATACTAATAGAATGCTGATGCAGACACAGTGGAGCAACAAGTGAGAGTAACAAATCTAAGCCTTGGGTTTCAGAGCATCTGTGAGGGCCCTTATCCTCCTCATCTCTCTGCACTGGTTTGGTACCATGTTGTTCCTGTTGTAATATTAACAGTTAGAAATGCATTGTATGGATACTGCGGTTAACACAAGTACAGGTAATATAGGGGTTGATCTTCTTGGAGCTATTAATTCATGCCTCTCTTAGGAACTTGTTTCCAGTGGTGTACAAGGCATAGATCATGTGGAGAGCCAGAGACTGTTCCCTTGGGCGGAAATGGCCAATAAGAGGGACATATTTGTAAGGTGATTAGAGGAAAGCATAAGGGGGATGTCAGATGTTTTTTTTAACAGAGATTAGTGGGTGCATGGAACGCTTTCATATGGATATGGTAGAGATAGATGTGTTAAGGACATTTAAGAAACTCTTAGGTTGGCATGTGGATGATAGAAAAATGGAGGGCTATGTAAGAGGGAAGGGTTAAATTAACCTTAGAGTAGGTTAAAGGGTCAGCATAATTATCACGGGCAGAAGGGCCTGCGCTGTGTTTTAATGTTCTATGTTCTATGTTCCAGAGATAACTTTAACTTCGAGGTCGGAAGACAAAACATCGGAGTTTGTAGTGCATGCTGTCCAGCTTCAGAAACTTAAAGCCTTCCGGGTGCATGAATTTTACCGACACCTGTACCTGTCGGAGAAAGCTACCGCAACGGATAGTTTTGCAGTCCGTGTGAGTATTGCACCACTACTGGTTGCAAGCACGTTCCGAAAATCCGTATTCTTATTTCGATTTTTGTTTTAATGAATGGACTGAAACTTCATTACCAGAAGGTTATAAGGCATAGGTGAAGAATTCGGCCATTCAGTCCATCAGTCTATTCCTCCACTTGATTATGGCTGATTCGTTATCCCTCTCAACCCCATTCTCTACCCTTCTTCCCGTAACCTTTGACACCCTTACTAATCAAGAACCTGTCAATCTTCCCTGTAAATATAACCAATGACTTGGCCTCCACAGACATCTGTGGCAATGAATTTCACAGATTCACCACCATCTGGCTAAAGAAATTCCTCATCTCTGTTCTAAAGGGATGTCCCACTATTCCAAGGCTGTGACCTCTGGTCTTCGACTCAACCACTTCAGGAAACATCTTCTCCATATCCACTGTATCCAGACCTTTCAATATTCAATGGGTTTTAATAAGATTCTTCCTTATTCTTCTAAACTTTAACAAGTACAGGCCCAGAACCATCAAACACTCCTCATACCTTAACCCTTTCATTCCTGTGATCATTCTCATGAGCATCTTCTGGAGCCTCTTCAATGCCAGCACATCTTAGAAATGGGGCCCAAAACTGTTCACAGTACTCCAAATGCATTTCGATTTCCCTGAAACAATCCAATTATATCCATGTTGACTATTTTTTAATTTGTGCCCTAATGCCTGCGAAGGTTGTTGAATATGTTTATTGATTTCTTATTCTACAAATTAATATTTTAAAATTCGACCTGTGCAAATGATGTGATGACTGAAGGGGTCAATGAAGTGTTTAGTTATAGTTTTCAAAGTAAATTTATAATCAAAGTACAGATGCATTACTCAAGTTCAAAATTATTTAATGTAATTTCCAGTGCACAAGTGTAAAGGAGAATGAAATAGTTGTTACTCCGAATCTGATACAGCACAAAAAAACACAAAAGATAAAGAACACAATAATAAAAAAAACACAATAATTATAAATGCATAAGATAGCTTATGTAGATTGAGCGTATGTCCATGATGTGACGCTTGGCACAGGATGTCTGTACATAAGGTAACTGATAGGAGATGATAAAGTAGTGGTGATTGGGGGTGTGGATGGGTGGGTTAGGGGGTGGAGGTGTAGATCAGTGTTACTGATTGAGGAAAGTAACTGTTTTTGAGTCTGGTGATCCTGGTGTGGATGCTATGTAGCCTCCTCCCTGACAGGAGTGGGGCAAACTGTCCATAAGAAAGTATACTACTGTGAGATTCATTTGGTGCAGACCTTTAAGGAAAAAAAGAAATTCGGTAGAATTTTTGAAAAACTATACATGAACAAACAAAGACTGACAAACAACTAACATGCAAAAGAAGACGAACTGCAAATAAAAATGAGACTGAGAGCACGAGTTGTAAAGAGTCCTTGAAAGTGAATCTGCAAGCTGCAGGTTCAGTCTAGAGTGGTGGTGATTGAAATTATCCACGCTGGTTCAGGACAATAATCTTCCTAAATCTGATGGTGTGGAATGTACGGGGGGTGATTGATAAGTTTGTGGCCTAAGGCAGGAGGAGTCAATTTTAGAAAACCTAGCACATTTATTTTTCAACATAGTCCCCTCCTACGTGTACACACTTAGTCCAGCGGTCATGGAGCATCTTTGTAGAAGTGGTCCACAGCAGGGGTGATTGATAAGTTTGTGGCCTAAGGTAGAAGGAGATCAGTTATTAACTTCAAACTTTCTGCATTTTCACGCAGAGTTGAACTGCACGTGCATGTAACAAGAGCTGTATAACTCATTTCTTTCTACCGTAGACCACAAACTTATCAATCACCCTTGCTGTGGACCACCTGGAGTTCCAAGACGTTCTCGTTACATGCACGTGCAGTTCAACTCTGCGTGAAAATGCAGAAAGTATGAAGTTAATAACTCATCTCCTTCTACCTTAGGCCACGAACTTATCAATCACCCTTGCTACGGACCACCTTTTGGAGGTCCAAGACGTCAAATTCTACAAAGAAGGGATCTGTATGCTCAACGACCACCGGACTAAGTGTGTAAATGTAGGAAAAATAAATGTGCTAGCTTTTCTAAAATTGATTCGGTCTCCCTTAGGCCACGAACTTATCAATCACCCCAGGTAAGTCTCATGTACCTCTGGGAGCAAAGGGAAGAAATGCTGTGTGTAAGAAAGTATTGACTCTGAGAGCAAGTTCAGCCAGACAGAGTGGAGGAATGGTGGATGAAGCCTGAGCAGCAATTCAAGGAGCTGGTGGGGTAAACAGGTTGTTGTGCTGAGTGGCAAGGAATTTGAGGAACTGAATGTCTGAACAAAAGTGGATGTGATGCCACAGAGAATGTAGACTTTTGGATGGAGAAAAAGCCGGAGGAAATGAGTTGTTCAGTGAGGGGGAGCAGACAAATAGTTGGGTGTCAGGAGAGCAGAGATGGGATGCGGTGAAATGGTACCTCTCCATAGGAAATCACCAGAGGTGATTTGGTGGGCAGCGATAGGGTTTTAGTCCAGAGAACATAGAAGGAGTTAAATAGGCAATAAGCAGCTCAAGACATCTACAAAGAACATTGCCACAGGAAAGCAGCATCTGTCATCAGAGACCCCCAGTAACCAGGACATGCTCTTTTCTCACTGCTGCCATCAAGAATAAGGTGCAGGAGCCTCAAGACCCAAACCACCAGGCGCAAGAACAGTTATTGCCAATCAACTATCAGGCTCTTGAACCAATGGGGATAACTTCACTCACCCCAACACTAAACTGGTTCCATAACTTGTGGACTCACTTTCAAGTCTGTATAAGTTTTATATATATTTATTGCTTATTAATTAGTATTGTTATGAAGAAGAAGAAGAAGAAAGCTCTTAACTCCGAGTGGAGTCATCGGGACGCCGTCATGACGGTGTTTTTTTTTAGCAGGCTTTCTTATTTTTACGAGGCTGAGTTGCTAGCTCGACGCTGAACCCAGCACGGATAGAAAGCGTGCAAGGGAGCCGGCTGGACCTGAAGTTGGGAGCCTTTGCTCTGAAGTCTGGCGCTGATGCCACTACGCCACCAGCCGGCCATTATTGTTATTTTGTTTTTGTATTTGTACAGTTCATTTTATTTGCATGAGAATTTTTATTACAGCATCATCATGTACTACTTTGAGAGTCATATTTTTGTGGCCATTCACAGTATAAGAAAGAAATATTTATTTATTTCATTTTGCGATACAGCACAGAACAGGCCTTTCCGGGCCTTTGAGCTGCACCATCAATTGTCCCACCAATTAAACAGTAGTCTGATCACAGGACACTTTACAATGAGAAATTAGACTACTAACCTGTACGTCTTCGGACTGAGGGAGGAAACTGGAGCACCTGAAAAAAACCCATGTGCCCAGAAAGGAACGTAAAACTTGCTTACAGATGTCACCAGAACTGAACTCCAAAATCTGACACCCTGAGCTGTAATAGCATCACCATAACTGCAAGGCTACCGTGGCACCCCATTCAATTACAATAGAGTCAATTAAAAACTACACACAAAGACTGACAAACAACGAATGTGCATAAGAAGACAAACCTCCCGGCAGGAGGAGAAGATGGCGGCGCGATGGCAGCGCATACGGCCACTTCGGTGATGATATCTGTTATCTGTCAAGTAGGGGACCATGCACAATTCTGATTTGATGGAGACGGACGTGAGAGTACGGAGGTATATCTGGAAAACTTCTGAAATGCCCGCTTCGTTGCCGCTGCTACTGTGTGGTAACTGGAATCTCCGGAGCTGAAGGCCTCGAAATCCTCGGCTTTGCGTGTTTCAGCGGCCGGGGAGAGGTCGAAGGCGCTCGTCCGAGGATGGTGCTCGGGAGGCTGGTCGGAAGCTCGGAGTTTTCAGACGGATGGACTTAGTGTCGGCTGTGGTCAGGTGCTTCCAAGGTATCGGCAAGTTGACGGTGCCTGGAGGTTTATGGCAGGGAGTTTCTCCCTTTTGCTGCCGCTATCGGGGACTCGGGAGTCGATCGACTCGGGGACTTTGAGACTTTTTTTTACTGTGCCTATGATCTGTTCTTCATCAAATTATGGTATTGTTTTGCACTGCTGTAACTATATGTTATAATTATGTGGTTTTGTCAGTGTTAGTCCTTGGTTTGTCCTGTTTTCTGTGATATCACTCCGGAGAAACATTGTATGATTTCTTAATGCATGTATGCATTTCTAAATGACAATAAAAGAGGACTGAGTGTTCTCATAATCTAATCTAACTGTGCAAATACAAAACAATAAGTAATAAATAACTCTGAGGAAGTGAATGAAAATAACCTATTCACTTTTTGTAGGAAGGAGGGACCATTGAGGTTTGCATTGCTCACTGGTGGTCGAGCCTGGGCCATACTGCCATTGACTACACCATTTCATTCCATGGGCTGAAATGCAGCACTGATGTAGTGCACATTGTAAGTATTGACTTCTCTGCTTTTTTAATATTAGAATATATAATAGTACAACACAGGAACAGCCCCTTCAGCCCACAAGATTGTGCTGAACCAATTAAGACCATAAGATATAGGAGCAGCATTTGGCTATTTGGCCCATCGAGGCTCCTCAGTCATTTCATCATGGCTGATCCAATTTTCCTCTCAGCCCGAATCTGCTGCCTTCTCCCTGTACCACTTCATGCTCTGACCAATCAAGAACCTAACAACCTCTGTTTTAAATATGCCCAGTGACTAGGCCTTCACAGCTACCCGTGGCAAACAATTCCCCAGATTTACCAAGCTCTGACTAAAGAAGCTCCTTCTCATCTCCGTTCTAAAAGGATGCCCCTCTATTCTGCGACTGTGTCCTCTGGTCTTAGCCTCTCCCACCATAGGAAACATCTTTTCCACATCCACTCTCTCAAGGCCTTTCACTATATGATAGGTTTCAATCAGGTCACCCCTCAGTCTTCTGAATTCCAGTGAATACAGGCCCAGACCCATCAAATTCTCTTCATATGACAAGCCATTCAATCCTGGAATCATTTCTGTGAACCGCCTTTGAACCCTCTCCAGTTTCTGCACATCCTTTCTAAGACAAGGGACCCAAAACTAGTTAAGGCCACACCAGTGCTTTATAAAGTTTCAACATGTATGCATAAGAACTCCCAAGTTTATTTGTGCCTCAGTTTTTTTCTATCTTCTCTTTTCTCTCCATTTAGAAAATAGTCAACCCTTTCATTTCTTTTACCAAATGCATGACCATACACTTTCCAACACTGTATTCCACCTGCCACTTCTTTGCCCTTTCTCCCAATCTGTCTATCCCTCTGTGGCTTCTCTACTTCCTCCAAACTACCTGCCCCTCCATCTATCTTCATATTGTCTGCAAACTTTGCAACAAAGCCATCAATTCCATTGTAACCCCCAGGTTCGGTGGGCTGCGTTAGTCTAGGGAAAGGCACTCTCCGGCCCGCCAATCTTGTGATGTTTTCCCCTGTTACAAATCAGTACCACAAAATAACAAACAGTGCACCATATGCAATTAAATGATTGAGCTTTATAATTCTTAATTTAACTAGAGGGTTAGTATAGAAAACAAAAAGAAAAGGGCCCATTTTAATGGAACAGTGTAATGCACAGTTGGAGCTCATGATTTTCCTGTCCATTCGTTCTCCATTGATTTCCTCCAGGCATCGTTGACTCCCAACCCCATTCCACGTCCACTCAGTCCTGCAGTCTACAACCTCTCCATTCTGGTATCTTCTCTCTAACATCTTCCACTGAGCCAAAGCCCGCAAATCCCTTCTCTCAGACACACAAGAAAGAAACAATATGCCTCTCATTGGATGGCACACATTCAAAAGCCCCTGTTATCTCTAGTCATAACTCAAACACTGCTGCTACAGAGAAACTATTACATTAACAGTAAAACCTTACGGAGCATTACACCATCATCCAAGTTATTGACATATAATGTAAAAAGAATCAGCCGTAATGCAGTCCCCTGTGGAACACCACTAGTTACCGCAGCCAACCAGAAAAAGCTCCCTTTATTCCTGCTCTTTGCTCTCCTGCAATCAGCCACTGCTTTATCCATGCTAGAATCTTTCCTGTAATACCCTGGATCCATAGCATGTTCAGCAGCCTCATGTGTGGCACCTTGTTAAAGGCCTTCTGAAAATCCAAATACAAAGCAACAACCAATTCTCCTTTGTTTATCCTGCTTGTTATTTCTTCAAAGAATTCCAACAGATTTGTCAAGCAAGATTTTCCCCTGAGGAGACCATGCTGACTACAGCCTATTTTATCATGTGCCTGAGACCTCAATCTTAATAATTGACTCCAACATCTTCCCAACCACTGAGGTCAGACGAACGGGCCTATAATTTCGTTTTTTCTGCCTCTCTCCCTTCTTGAAGAGTGGAGTGACATTTGCAATTTTCCAGAATCTTGTGATTCTTGAAAGATCATTATTAATGTCTCCATGATCTCTTCAGCCACCTCTTTCAGAACCATGGGGTGTACGTCATCTGGTCCAGGTGACGTATCTACCTTCAGACCTTTCAGCTTCCCAAGACCTTTTCTTTAGTTATGGTAACTTCACTCACTTCATGACCCCTAACATCTGGAACTTCCACCATACTGCTACTGTCTTCTACAGTGAAATTGATGCAAAATACTTATTCAGTTCATCTGCCATTTTGTTGTCTCCTATTACTACCTCTGCAGCATCGTTTTCCAGCGATCCTGTCCCTCTTCCCTGTCTTTTACAGTTAAATTAGCAAACAAGTGGCTAACTAAACTAATCTTTATATCCATATCCTTCCACTTCCCTCACATTTATGTGCCTATCTAAACACCTCTTAAAAGTCTAATGTATCTGCCTCTCCCATCACCCCAGGCAGCATATTCCAGATACCCACCACTCTCTGTGTAAAAATGTTACCCCTCACATCTCCTTTGAATGTACTACCTCTCATGTTAAATGCATGCCTTGTAGCGTTCAATATTTCAAATATACGACATTTTCTTAGCAGTCTGTTCAGATAATAAGCTTTGGGAATTACTCATTTTTGTACCACTGTTTATGGCTCGAGGATGCGTCTTTGTTAAAATTCTTTCCCTCAAGTTTTATTTCAATGGCTTCCTTTACTGGGCAGTCCCAAAAGCCATTGATATGGCACAGTAGTTTTGTGCTGTCAAAGTCGATTGAATGCAATGTTCTGCTACCGCATCAAGGAGCACTTGAGGTGTATCTGTTTGGGTTACCTGGAGAGATCAGCGGTAGCAGAACATTGCATTCTCAATGGCTATAGGATTGACTTCGATGGTCCAAGAAAACTGTGTCACACCAGTGCCTTTTGGGGCTATTTGGTAAAGGAAACCTTTAAAATAAAACTACAGGAAAAGGATTTTAACAAAGACGTAGGTCTCACTCTAAGTAAGAACTGCAATTTGATTGTAAACAAGGTGGGAGAGCGGAAATCTGATAGGGACAGACTATGGGGATATAAATACCATCGAGCTAGATCCCTGATGAAGCTGGTAGTTTGTCATCAAAACATCGGTTATCGGAGTATGGTGCCAACGCAGTAGAGAGTTCTCACGCATGTCCAGTGAAGAGCTTTAAAAACGCCGTCTCCATAAAACAGGTGTGGGAGCAGTTGTAGGAGTGGTTTGAGTCAGAGCTGTAAGTCTTTGACTCAGCAAGGCTTCAGCGAGAACAAGTGGAGGTAAAGTAAGTAGTTAAGTTCATTCCCTATTTCTAATTTTTTTTTTACTTATTTAACTCTTGAGAGAATAGTGGGTATTGTATGT
Organism: Mobula hypostoma; assembly: GCF_963921235.1. Taxonomy (NCBI): domain Eukaryota; kingdom Metazoa; phylum Chordata; class Chondrichthyes; order Myliobatiformes; family Myliobatidae; genus Mobula; species Mobula hypostoma. Next base: position 132,042,456 of record NC_086106.1, on the reverse strand, counting down.
CTACATGGCCAGTGTTGTATTCTGTTCCGGGTGTCAAATGTGGGGTTTCCGGGAGACTACCAGCCTCCCGGATGGCCACATCTGCATCAGCTACATTGAGATGCTGCTTCTTAGAGACCGTGTTAAGGAACTGGAACTGCTGCTCGATGACCTTCGGCATGTTAGGGAAAGTAAAGAGGTGATAGACAGGACTGCAGGGAGGTAGTCACCCAAGATTACAGGAGACAGATAAATGATTGACTGTCAGGAGAGGGAATGAAAAAGATCAGATAGTGGAGTGCATCCCTGTGGCCATCCCCCTCAACAATGAGTACTCCATTTTGAGTACTATTGGTGGGGGTGGGGGGACCTGTCTTGGGCAGCAACAGTGGCCGTGCCTCTGGCACTGAGCATGATCCTGTGGGTCACAAATGTAGAGAACTGAAAAGGATGACAGCGGTACTGGGGGACTCTATGGTTAAGGGGACAGACAGGCACTTCTGTGTATGCAAAAAAAAAACATGGATGGTAGTTTGCCTCCCAGGTGCCAGGGTCTGTGATGAACGTAGAACATACACCATAGAAATTTACAGCACATTACAGGCCCTTCGGCCCACAATGTTATGCCTCCATGTACCCTACTCTAGAAACTGCCTAGAATTTCCCTAGCGCATAGCCGTCTATTTTTCTAAGCTCCATGCACCTATGTAAGAGGCTCTTAAGAGATCCTATCGTATCCGCTTCCACTGCCGCCACTGGCAGTACAATCCACGCACCCACCACTCTCTGTGTGAAAAACTTACCTCTGACAACGCTGTCCCCCCTTGTGTTAGCCATTTCTGCCCTGATCAGTGCCCCTCATCATCTCATACGCCTCTATCAGGTAACCTCTCATTCTCCGTCGCTCCAAGGAGAAAAGGCCAAGTACACTCAACCTATTCTCATAAGGTACGCCCTCCAATCCAGGCAACATCCTTGTAAATCTTCTCTGCACTCTCTCTATACTATCCACAGCCTTCCTGTAGTGAGGTGACCAGAACTGAACACAGTACTCCAAGTGGGGTCTGCCCAAGGTCTTATAAACTGTAACATTACCTCATGGCTCTTGAACTCAGTCCCACGGTTGATGAATGCAAACACACATACGCCTTCTTGCACAGCAGCTTTGAGTGTCCTATGGGCACGGAACCCAAGATCTCGCTGATCCTCCACATTGCCAAGAGTCTTACCATTAATATTATATTCTGTCTTCAAATTGGACCTACTGAAATGAACCACTTCACACTTATCTGAATTGAAGTCCATCTGCCACTTCTCAGCCAAGTTCTGCATCCTATGGATGTCCTGCCAACAACACTCCAGACTATCCACAACACCCTCAACTTTTGTGTCATCAGCAAACTTACTAACCCACCCTTCTACTTCCTCATCCAGGTCAGTTATAACAATCACAAAGAGGAGAAGTCCCAGAACAGATCCCTGTAGAACACCACTGGTCACCATCCTCCATGCAGAATACAAACCAGCTACAACCACCCTTTGCCTTCTTTGGGCAAGCCAATTCTGGATCCACAAAGCAAGGTCTCCTTGGATCCCATGCCTCCTTACTTTCTGAAGGAGCCTTGCACGGGGAACCTTATCAAATGCCTTACTGAAATCAATATATACTACACCCACTGCTCTACCTTCATCAATGTGTTTTGTTACATCCTCAAAGAATTCAATCAGGCTCATAAGGCACAACCTGCCCTTGACAAAGCCATGCTGACTATCCCTAATCAGATTATGTCTCTCCAAATGCTCATAAGTCCTGTCTCTCAGGATCTTCTCCAACAATTTGCCTACCACTGAAGTCAGACTCACTGGTCTATAATTTCCTGGGTTATCTCTACTCCCTTTCTCGAACAAGGAAACAACATTTGCAACCCTCCAATCTTTCAGTATCTCTCCCGTCCCTATTGTTGACGCAAAGATCATCGCAAGAGGCCCAGCAATCTCCACCTTTGCTTCCCACAGTAGCCTGGGGTATATCTTATCTGGCCCCAGTGACTTATCTAACTTACTGCTTTTCTAAGTCTCCGGCACATCTGCTTTCATGTCTATGTGCCGAAATGTTTCAGTCTGCTGTAAGTCATCCCCACAATTGCCATGGTCTTTTTCCCTGGTGAATACTGAAGCAAAGTATTCATTGAGTACCTCCACTACCTCCTCCAACTCCATGCACACGTTTCCACTATCGCACCTATAGGTCCTCTTCTTACACGGCTCATTCTCTTGTTCTTCACACTCTTGTAGAATGCTTTGGGGTCTTCCTTAATCCTGCTCACCAAAGCTTTCTCATGCCCCCTTCTGGCTCTCCTAATTCCATTCTTAAGCTCCTTCCTAGCAACCTTGTAATTTTCTAGAGCTCTAACAATACCTAGTTTCTTGAACCTTTCGTAAGCTTTCCTTTTCTTCTTAACTAGATTTTCTACATCTCTTGTACACCATGGTTCTTTAACTCTACCATCCTTTCCCTGCCTCAATGGAACATACCTATGCAGAACTGCATGCAGATGTTCCCTGAACATTTGTCATATTTCTGCCATGCATTTCCCTGAGAATGTCTGCTCCCAATTTATGCTCCCAAGTTCCTGCCTAATAGCATCATATTTCACCCTACCCTAATTAAATATTTTCCCAAATTGTCTGCTCCTATCCTTCTCCAGCACTATGGTGAAAGAGATAGAGTTATGGTCACTACCTCCAAAATGCTCTTCCACTGAGAGATCTAACACCTGACCGGGTTCATTTCCCAATACCAGATCAAGTACAGCCTCTCCTCCAGTTGGCTTATCTACATATTGTGTCAGGAAACGTTCCTGAACACAATTGAGAAGCTGGACCTCAAGGGTAGTAATTTCGGGTTTGCTGCCTATGCCACGTGACAGTGTGGATAGGAATAGAATGAGGTGGCTGATGAATGCGTGGCTAAAGAGTTGGAGCAGGAGGCAGGGATTTAAATTTCTGGTTTATTGGGACCTCTTCTGGGGCAGGTGAGCTCTACAAAAGGGATGGGTTGTACTTGAATCAGAAGGGGACCAATATTCTATCAGGTAGATTTACTAGAGCTGTTGGGAGTGGTTTAAACTAAGATGGGAGCCAGTATGATAGAGATAAGGATGAGCAAGCAGGTTTACAAGTAGATGATAGGTGTAACATTGAATGTAAGGAAGGACAAGCCAATGATTGGATGTAAATGCACACAGAGCAGAGTTAAGTTACACCTCAGAGGCAAAATTCAAAAGGGCGAAGAATGTAGGACTGCAGATGCTGTATTTAAATGCGTGTAGCAAGCTCGTGGCGCAATTAGAGATTGGTCAGTATGAAGTTGTGGGCATCACTGAGTCGTGGTTGAAAGACGGCCATAGTTGGGAGCTTAACATCAAAGGATATACTTTGTATTTCTTAGGACAGGCAGGAAGACCTAGACAGTGGTGTGGCTCTGTTATTAGGAGATGGAAGTACATCTTTAGAAGAGGTGACATAAGGTCAGAGAATGTTGAATCTTTGTGGGTTGAGTTAAGAAACTGCAAGGGTAAAAAAAAATCATCTTGGGAATCATATATAGGCCTCCAAGTAGTAGCCAAGATGTAGGGTTGAGATTGCAAGGGGTGCTGGAAAGAGCATGTACTAAGGGTAATGGCACAATTATAAGAGAGGGGTAGTGGTAGGGGCAAATATATTAAGAACATTCAGGAGACACTTGGATAGGCATATGAATGGAAGAAAAAGGGAGGCCTATGTAGGCTTATGCTCGATCAACCTCTCATAAGCTAAACTTTCTAATCTAGGAGGCATTGCATTGGTTGTCAGCACAACATTGTGAGCTGAAGAGCGTGTATTGTGCTTTAATGTTCTATATTCTATGAATGAATACTTGTGTTGTCTGTGAAAGGACTCAGAAGAAGTAAAGCAGTGTGAATGTGTGCCTTCACTTATTTTGTTCATCCTACATATAATCTTAGATCAGGTTGGTCTCCAGATACGAGGAGATTGAGAGGTGAACAACATTTTCACCCTTTGGCACTGAAGTCCACGTTTTGAGAGAAAAGCATTTTCTTTATTGAAGCTGTAAAGGACAGTTTGCACTCTTAGATAATAAATGTAATTGTAAGTAGAAGTGTGATTTGAGTATTGAATGTTATTCTGTAGGATGTGTAACTTTTCACCAGTAGATTCAGTTAACAACTGTGCTTGCTTTTACAGAGAAATAGAAGTATTAACCCTATCTCTGTTTCTGTCTAGCATGCCTCTGAAGGTATTGTGCGATTTGATACCACAGCTTCAATGAAATATGAGGAAATTTCCCCTGTCTTCACTCTCAAAACCTGGGTGCAGACGCTTCGGTAATGTAAATGTTGTACTCAGTATAAATGCTCATGTGAAAATGTCAGAGCAAGCCACACCGTAATGGTGTGCTGGGTCTGTTTGTGATGTTGTACATTTATTTATTTATTATTTATTTTCAGATACAGTGCAGAACGAGCCCTTCCGGCCCACTGCGCCGCTTGCCCAGCGACCCACCTAGTCTAATCACAGGACAATTTACAATGCGCAGTTAACCTACTAACTGGTCTGTCTTTGGACTAGGTGAGGAAACTGGACCACCCGAAGGAAGCCCACAGAGTTCATGGGGAAAATGGGGAAAATGTACAATCTCCTTACAGGTGGCGCTGGAATTGAACTCTGAATTCTGGAATGCCCCGAGCTGTAATAGTGTGGCACTAACCGCAGTCCCTCCCTGCCCCCCCACAGTTGTTGATAGTTATATTATCATCATACTAAGACGTAAGACATTGGAGCAGAGTCAAGCCACTCAGCCCATCGAATCTAATCCACTATTTCATCAAGGCTGATTTATTATCCTTCTCAAAAGATTTGATTTTTGCTTTTTGTTAGTGCTGTATCTCTGAGTCAGGAGTTTGCACTTTGGCCCATTCCTATAGTGGGGGAGTTTAGAACATCTCTTTAGAACAGAGATGAGAAGGGATTTCTTTAGCGGAGGATGGTGAATCTGTGGAATTCATTGCCACAGGTGGCTGTGGGGGCCAGGTCATAGGGTATATTTAAAATGGAGGTTGATAGGTTCTTGTTTAGTTGGGGCATCAAATGTTACGGGGAGAAAGCAGGAGAACAGGGTTGAGAAGGATAATAAATCAGCCATGGTGAAGTGGTGGAGCAGACTCAATGAGCAGGATGGCCTAATTCTGCTCCTCAGATTCTGGTCTTATGCCCAGAGACACCAGCATTAATCTTGTCTGACTCTTCTTTTGCAGTACAGAGGGACTGACGACCTTATGGAAGTAATTAAACTCTTAGGTGTAGATAAAGGATCCCATGGGACGATTAAAAGGAAGAATAGTTGGAGGAAGATTGGTCTTTGACGTTCCAACTAATATAATATCATTAAAATGTTGTTTAGTTACTTCTATATCTTTGCTCATGGGGAAAGTGACTACATTACAATAACTTCATTTCCAAAAGTAATTTGGTGGTTGTAAAGCATTTTAGAATGACTCAAGGTCAAGAATGATACTATAAACATGTCATGGAAATTTCTAAGTGGATTGATCACACTACATTTATGTTAATATTCTTTAATAAGGAGTGATACCTAACAATGAAAGCACCCTGCTCATGAGACTTTGGTGTCACAGTCTGAAAATTTTGTTGTGTCGCTCACGGGGCACGGACAGTGTAGGCTATATCCTTCACCCTTTCTTTCTCTGCAAGTAATTTGCTGGCTTTGATGCTTGTGTCAGACTGGGTAACTACAACGTTTCCTTCCCTGCAGGTCCAGTAGTGAGAATTGGATTCCATTGATGAGCTGCAACCAGTTGACAGATTAGATTTATTCAAATTGAGTCACCATTTGCCATGGGTGTTTTAAATTTTCTGGCTGAGTTACTGCACCCTTGACTAGTAGAACATGATGCCAGAATCTTTTGTCCTGCCTGCTTTCTCAGTGAACATCACTAAAAGCAGGTATTCCTGACACTTGTCATTCAAGAGCTTTTGTATATAGGCTGTCACAATCACAAGATAACGATATAGAGTTATAGAGAACTACAGTATAGAAACAAGCCCTTTGGCCCATCTGCTCCAATGCCATATTTAAGTTTGCTGACAACACCACTGTCATTGGCTGATCAAAAGTGGTGGTGAATCGGTGTATCGGAGGGAGATTGAAAATCTGTCTGAGTGGTGCCACAACATCTCACTCAATGTCAGCAAGAACAAGGAGATTATTATTGACTTCAGGAAGAAGAAACCATGAGCCAGACCTCATTGGGAGATCAGGGGTGGAGAGGGTCAGCGGCTTCAAATTCCTTGGTGTTATCATTTCAGAGGATCTGACCTGGGCCCAGCACATAAGTGCCATTACGAAGAAAGCATGGCAATGCCTCTACTTCCTTAGAAGTCTGCGAAGATTCTGCATGTCATTTAAAACTTTGACAAACTTTTGTAGTTGCATGGTGGAGAGTGTATTGATTGGCTGCATCACAGCCTGGTATGGAAATACCAGTGCATGGAATGGAAAATCCAACAAAAAATAGGCCCAGTCCATCCCCACCTTTGAGCACATCTCCATGGAGTGCTGTCACAGGGAAGCATCGTCCATCATCCGTGACCCCCACCATCCATGTCATGCTTTCTTCTCGTTGCTGCTGTCAGGAAGGAGGTAGAGGAACCTCATGGCTTACACCGCCATGTTCAAGAACAGCCCTCAACCATCAGGCTCTTGAACCAGACGGGGTAACTTCACTCACCCCAACACTGAACTGTTCCCACAATCTGTGGACTCAGTTTCAAGGACTCTTCATCTCATGTTTTCTATATTTATTGCTTGTTTATTTTTATTATTATTATTATTATTTATTATCTTTCTTTTTGTATTTGCGCAGTTTGCTTTTTTTTCATTTTGGTTGCTTGCCCATCCTTTTGGGTGCAGTCTTTCATTGATTCTGTTACTACTTGTATTTACTGCAAAGGCTTGAAAGAAAATGTAGCTCTGGGTTGTATATTTGACATATGCCTGGTGACATGTGCTGTTGCCTGGTGTCTCAGGGCTGGGTGTGTTTACACCTGCACCACGCCCTCCCATTGGCACTCCTTCTCTGCCACCTGTCCCACACCCCTCTTGCGGTGCTCCACCCTCACCATTCCCAATATCCTAGAAGCTCACTCTCCACTCCATGTTGACAAATACAGTACTGTATAAAAGTCTTAGGCACCTCAACTATGTGCATGCACCTAATTCCTTTGCACAGTACTGTATTTGTGCCTAAGACTTTTGATGTCCTGACAAACCAGGTAAGGTCATTTGATTTCTAACAACTGGTTTATTGATAATTACAGAATGTCTCTCTGGTTTCCACTCACTCTCCTCTCCCTTCCCCTTTTCTCAGCCATGATCTCCTCTCTCCCTGCCCCCTTCCCACTCTCAGTCCGCAATAGAGACCCACATAAGAATCAGTTTTAACATTACTCACATGTGTCATGAAATTTGTGGGGGTTTTTGGCAGTAGTGCAGTGCAATACATAAAATTACTGCAGTATTGTGCAAAAGTCTTAGGTATCTTAGAGATGTATATGCCAAATACTTTTGCATAAACATGTACTTTGATTATAAATTTACTTGGAAATTTGATGTTTATTTGCCTAGTCCCATTGACCTGCACCAGAACCACAACTCTCCATTCTCCTTCCATCCATGTACTAAACAAATTTCTCTTAAATATTGAAATTGAGTTGCAGACTCACTACCCTCTGAGTGAAGAAGTTCCCCCTCATGTTCCCTTATATATTTCACCTTTCACCCTAAACCTATGACCTTTAGTTGTAGTCTATCCCAAACCTCAGTGGAAAAACCTGCATGTATTTACCCTATCTATACCCTTCATAATTTTGTATACCTCTATCAAATCTCCCTCATTCTTCTCTCTAGGGAATAAAGTCCGAACCTGTCCAACCTTTCACTGTAACTCAGGTCCTCCACTCTTGATATAATAGAAGTATTTCAGTGTTTGTGCAGGGCTTTGTAGGAACAGCAGTTGGACCATGTAACAAGACTGAGGCAACTCTATCACCTCCCTCCATATTCTCTTTTCCCTGTATCCCTTAATACCTCGCATGCAGAGCAAAATCCATCAGTTTCAGATTGAATGTAGAACGTTGCAGCACAATACAGTCAACAATGTTGTGCTGACCTTCTAACCTACTCTAAGCTCGGATTAATCCTTCCCTCCTACTTAGCCCTCCATTCTTAGGTGCCTCAGTAATGTAGTGGTTAGTATGACACTATTACAGCTTACCCCGTTCTGGAGTTCAATTCCAGCGCCATCTATAAGGAGTCTGTATGTCCTTCCCATGGAACGTGTAGGTTTTCCTCGAGTGCTCTAGTTTCCTCTCACAGTCCAAAGACTTGCCAAGTAGGTTAATTGGTTATTGTAAATTGTCCAGTGATTAGGTTACAGTTAATCGGGTTTGTCGGGGGTTACTTGGTGGCGTGGCCCCTGTAAGGGCCTTCTCAGCATTGTATTGCTAGATAAATTAAATACAAACATAAATAAATAGTTTTTTTTTATCAACTGTGCCTACCTAAGAGTTTCTTAAATGTCCCTAATATATTTCCCTCTACCACCACCTCTGGCAGCATGTTCCATGCACCCACCACTCTCTGTGTATATAAAACTTAACTCTGACATTCACTCTATATTTTCCTATAATTAGCTTAAAATGATGTCGTCTCATATTAGCCATTTATACCCTGAGGGGAAAATGTCTCTGGCTATCCACTTGATCTGAGCCTCTTATTATCCTCTATCAAGTCACCTGTCATCCTCCAATCTAAAGAGAAAAGCCCTAGTGAACAATATTTAAACTGAACAATTGACTATTTGTGGGAGAGCATTTCAGCTTTGGCCATCCTTTGTAGAATGTTTACCATGAAACTTCACTGTGAAATTGTGAGCTGTTTTGGGCCCCGTAGGAAGGATGCATTGAAACTGGAGAGGGTTCAAAGGAGATTCACAAAAATAATTCCAGGTTTGAATGGCTTGTCATATGAAGAGCATTTGATGTCTCTTGGTCTGTATTCACTGGAATTCATGATACTGTGGGGTAAACTCATTGAAACCTATCGAATGGTGAAAGGCCTTGATAGCGTTGATGTGGAGAGGATGTTTCGTAAGGTGAGAGTGTCTAAGACCAGAGGACACAGCCTCAGAATAGAGGGGCATCCTTTTAGAACCGACACAAAGAGGAATTACTTTAACCAGAGAGCGGTGAATCTGTGGAATTTGTAGAGGCCAAGTCTTTATGTATATTTAAGGCAGAGGTTGATAGATCCTTGATTAGTCAGGTCATGAAGGGATACGGGGAGAAGGTAGGAGATTGGGGCTGAGAGGAAAAATGGATCAGCCATGCTGAATGGTGGAGCGGACTTGATGGGCCAAATGGCTTATTTCTGCTCCTATGTCTTATGGAAATGTCTGTGTTGAAGTTTTAGGCTATGTGCCCTATTAGTAGTTTCTAACTATCACAGCAGTTAACGTTTATAAGTTTAGAACATCCTGGGGTGAAGGGTAAAGCTATACAGATGTTTGTTAATTTAAAGCTATTGTTTTAGGTGTTTAAACAGTGCAGAGCATGTCACAATGTACACAGTAGATAAAATTACAGTGGATTCTGGTAAATTGGGACACAGCAGGACCTGACTTTTGGCCCAATTAAGTGGCTGTCACAATTAGCCGAAGTTTCAAGAAAACAGTTAAAAAGGTATTTTAAAAAAAAGAAACTAACAAATCACATACTTAATTGATATACAGAATCAATTATAACACTAGCAATACTACTACAGTGCTATAAGGCTGTGTATTAGTTCCTCATAGTTATTGATGGAGGAATTCATCCAGTGTATGCTGTCATGTTCTTTTGATTGACTAAAGGAACAAAATTAGCACAGACACCTAGTGGAAATAGTGGATTGCCTTCGTACAATGCTTTTGACAATTCCGTCCTCCAAATTTTCACTTTCATTGAAAGAAGATGATTGTTGATACTTTCAAATTCTGCTTAGTTCCTAACTTGAAGTAGTGAAATCGTTTCCTTTTCACTCCTGGCTGTTTTTGGAATCTCCAAGCCTGAATGCTTGAAATCGCAGTGAGCAAAACAGTTCTGGATTGTCTTATAGCTTCTTTCTCGCCAACTGTCAGTGACAAAAATCACTGCTTTTTTAAAATAAATGCACACAACTGACACTTTTAAAAAACTGTTTGCACTAAGCGCTGTGACATGGCTAATGGCCACAAAAGTACACGTGACTGATGCTAGTTTGAAACTGTTCAGCAACAGTCTCCTGTCCCAACTAGGTGGCATGGTGTCCCAAATAAACAAAGGGATCCTCAGCTATTTTCTTGATTAGTTTTTGTTCTTTAAGAGTTGTTTCAAATAAGCATCTATCCCGATTAACTGATGGCCCAATTAACCAGAATCCACTCTCTTTGCTATTTGTAACTGTTTCATTAACAAATAGCTATCTTCCTTCAGATGGGAGGTGTCCCATTTGAATTCAAGTGTTACATGATGAACATCTAAGAATTGCTAAGAATTAATGTGTTTGTATTTAAATATTAAAGCAGAAATGTAACTCCATACCCCTTTCTACAGGCCAGTGGATGCTAAAACAAGACCTTTAGGCTCTCGCGATGTCCTACCCACTAACCGACACCTATATGAACTGGTCTTGACCTACAATTTCAGCCAGGTAACTGATTATAATAAAAATTTCTCCTACGATGCTTTCCATTAGGGTTTAATGTTACCAGCTACAATGTGAACTGTGTACATGCAGTAGTTGTCCACATTCTGAATGCACTGCCAAAGTAAACGGAGATCAGTTTTACAAACCTCAGTGTTCTGTCAGTTAGAAAAATGTGGAAAAAGAAATGCTGGGATTGGGATTGCTCTCCTTTGTGAGGTCTCTAGACTTACGAGTCAATTACAGAATGGCTGGCACCATGCATTAGAATATATTGATGCTGAGCCTTGCTACGTTGGTGCCAGAATGTGTGGCGGTACTTGCTGGCTGCCCTCCAACACATCTTTAGGTGTGTTGGTTTTTTAGTGCAAACGATGCACTTCACGGTATGTTTCACTGTACATGAGGTAAATCTGAATCTGATTTGAATGGGAAGGGAAAGTGATTGTACTGTCAATAGTTGGACTGTCTACCTTGGAACCTACCTTCTGAGATGATACAGCTTCTTGGTCTACAGCTTTGAAAGAAACAAGAAGGAAGGGGCTCAGTGTCAAGTTTATTATCACTGACCTATAGAACATAGAACACAGAACAGTACAGCACAGGAAGAAGCCCTTGGGCCCACAATGTTGTATCGATCCAATTAAATTAATCATCAAATGGACAACCAAACTAATTCCTTCTCCCTACACAATGTCTGTACCCTCCCATTTTTCTTACATTCATGTGCCTATCTAAATGTCTCTTAGAAGTCTCTAATGTATTTGGCTCTACCATCACCCCAGCACAAACCAGACACCCACCACTCTCTGTGTAAAAAAAAAAACAACTTGCCCCTTGCATCTTGCATACCCTCTGGCATTAGACATTTCAACCCCGGGAAAAATATACTGTGTGGATTATCCATGCCTCTCATAACCTTATAAACCTCTATCAAATCTCCCCTCAACCTTGCCTCTCCAGAGAAAACAACGTAAGTTTGTCCAACCTCTTGTTATAACACGTGATCTCTAATCCAGGCAACATCCTGGTAAAACTCTTCTGCTGTACCTTCTCCAAAGTCTCCAACATCCTTCCTATAATGGGGCAACCAGTCTGTATGCACTATTCCAGATGCGGCCTAACTAGAGGTTATAGAGCTGCAATCTTATGTCGTGGTATTTGTTGTTCTGTAGCAATTCATAAAGTAAATTAAGTTACAAAAATAAATAAAATAGTTCCAAAGGTGAATAGCAAGGTAATAAAAGGATATAAATCCAATGAAGTTAGACACCAACCTTTTTGGTTCAAAGTGATGCTGCTGTAATCTGACGTATCAAGTGATGACTGAAGATTCTCTTCCAGAAAACAGGACTTCACTTTTGTCAGAAGTAGAGCAAAGCTACCTGGCATTTTGGGTCTAATTTGCTAGTGTTTAAAATCATGGCTGATCCGTGGGTGATTTTCATTCAATATTTTCCACTGAATTTACATGTTTCTTGATTCCTTTAACGGTCAAAAAATCAGTCAGATTCAGTCTGAAAACATGCAAGTCCAGCATGTAGATGCCATTACAAATAAAGCATGGCAGCACCTCTAATTTCTTAGAGGTTTGCAAAGATTTTCATGTCATTTAAAACTTTGACAAATTTCTATAGATGTGTGGTGGAGAGTAAATTGACTGGCTGTATCACAGCCTGCTATGGAAACACCAATGCCCTTGACAGACAATCCTACAAAAAATAGTGGATATGTCCCAGTCCATCAAGGGTAAAGCCTTCCTCACCATTGAGCACATCTGCATCTAGCGCTATCGCAAGAAAGCAGTATCCATCACCAAGGACCATCCAGGCCATGCTTTCAAGACGTATAACTGTTCCAGTGCACAGGGCACATACTTTTTATAATACTGAAGGTCAGATAGTCAAAGTTCAAAGTAAACTTATTATCCAAGTATATGTCTCTATATACCACTCTGAGATTCCTTTACTTGCGGGCATTCACAGTATCTACAAAGACAAACAATAGAATCAGTAAAAAACTGCACACCACAAAGAAGGACAAATAACTAAGGTACAAAAGCAACAAACTGCAAATATAAATAGAGAAAAAAGTAATATTAATAAATAATAAATTTTGAGAACATGAGGTGTAGAGTCTTTGATAATGTGTCCATAGGTCTACGTACAGGCTATATGGAAAATGGAAAAGAAAAAGAAAAAAATGTATACATATAATATTCTTTGTAATATAAAGGAAAATGGAGGACTCTGTGGGAGGGAAAGGTTAGATTGATCTTGGAGTAGGTTAAAAGGTCAGTACCACATCATGGGCCTGTACTGTGCTGTAATGTTCTATGTTCTATTTAACAATATTCCAGGTTCCTCTTCCCATACTGAAGAGATTAACCTGGCGTTCCCTCATCTACCACTTCCTTATCCATTCACGTAATTTGCCCAAACCCATTTGCTGAATCTCTGTGTCCTGAACATAGCCAACTTTCCACACCTATGGAAATCAAAACATTCCAGATGTTAGAAATCTGAAACTAAAACAGAAAATGCAGGAACCACTCAGGATATCAGGGAGCAGCTATGGAAAGAGTAAACATAAGAGATTTTGCCGATGCTGCAAATCCAGACCAACACATACGAAATACTGGAGGAATTCAGCAGGTCGGCTATTTATTCATTTCTTTTTAAATCTTTTTATTAAGTAAGTATACAAAAAGGTAAGCCATATAGACACTAATACATTGTTAGAATATAATAAAATTACAGAAAATATTAATACAAAAAAAATACTACAATGTAATTTAAACATAATATACCAAGGTAACATAATAGTATACTAATTTTATATATATATATATATATATATATCAATAGAGAAAAAGAAAAAAAAACCCCCCAAAAAAAAACCCACCGTGCAACTAACTAAAAGCAACGCAAAGCAATGGGCTAACTTGAAACCAAACAGAGTTAAACTTAAAATCACGTCCTCAATCCCGACCTCCATTAAAAACAGTGAAAAAAACAAGAAGGGTATATATTACATTAAATGAAAATATCGAATAAAAGATCTCCAAGTCTGTTCAAATTTAAAAGAGGAGTCATAAAGATTGCTTCTAATTTTCTCCAAGTTCAGGCATAATATCGTCTGAGAAAACCAAAAAAAGGTAGTTGGAGCATTAAGCTCTTTCCAATGTTGTAAGATACATCTTTTCGCCATTAAAGAAAGAAATGCAATCATTCTACGGGCTGAAGGGGAGAGATTACTGGAAATTTTAGGTAGTCCAAAGATAGCAGTAATAGAGTGAGGAGAGATATCTATATTCAATACCTTGGAGATAATATTAAAAATGTCTCTCCAAAAAGTTTCCAAAGTAGGGCAAGACCAAAACATATGAGTTAAAGAGGCTATCTGCCCCGGACATCTATCACAAAAAGGATTAATATGAGAGTAAAAGCGCGCTAACTTATCTTTGGACATATGTGCTCTATGAACAACTTTAAATTGAATTAGGGATGTTTAGCACAGATAGAGGAAGTATTGACAATTGTAAAATCTGCCCCCAGTCATCCACAGAAATGGTAAACCCCAATTCCTGTTCCCAATCTACCCTAATCTTATCAAATGGAGCTTTCCTAAGTTTCATAATAATATTATAAATCATAGCCGATGCACCTTTCTGACATGGATTAAGGTTGATTATAGTATCTAAAATGTATGTAGGAGGGAGCATTGGAAAGGAAGAAAGTATAGTACTTAGAAAATTTCTAACTTGTAAATATCTAAAAAAATGTATTCTTGATAAGTTATATTTATTAGATAATTGTTCAAAAGACATAAGGGAACCATCTAAAAATAAATCCAAAAACCGTGAAATACCCTTAGTCTTCCAAATTTGAAAAGCACGATCCGTAAAAGAGGGAGGAAAAAATATGTTACCTAAAATAGGAATCGCTAACCCAAATTGATTAAGATCAAAAAATTTTCTGAATTGAAACCAAATACGCAAAGTATATTTAACTATCGGGTTAGACACCTGTTTAAGGCGTTTCCAATCAAGAGGAAGAGAGGAACCTAAAATGGAGCCAAGTGTAAAACCCTGAACAGATTGTAATTCCAATACTACCCATTTAGGAATGGATAGTATAATGTCGAATATTAATTGCCCAATAATAAAATCTAAAGTTAGGTAATGCTAAGCCTCCATCTCTCTTAGCTTTCTGTAAATGTATTTTACCCAGTCTCGGGTTTTTGTTCTGCCAAATAAATGAAGAAATTTTAGAGTCAACTTTGTCAAAAAAAGATTTTGGAACAAAGATTGGTAACGCCTGAAATATATATAAAAATTTTGGCAAAAAAAACATCTTAACTGCGTTAATACGACCAATCAAAGTTAAATATAAAGGAAGCCATTTAGATGAAAGTTGAGTAATATGGTCTATTAATGGTAAAAAGTTAGTCTTAAATAAATCTTTGTACTTACAAGTAATTTTAATCCCAAGATATGAAAAATAATTATTAATCAATTTAAATGGAAATTTATAATATAAGGGAAGTTGTTTATTAATCGGAAAGAGTTCACTCTTACTAAGATTTAATTTATAACCTGAAAAAAGACCAAATTGTGCTAATAACTCTAAAACAGCCAGGATGGATTTTTGAGGATTAGAAGTAAATCATCAGCATAGAGTGATAATTTATGGGACTTTAAGCCCCGAGTTATCCCAGTAATATTTGGAGATTCTCGAATGGCAATTGCAAGAGGTTCTAATGCAATATCAAATAATAAGGGACTAAGAGGACAGCCTTGTCGAGTACCTCGAAAAAGAGGGAAAAAAGGTGAACTTAAAGAGTTAGTACGGACCGAGGCCACAGGAGAATAATATAAGAGTTTAATCCAGGATATAAATTTCAAGCTGAAATTAAACCTTTCAAGCACTTTAAATAAATAAGGCCATTCTACTCTATCAAAAGCTTTCTCGGCATCTAAAGAGATAACACACTCAGGAACATTTTGTGAGGGAGTATAAACGATATTTAACAGTGTACGAATATTATAAAAAGAGTAACGACCTTTAATAAAACCCGTTTGGTCTTCCGAAATAATAGAGGGAAGTACTTTTTCTAATCTATTTGCTAATAACTTAGAAAAAACTTTAGAATCAACATTTAATAAAGATATTGGTCTATAAGATGCACATTGAGCAGGATCTTTATCCTTCTTTAATATTAAAGAGATTGACGCTCTATTAAAAGATTCAGGAAGTTTACCAAGTTTCGATGAAGCCTCAAAAACCCTACAGAGCCAAGGGATTAATGAAGGAGCAAAACATTTATAAAATTCAACGGTAAACCCATCAGGGCCAGGAGCTTTCCCCAAATTCATAGAGAAAATAACATTCTTAATCTCATCCATGGTAATAGGAGTATCTAACATAGAAGCCATATCCTGTGAAATCTCAGGGAAGTCTAAATTATCTAAAAAATCATTCATATATTTAGAATCTCGAGGAGGCTCTGATTGATATAAGGAAGAGTAAAAATCACAGAAGGTTTGATTAATCCCCACATGATCAAGTATAAGTCGATCATTTTGGTTATAAATCTGATTAATTTGAGATTTAGCATAATTAGACTTCAATTGATTAGCCAACAGTTTACCAATTTTGTCACTGTGTACAAAAAGTTCACTTCTTGTTTTCTTTAATTGGTTTACAATCGAGGACGAGAGTAATAAACTGTGTTCCATTTGAAGTTCAGTTCTTTGTTTATATAACTCCTCAGAAGGAGCTATAACATATTTCTTATCAATTTCCTTAATCTTGTCCACAATTACCAACTCCTCCTGCTTCTGCTTCTTCCTCAAAGCAGCAGAATACGAGATAATCTGACCACGAATATAAGCTTTAAAAGTATCCCAAAGAGTGTTAACAGAAATATCCTCTGTATGGTTAATTGTAAAAAAAGATCAATCTGTTCATTCATAAAGTTAACAAAGTCCGAGTCCTGAAGCAACAGCGAATTAAAACGCCATTGTCTATTATTTTGTATATTGGCCAGAATTTTAATAGAAAGCTTAAGTGGAGCATGATCCGAAATGGTTATAGAATCATAATCACATTTAATCACTGAGGGAATAAGACAAGAATCAATAAAGAAATAATCAATTCTTGAATAGGAATGATGAACATGTGAAAAAAAAGAAAAATCTTTTTCCTGAGGATGCAAAAAGCGCCAAATGTCCGTCGACCCAGAATTAGAAAGAAATGAATTAATCAAAGTTGCAGATTTATTAGGTAAGGTCCGTAAAGGAGCCGAACGGTCCAAAGCTGGAGACAAACAGGTATTAAGATCTCCGCCCCAGATCAATGAAAACTCATTCAAATTCGGAAACTGATTAAATAATGATTTATAAAATTCCAATCAATCCATATTAGGAGCATAAACATTAACCAAAACTACTTTTTTATTAAATAATAAACCACTAACCAATAAAAATCTACCATTCGGATCAGAAATAATATCATGTTGTATAAAAGTAACCGAGGAGTCTATAAAAATAGAGACGCCTCGAATCTTAGCATTGGAGTTCGAATGAAACTGTTGTTCCTTCCAGAATTTAAAAAAACGTAGTCTGTCCCCCCTCCGCACATGGGTCTCTTGTAAGAATAAAATTTGTGCTTTAATTCTCCGGAACACTTTAAAAACTTTTTTCCTTTTAATAGGATGATTAAGACCATTAGTATTCCAGGAGACAAAATTAATAATAGACTCCATAAACCCTAAAGTCAACCCACAACAAGGAGGATTGACGATAGGCTCGACCCACGAACCCGGAGAGGGAACAGAACATACAAGATATACCGGGAAGAAGAACGCAACCCATACTTCAATAATGTATATAGCCCAAGAAGAAAGAAACTAAAAAGTGAAGCCCCTCCCACCACCCCCCACCCCATGTCCCGAAAGCTAAGTCTAACGCAGACCAGCCCGAAAGAAGTGAGCACTAAAACTACCCCCATGACTTCCGGTATACGCTCCCTAAAAAACAGTGTAAATATAAAAAAGATCAGCTGATTATAAAACAGTAAAAGAATAAAAAAAGATAACTCAATTAAAATAAACACATAACAAAATAAAAGCCAGAAAATATATGAAAAAAAAACCGCAATAAACCCCAGACCCATAAATAAACAGAACAACAAAAAAGAAATAAGATTATTAACCTAAACTAGTTATAAAAACCTACAAAACAAAATAGATTTTAAAAAAAACTACAAAATTTAAGGCCACAAAGGAAATACGTAAAATGACAATAAGGAAGTAACCACCCAGAATCCCCTGGGAAAAAGAAAGAAATGACGCAGTTAAAAAGAAAGTTTAGCAACTATATTAAGTAATCAAAAATAAACTTTTCTGCCCATATAAGGCAAAAAAAAATTAAGACCGACAAATTCACAGCCTCCGATCAGCGGAGATAGTTAAAAAATTACAATTAAGGTGTTGATGGTGAAAATTGATCCAAATAACTCTGGGCATCCGATGGAGAGTCAAAAAAAACGGAGAGCTCCATCCAACGTACGAATCCTTAGACGTGCAGGGTAAAGCAGCGCTGGTTTTAAATCCATCTTGTAGAGTTCTGACATCACAGATCTGTAACGAACCCGTTGATCCCAGATTGGTTTACTGAAATCTTCCTCGAATCGGAATTTAAGATCCAGAAAATCAATGAAACCCTTAGATCGAACGAATCGAAACAGTTTCTCCTTGTCTTGAAAGTAATGAAACCGTAAAATAACATGTCGAGGTCTATCTGACCTAGGCGAGTATGATGGAACTCTGTGAACACGATCCAATAACGGTGGTTGGTCAGGAAATACAGTAGGAAATGCATCTTTTAAAAGTTGAGAAAAATACTTCATAGGGTTATCAGATTCAACAGCTTCACGCACCCCAATCATTCGTAGATTCTGCCGTCGCATTCTAGATTCTAAGTCAGAGTTTTTAAAGGTCAGAAAATCAAGTTTCTTCTTCATTACATTAATTGTTTCTTCGATTTTCCCCATCTTAAGCTCACTTTGTTGTGTGGATTTTTGAAGATCAGTTATAGCCGACTGATGTTCCGTAATAGATGTTTGTATCTTATCGATTGAATCGGCAATTTTCTGGAACTGAATTGAAATTTCTGCATGAATCAGCTCCGTAACAGAGGTTGAAATTTCCCTTTGAATTAACTCCGATATAGCTTTCAAAGTCACCGGTGGTTCAGTCGGAGGGAAATCGGTACCTTTCGGTTTAACCGGAGGTTTACCATCCTTCCCGTTTTTCCCATTCCTAGACATAGCAGATCTTAAACGCATCCAGTTATCGAAGAGCCCAATTTAATTCAAAGTATTGTAAAAGTTAATGCCTTAATGGTTACTTAAAATATAACTGATCAGAAGAAAAAAAACTCAGAGGTAATGGAGCGAGTCAAGAACGCGACTTTACTCCATGAGCGCTACCGGAAGTCCTGGCTATTTATTCATTTCACTGAAAATGAATAAGCTATTGTTGTTTTGGTCCAAGACCCTATGTCTGAACTGGAAAAGAGGGGAGAAGGAGCTAGAATATGAAGGTGGGGGTGAGGGGAATGAGGACAAGCTAAAAGGTGATAGTTGAAGCCAGGTGTGGGGGGATGGGGATGAAGTAAGAAACTGGGAGGTGATGGTTAGAAAAGACAAAGCGCTGGAGAAGAAGAAATCTGATAAGAGAGGGGAGTAGACTGTGGGAGAAAGGGAAGGATGAAGGGCACTAGGGAGAGGTGATGGGTGGTTGAGAAGAGGCAAGAGGCCAGAGTGGGGAATAGAAGAGGAGAGGGGAGAAATGATCAGAATTTGAAGATATCAATGTTCATATCATCAGGTTGGAGGCAACCTAGACAGAATATGAGGTATTGCTCCTCTACATGAGAGTGGCCTCATCGTGGCAGAATAGGAGACCATGGACCGACATGTCGGAATGGGGATAGGAATTAAAATGGTTAGCCACCAGGAAATCTTACTTGTTGCAAATGGAGTGAAGGTGCTGGACAAAGAAGGCTCACAGTCTACCTAGGGTTTCACCAATGTAGAGGAGGCCAGATGGGGATCATCACATACAATAGGTGACTATCATGGGGAGAGAACATCCATCTCTCTCTCTCTCTCTCTCTCTCTCTCTCTCTCTCTCACTCACTCACTCTAGTGGAAATGGTGGATCTGCTCAAGATTTCCAGCAACTGCAGAATTTCTTGTATTCAAGAGAAAGGTTTAATGTTCCATTTCAAAATTTTCTGTTTGACCTTCCTACTAAGATTTATGTTGTCAGCAAACTGCAAATACATTAATTTTTCCCTTTGTCTATATTAATGCAAATAGCCGATGTCTGAACACAGTGACCCATGCACGTGCACATGGGAAGAACATATAAAATTTCTTACAGAGGATGCTGGAATTACCTCCAAACTCCGATGCCCTGAGCTATAATAGCGATCCACTATCCGCTTCGCTACCATAGTGCCCAAGCGCTCCCTGCATACCCACCAAAGAATCAGCAAAATATTGAGTGGACTCTTAAATTACTTGCCTAAGAGTGTTTAAATTGCAGCTGTTCTGTCCAACATTGGACATTCGTAATTACAGTTTATGATATTAAGCACAGTAAAGAAATTCTAATATATATCAGTGAGTTGTGATTTAGAAGGGTGTTCTGGAAGTACTGTTCTCACTTTGCTATTCTTGTTCAACAGCAAAGTAGATATATTATCAAAATTTGTCTTAATACTACCTTGAGATTCATTTTCCTGCAGGCTTTTACAGAAAAATAAATACAAGTTTTTATGAAAACTATACATAAAGGTTGACTAACAATCATTGTGCAAAAGAAGACAAAATGTGCAAATAACAGAATTAAACTGGGAATATGGCCTTGAAAGTGAGCCTGCAGGTTGTGGAGCAGTTCAGAGTTGTGATGATTGAAATTATCCACACTGGTTCAGAAGACTGATGGTTGTAGGATAATGACTCATTTCGCAGTATACTTTTTTATTTTGCACCGTTTGTCATCTTTTGCACGTAGGTTGTGTGGCTGCCTGGTGTGTAGTTTTCTCAGTGATTTTATTATCTTTTTTTTGTATTTACTGTGAATGCCCACAAGAAAATGAATCTCTGGTTAGTATATGCTGAGGTATACGTACTTTGTTAATAAATTTACTTTGAACTGTTCCTGAGCATGGTAGTGTGGGTTCTGAGGCTCCTGTATCTCCCTCCAGTGGCAGTAGTGAGAAGAGATATGGTCTGAATGCTGGGGATTCCTTGATGATGGATGCTGCTTTCCATCATCACCGCTCCGTGTAAATGTGCTTAATAGTGGGGAGGGTTTTTCCTGTGATGGACTAGGCTGTATCCACCGCTTTCTGTAGACTTTTCCATTCTTGGGCATTGATACTTCCATACCAGGCCATGATGCAACCAGTCAGGATGCTCTTTACTATGCAGCTATAGAAATTTATCTGAGTTTTAGGTGACATGCCAAATCTATCCAGACTTCCAAGAAAGTAGAAACACTGTCTTGCCTTCGTCGTTCATCTGACTGGCAAGGGTCACAGACAGTTACTGCAGTGCACCTTGGAAATAATTTTTAATACAGTGAGAAGAGAGCCCATGGTATTACAGGAAAGTTACTGACATGGTTAGAGCATTGGCTGATTGGTAGGAGGGAGCGAATGGGAATAAAAGGATCCTTTTCTGGTTGGCTAACAGTGACTCGTGGTGTTCTGCAGGCGTCAGTGTTGGGACTGCTTTTTTTTATGTTGTATATCATTGATTTAGATGATGGAGTAGATGGCTTTGTTGCTAAGTTTGCAGATGATATGAAGATTGGTGGAGGGGCAGGTAGTGTTGAGGAAAAGCTGTAGAAGGACTTCGACAGATTAAGAGAATGGACAAGAAAGTGGCAAATGAAATACAATGTTGGAAAATGCTCGGTCATGCACTTTGGTAGTAGAAATAAATGTGCAGACTATTTTCTAAACAGGGAGAAAATCCAGAAATCTGAGATGCAAACGGACTTGGGAGTCCTTGTACAGAATACCCAAAAGGTTAACTTGCAAGTTGAGTTAGTGGTGAGGAAGGCAAATGCAATGTTAGCATTAATTTCAAGAGGTCTACAATACAAGAACAGGGATGTTATGCTGAAGATTTATAAGGCACTGGTGAGGCCTCACCTTGAGTATTGTGAACAGTTTTGGGTTCCTCATCTACGAAAAGATGTACTGGCATTGGAGAGGGTCCAGAGGAGGTTCACTAGGATGATTTCAGGAAACAGTGATCATACGAAGAGCATTTGATAGCTCTGGATCTGTACTCGCTGGAATTTAGAAGGATGTGGCGGGGGGGGTCTCATTGAAACCTTTTGACTGTTGAAAGGCTAGACAGAGTAGATGTGGAAAGGATGTTTCCCATGGTGGGAGAGTCTAGGACAAGAGGGCACAGCCTCAGGATAGAAGGGTATCCATTTAAAACAGCAATGCAGAGAGATTTCTTTAGCCAGAGGGTGATAAATTTGTGGAATTTATTACTCCAGGTAGCTGTGGAGTCCAGGTCGTTGGGTGTATTTAAGGCAGAGCTTGATGGTTCTTGATTGGACATGGCATCAAAGGTTATGGGGAGAAAGCCGGGGAGTGGGTCTGAGGAAGGGAGTACCAGCCATGATGGAATAGTGGAGCAGACTCGATGGGCCAAATGGCCTAATTCTGTTCCTATGTCTTATGGTCTTATGTGGAAGTTCATTTGATAAAGTTAAAGTCATGTTTATCGTCATATGTACATATACGTGTATGCATAGCTGCAGTAAAAATCCTCATCAGAGGCACAAAATTCACAAGGAAAGTATATAGTAAATGGATATTGTATATATTTAATAAAAAATTTAATATTTAAGTAACATGTAATCAAAATTAGCGCAGTGGATTCTAGTTAATAAGACCATAAGACGTAGGAGCAGAAGTAGGCCATTTGGCCTATCAAGTGTGCTCGCCATTCAAGCATGGCTGATCTATTATCCCCCCCCCCCCCCTCAGCGCCACTCCATGGCCTTCTCCCTGTAACCTTTAATCCTGTGGCCAATCAAAAACCTATCTGCCATAAATGTAACAACTTCACCAACCTCTGGCTAAAAAAATGTCTGCACATCCTTGTTTTAAATAGATGCCCCTCTATCCTGAGGCTGTGCCCTCTTGTCCTAAACTCCCCTACCATGGGCAACATCTTTTCCACATCTATTCTGTCCAGGCCTTTCAAAATTGAAAAGGCTTCAACGAGATTCCCCCCCACCCCAATCCTTCTAAATTCCAGTGAGTACAGGCCTAGAGCCATCAAATGATAACCCTTTCATTCCCAGAATCATCCTCGTGAACTCTTCTGAATCCTTTCCAATGCCAGCATATCTTTTCTTAGATGAGAAGCCCAAAACTGTTCATTACACTCAAGATGAGCCCTCACTGGTCCTTATAAAGCCTCAGCATCACATCACTGCTCTATATTCTCAGCCTCTAGAAATGAATACTAACATTGTATTTCCCTTCCTCATCACCAACTCAACTTGCAATTAACCTTTCCATCTCAGATATTTGGGTTTTCTCCCATTTAGAAAATAGTTTGCACATCTATTTCTTCTACCAAAGTGCATGTCCATACATTTTCCACCATTGTATTTTATTTGTCACTTTCATGCCATTCTCTTAATCTTTCTAAGTCCTTCTGCACCCTTCCTGTTTCCTCAACACTACCTTTCCTCCACTAGTCTTTGTATCATTTCCAAACTTGGCAACCAAATCTAAATCATTGATATACAGGTTTTTAGATTAGATTATGAGGACACTCAGTCCTCGTTTATTGTCATTTAGAAAGGCATGCATTAAAAAATGATACAATGTTCCTCCAGAATGATATCACAAGAAACACAGGACAAACCAAGACAAAAACTGACAAAACCACATAATTATAACATATAGTTACAACAGTGCAAAGCAATACTGTAATTTGATAAAGAGCAGACCATGGACATGGTAAAAAAAAAAGTCTCAAAGTCCCGATAGCCTCCTTATCTCATGCAGACGGTAGAAGGGAGAAACTGTCCCTGCCATGAACCTCCAAGTGCCGCAAACTTGCCGATACAGCACCATTGGAAGCACCTGAGCGCAGCGGACTCTGAGTCAGTCCGAAAACTTTGAGCCTCCGACACAGCCTCTCTGAGCACCATCCCCTGCCGAGCGCTTTGAACCCGCCCCGGCCGCCAAGCAACAAGCAAAGCCGAGGACTCGGGGTCTTCTCCTCCGGAGATTCTGGATCACACAGTAGCAGTGGCAGCGAAGCAGGCATTTCAGAAGTTTCACCAGATGTTCCTCCGTGCTCTCACGTCTGTCTCCATCAAATCAGAATTGTGCACGGCACCCTACTTGACAAATAACAGACATCACCACCGGAGTGGCTGCCGCGAGCTGCGTCGCGCCGTCATCTTCTCCTCCTGCTATCCGAAAGTAGAGCGTTCCTATGACACCTTTCGTAAGCCGAAATGGCGTAAAGCAAAGAAGCAATTACCATTAATTTATATGGGAAAAATTTTTGAGCGTTCCCAGACCCAAAAAAAACCTACCAAATCATACCAAATAGCACATAAAACCTAAAATAACACTAACATATAGTAAAAGCAGGAATGATATGATAAATACACTGCCCATATAAAGTAGAAATAATGTATGTACAGTGTAGTTTCAGTTATCAGAATCGGGAAGACTTAGCCAAAACCAATTTGTAGAAAAACATCGACACGTAGATGTGCACACACCTGCCCGCGCAAGGCTTCACGGTCATGGTAGTCTTTCTCGGGGTAAACACAAGTTTAAAGTGGGCGCCTTTTTTCGTAAAAGCGAAAATCCTCTTTCGATTACCGCAAACAGGTACTAATGTAGGTCTTTTGTAAAAGCGAAGTGGCGTAAAGCAAACTTTCACCAAGCGGGGGACACCTGTACAGCATTAAAAGAAGCGATCCCAACACTGACCCCTGTGTTACACCACTAATCACTGGCAGCCAACCAAAAAAGGATCCTCTTATTCCCACTTATTGTCTCCTACCAATCAGCGAGTGTTCTAACCGTGCTAGTAACTTTCCTGTAATGCCATGGGCTCTTGACTTTGTAAGCAGACTCATGTGTGGCAGCTTATCAAAGGCCTTCTGAAAGTCCAAGTAAACAACATCCACTGCATCCCCTTTATCTATCCTGCTTGAAATCTCCTCAAAGAATTCCAACAGGTTTGTCAGGCAAGATTTTTCCTTAAGGAAACCATGCTGACTTTGTCCTGTTTTATCCTGTGTCACCAAATACTCCATAACCTCACCCTTAATTGACTCCAAAATCTTCCCAGCCACTGAGGTCAGGTTAACTGGTCTGTAATTTCCTTTCTGCTACCTCCCTCCTTTCTTAAAGACTGGAGTGACATTTGCAATTTTTCATTGCTCCAGAACCGTGCAACAGTCCAATGATTTTGAAAGATCAATACTAATGCCTCCACAATCTCTACTACTACCTCTTTCAGATCCCTAGGCTGCAGTTCTTCTGGTCCGGGTGACTTACGGATCCTTATGTCTTTTTCAGCTTCTCCCTTGTAATAGTAACTGCACTCACTTCTCTTCCTTCACACCCTTCAACACTTCACTGCTATTGACTTCCACAGGGAAGACTGATGCAAAACATTTATTTAATTTGTATGCTGTCTCCTTGTCACCCATTATTATTTCTCTGGCCTCATTTTCGAGCAGTCTTATATCTACTCTCATCTCTCTTTTATTTTTTATAAACTTGAAAATTATTTTTCTTTCCACCTTGATATTGTTTGCTAGCTTGCTTTCATATTTCACCTTTTCCCTTTTAATAATTCTCTTAGTTGCTTTCTGTAGGTTTTTAATAGCCTCCAATTTGTCTATGTTCTCGCTAATTTTTGCTTTGTTTTATGCTCTCCCTTTTGTTTTTAACATCACCTTTGACTTCCCTTTTCAGCTATGGTTGTACTATTTTGCCATTTGAGGATTTCTTTGTTTTTATCCTGCACCTTCCTCATTTTTCCCAGAAATTCCAGCCATTGCTGCTCTGCTGTCATCCCTGCCAGCATTTCCTTCCAATTTACTTTGGTCAACTCCTCTCTCATACCATTTTAATTTCCTTTACTCCACTGAAATACTGCTCTCGAAGGTTTCAAAGGTACATTTAATGTCAGGGAAATGTATACAATATACATCCTGAAATGCTTTTTCTTCGCAACCATCCACGAAAACAAAGGAGTTCCTCAAAGAATGAACGACAGTTAGATGTTAGAACCCCAAAGTCTCCCTCCCCAGCTCCCCTCTCTCCTGCAAGTAAGCAGCAGCAAGCAGCAATGCCCCCTCCCCCCGCAAACAGCAAAAAAAAGCATCGGCACCCGCCCCCAATCACTCAAGTGTGAGCAAAGCAGCAGCAAAGACATAGACTTGCAGTTGCCCTAAAGACTTTGCGTTTCACCCAGTATTCGACATACCACAGGCTCTCTCTATCTCTTCCTAATAAAGGAGAAAGAAGTGTCTCTATTTTCACAGTGAGTGGGGAAACATAACAAACAACTCGCTGGTTTGCAATGTTAAAAGTCCATTACGTTGCTTTTTTTATGGAGCTCTGTGCCCAAAGATCTGGGCACACAGCCGTAGATGTTCCGACTCCCCTGATGACACACGGGTCTTCTGCCGTGACACCGACCTTTGATCTGTCCGTCTCCAAAGCCCCGAGATCTTTGGCCTCCAATGCCGAGCTGGACTCTTACGCCGAGCCCTTGGTGTGCTGAACAGCAATAGTCAGTTATGAAACCCCAAGAGCAGGTCCCATTCCTGCAAAGAACCACAGTCATCGTGTAACTCCAGGTCAGGGTCTTCAAAAGAACCCTGAAAGGGAAAAATAAAGATATTAAAGATGGAAATAGAGCTGTTTCCGAAGATGTAACCAAAGGAGTTGCCGTTTAGCGCTATCATTACTCTGCTCCGCCTCCACCACATCAAACTTTACCTTCTCCCTATCAAATTTAAAGTTGAACTCAGTCGTATTGTGGTCACTGCCTCCTAAGGGTTCCTATACCTTAAGCTCCCTAATCGCCTCCAGTTCATTACATAACATGCAATCCAGTACAGCTGATCCCATAATTGACAAACTGCTCTAAAAAGCCATCTTGTAGGCATTCAACAAATTCACTTTCTTGATCCATTACCAACCTGATTTTTCCTATCTACCTGCATGTTAAAATTTCCCGACTACCATAACATTGCCCTTTTGACATCTCTTTTCTATTTCCCATTGTAATCTTTAGTCCGCATCCCAGCAAGACAGCGGCTGTACTTCATTAGGAGTCTGAAGAGATTTAGCATGTCAACAAATACCCTCAAAAACTTCTATAGATGTACTATGGAGAGCATTCTGACAGGCTGCATTACTGTCTGGTATGGGGAGGGGGGGCGGTGGCTACTGCACAGGATCGAAAGAAGCTGTCAGCTATTCAGCTCCATCTTAGTCACTAGCCTACAAAGTACCCAGGACATCTTCAGGGAGCAGTGTCTCATAAAGGCAGCGTCTATTATTAAGGACCTCCAGCACCCAGGGCATGCCCTTTTCTCACTGTTACCATCAGGTAGGAGATAGGGAAGCCTGAAGGCACACACTCAGCGATTCAGGAACAGCTTCTTCCCCTCTGCCATCCGATTCCTAAATGGACATTGAACCCTTGGACACTTCCACACTTTTTCTAGTATATAATTTTTCTGTTTTTTGCATGTTTTTAAAAAATCTATTCAATATACATATACTGTAATTGATTTACTTGTTTATTTGTTATTTTTTTATTTATTATTATTTTATTTTCTCTGCTAGAGAAAATGTATTGCATTGAACTGCTGCTATTAAGTTAACAAATTTCACGTTACATGCCGGTGATAATAAACCTGATTCTCATTCTGTTTGGAAGCCTGTATATAACTGCCACCAGGGTTCTTTCACCCTTGCAGTTTCTTAACTCAACCTGCAAGGATTCACCATCTTCCAAGCCTATGTCACATCTTTCTCATTATTTGATGCCATTTTTTAAATCACAGATCCACACCCCCCTCCTCCCCACCCCCCCCCCCACCCGCCTACCTTCCTATCTTTCCAATACAATGTGTAACCTTGGACATTCAGCTCCCAACTACCACTGTCCTTCAACCACGATTCAGTGATGGCCACGACATCATACCCGACAATCTGTAAAAGCGCAACAAGATCATCCACCTTATTTCCAATCGGCTTTCCTTTTCTGACAGTCTGACTGTACACTACCTTTGCTTTTTTTTTAGCCTCTGTCCTATCCTGAGTCCTTTCACTCCAGTTCCCAGTCCCTGCCAAATTAGTTAAACCCTGCCCAGTAGCTCTAACAAACTTCCCCGCGAGAATATTGGTTTCCTTCGGGTTCAGGTGTAACCCTTTCCTTTTGCACAGGTCATACCTCCCCCAGAAAAGATCATAACGATCCAAGAACCTGAAGCCCTGCCCCCTGCACCAGCTTCTCAGCCACGCATTTAACTGCCAAATCATCCTGTTTCCACCCTCACTGGCACATGGCACAGGTAGCAATCCAGAAATTACTACCTCGGAGGTCTTGCTTCTCAACTTTCTGTCTAAATTCTCTCTTCAGGACCTCTTTGCTTTTCCTTCCTATGTCATTGATACTAATATGTACCAAGACATTCGACTGCCCTCCCTCCCCCTCCAAGATGCTCTGGACGCGATCTGAGATGTCCCTGATCCTGGCACCCTGGGAGGCAACATACCATCCAGGTATCCCATTCACATCCACAGAATCTCCTGTCTGTTCCTCTGACTGTTGATTCCCCTATCACTACCGCACTCCCCTCTTCATTGGGACCAGTACATTTTGGCTCAATTAAGCGGTCGCCCCAATTAATTGAAGTTTCATGGAAATAGTAAAAAAAAAAGTATAAAAAAGTCAAACTGCTGTTTAATTAAGTAACAGTTTATGTATTTAACTGAAATATAGAGCAACTTATAACACTAACAATACTACTATAGTACTCTAAAACTATGTATTAGTTCCTAATAGTTACAGTGGCATGCAGAGGTTTGGGCACCCCGGTCAAAATTTCTGTTACTGTGAATAGTTAAGGGAGATGAACTGATCTCCAAAAGTCATAAGGTTAAAGATGAAACATTCTTTTCAACATTTTAAGCAAGATTAGTGTATTATTTTTGTTTTGTACAATTTTAGAGTGAAATAAAGGAAAGGAGCACCATGCAAAAGTTTGGGCACCCCAAGAGATTTGAGCTCTCAGATAACTTTTCCCAAGGTCTCAGACCTTAATTAGCTTGTTAGAGCTATGGCTTGTTCACTGTCATCGTTAGGAAAGGCCAGATGATGCAAATTTCAAAGCTTTATAAATACCCTGACTCCTCAAACCTTGTCCCAACAATCAGCAGCCATGGGCTCCTCTAAGCTGCTGCCTAGAACTCTGAAAATTAAAATAAATGATGCCCACAAAGCAGGAGAAGGCTATAAGAAGATAGCAAAGCGTTTTCAGGCAGCTGTTTCCTCAGTTCGTAATGTAATTAAGAAATGGCCGTTAACAGGAATGGTAGAGATCAAGTTGAGGTCTGGAAGACCAAGAAAACTTTCCAAGAGAACTGCTCGTAGGATTGCTAGAAAGGCAAATCAAAACCCCCCTTTGACTGCAAAAGACCTTCAGGAAGATTTAGCAGACTCTGGAGTGGTGGTGCACTGTTCTACTGTGCAGCGACACCTGCACAAATATGACTTTCATGGAAGAGTCATCAGAAGAAAACCTTTCCTGCATCCTCACCACAAAATTCAGCATCAGGAGTTTGTAAAGGAACATCTAAACAAGCCTGTTGCATTTTGGAAACAAGTCCTGTGGACTGATGAAGTTAAAATAGAACTTTTTGGCCGCAATGAGCAAAGGTTTGTTTGGAGAAAAAAGGGTGCAGAATTTCATGAAAAGAACCCCTCTCCAACTGTTAAGCACGGGGGTGGATTGATCATGATCTGGGCTTGTGTTGCAGCCAGTGGCATGGGGAACATTTCACTGGTAGAGGGAAGAATGAATTCTATTAAATACCGGCAAATTCTGGAAGCAAACATCACACCATCTGTAAAAAAAAGCTGAAGATGAAAAGAGGATGGCTTCTACAACAGGATAATGAATCTAAACAGACCTCAAAATCCACAATGGACTACCTCAAGAGGCGCAAGCTGAAGGTTTTGCCATGGCCCTCACAGTCCCCCGACCTAAACATCATTGAGAATCTGTGGATAGACCTCAGAAGAGCAATGCATGCAAGACGGCCCAAGTATCTCACAGAACTAGAAGCCTTTGCAAGGAAGAATGGGTGAAAATCTCCCAAACAAGAATTGAAAGACTCTTAGCTGGCTACAGAAAGCATTTATAAGCTGTGATACTTGCTAAAGGGGGTGTTACTAAGTACTGACCATGCAGGGTGCCCAAACTTTTGCTTTGGGCCCTTGTCCTTTTTTGTTATTTTGAAATTGTAAAAGATGGAAATAAAAAAAGTAATCTTGCTTAAAATATTAAAGAAATGTGTCATCTTTAACTTTATGTCTTTTGGAAATCAGGTCATCTTTTACTTGCTTAGATATTCACAGTAACAGAAATTTTGACCAGGGGTGCCCAAACTTTTGCATACCACTGTATCAAAGGAGGAATTCATTCCGTGTATGCCACTGCGTTTTTTTGATTGGCTGTAAATGAACATAATCAGTGCAGACACCTAGTACAGATAATTGTCTGCCTTCATACAATGCTTTCAATGATTGCATTCTCAAATCTTCACTTTCATTGTAACATTCAAGATGATTGTCGATACCTTCAAATTCTTTATAGTACCTAACTTGTCAATCCATTTCATTTTCACTCATGACCATTTTTGAAAAAAAGTAAAGCTGGTCTTATTTCTGGCCAACTATCATACACAAAAATCACTGCTTTTTGAATGTAAGCACGTGCAACTGATGCTATTTAAAAACCATTTGCGCTAAGCACAGTAGAGGTGAGTGCAGGGGAAGGGCATGTTTTTCTCTTGTGCCTATTTGTGTTCTGCTGAATATTGTGGACATGCTTTATTACTGCTAGAATGTATGATGATGCTTGTTAGCAGCCTCTGGCACATCCTTACGATGTGCTGATTATTAACGCGTGTTTGATGTACATATAATTAATCAATCTGCATTTGAACAATGAGAACAAATGAAGAAACAAAAATAAAGTTGATTGTGCCATTTCTTGGATTTGCTGTGAATGCCCACAAGAAAATGAATCTCAGGGTTTTATATGGTAACATGTATGTACTTTGATAATAGATTTACCTTAAACTTTGAAGACTCCCCCAGCACATCCTTGGACAGTATTGGTAATTGATGCAAAAATGTCACGTCACTGTATATTTCAATGTACATGTGACAAATGAAGCCAATTCTTATATATGTGCTGAATGAGTGTAGTTGGGACCTGGGAAAGGATACTGTTGTCAGTGCACTTATCCTGCATATCCTGCCAGAGCAGGTTCAAGAGAATGAACTTTGATCATTGGTTTTCCCTGTGTGTTGTTATTCCAGGCCAAGTGCAGCGAGGTGATCCCCAGCTGCCCTCTCCTCTCCGACCTGCTATATGAGTCCGAGTACGACAGTCAGCTGTGGATGCTGTTTGATCAGAACAAGAGATTGATGGGATCGGGCGATGCGTATCCTGACAGGGTAAGAGTGGAGTTTATGACAGAATAATGTCATCCCTGCATTGATCTGATACGAAGAGTACAGCTCGAAGCATTAGCAATCACTGTGAAGAATCACTTTAGCCAGAGGGTGGTGAATCTGTGGAATTCATTGCCACAGATGCTGTGAAGGCCAAGTCAGTGGTATATTTATGTGAAGGTTGATAGGTTCTTGATTAATCCAGGCACAAAGGTTATGGGGAGAAGGCAGGAAACTGGGATGGAGGAGGAAAATAAATCAGCCATGATGAAATGTCAGAGCAGACTTGATAGGCCAAATGCCGTAGTTCTGCTCCTTTGTCTCATGGTCTTAGAGTTTTAAGTGAGACCTTGGTTGTCAGGGGAATTAGGAGCGGATATAGGCCATTGACCTTTGAGTCCTCTCACTATTCAGTAAGGTATTAGTTGAACTGATTACAACCTTGTTTCCCCATTGCCTTAAAACTCTACTTCCTCCCACCACCTTGCTTTAGTATAGCAGTTAGTATATCACTTTTACAGCACCAGCAACCTGTGTTGCCTCCAGGTGCTCCAGTTTCCTCCCACATTCCAAAGATGTGTGGGTTAGAGATTGTAAGTTATGGGCAGGCTATGTTGGTGCCAAAAAAATGGTGATTACAAAGGAAAAAGTGCTAGGCAAACTCTAAGATCTTAAGGTAGATATAAGTCACCTGGACCAGATGGACTACATCCCAGAATCCTGAGAGAGGTTGCTGAAGAAATAATGGATGCATTGATCATGATCTTTCAAGAATCACTTGATTCTGGCATGGTCCCAGAGGACTGGAATATTGCAAATGTCTCACCATTCTTTAAGAAGGGAGGAAGGCAAAAGAAGGGAAATTATAAGCCAGTTAACCCAATCTCAGTGGTTGGGAAAGTGTTGGAGTCTATTATTAAGGATGAGATTTCAGGGTGCTTGGAGACTTTTGATAAAATAAGTCAAAGGCAGCATGCTTTCTGTAAAGGGAAATCTTGCCTGAGCAATCTGTTACAGTTCTTCGAGGAAGTAACAAGCAGAGGGGACAAAGAGGAGGCAGTGGATGTCATTTACTTGGATTTTCAGAAGGCATTTGATAAGGTGCCACACATGAGGCTGTTTAACAGGATAAAATCCCATGGCATTACAGAAAAGGTACTGACATTGATAGAGGAATGGCCGATAGGCTGAAGGCAGCAAGTGAGAATAAAGAGGGCTTTTTCTAGTTGGTTGCTAATGACCAGTGGTGTTCTACAGGGGTCTGTATTGGGACCATTATTTTTCACATTGTCAGTGATTTGGATAATGAAACTGGTGGCTTTGTGGCAAAGTTTGTAGATGATACGAAGATAGGTGGAGGGGTAGGTAGTACTGAAGAAGCAATGCGATTGCAGCAGGACTTTGATAAATTAGAAGAATGGGCAAAAAGTGGCAGAATGGAATACAGTGTTGGGAAATGTATGATGATGCATTTTGGTAAAAGGAACAATAGTGCAGGCTGTTATCTAAATGGGAAGAAGCTTCAAGCATCAGAGGTACAGAGGGACTTAGGAGTGCTTGTGCGAGACTCCCAGAAGGTTTATTTACAGTGTGAGTCTATGGTAAAGAAGGCAAATGCAATCTTGGCATTTGTTTCATGGGAATAGGATATAAAAGCAAGGAAATAAGGCACTTATAAGACACTAGTCAGGCCACATTTGGAATATTCTCAACAGTTTTGGGCCTCATATTTCAGAAAAGAAGTGTGGTCATTGGAGAGAGTCCAGAGGAGGTTCACAATGATGATTCTGGGAATGAAGGGTTAACATATGAATTGAATTACATTGCATTGACTTTGTTTCTTAGATCCTTTACATACATGAGGAGTAAAAATCTTAACGTTACATCTCCATCTAAATGTGCAATGTGCAATCGTAGTAATTTATAATAAATAGAATAGTCAATGTAATATAGAGTACACTCAAATCAGCATGAGTTCATCAGTCTGATGGCCTGGTGGAAGAAGCTGTCCTGGAGCCTGTTGGTCCTGGCTTTTATGCTGCAGTACTGCTTCCCGGATGGTAGCAGCTGGAATAGATTGTGGTTGGGATGACTTGGGTCTCCAATGAAATCTTGTAAATGTCCTGAATCATGGGAAGTTCACATCTACAGATGTGCTGGGCTGTCCGCACCTCTTGCAGCAGAGTCCTGCAATTAAGAGGGGTACAGTTCCCATACCAGGCAGTGATGCAGCCGATTAGGATGCTCTCAATTGTGCCTCTGTAGAATGTTCTAAGGATTTGGAGGCCCATACCAAACTTCCTCAACTATCTGAGCTGCCGGGGGGGGGGGGGTCACGTGATGACGTGGGATTGAGACGTGTAAATCCAGCTCTCCCGCAACAAATCAGTAAAGTACCGTTTAAACAAAACAAAGTTAATAGATATTTTCTGAAAACTATTTATAAACTTTGTAAGACTACTTTACGATATGCCTCCTAAACCGCAACAAAAGAAGTCTGCTGTTGCGAAGCAGCCACGAGAGGGGAAGAAAAAAGGGACTACTGCAACGATGGAGCCTCGGACTCAGGTTGGATCTCCTTCGGTAGAACAGGGAGCAATGGCGGTGGTAACGGGTTCTTCAAAGATGACACCGGAAATGCGCATGCGCAAAGAAGAGCTCATGCGCAAATCGACACAACGCAAACTACAAGAACCGACACCCACTGCAATTGAAAATGACTCAGAGTCAGAATTGGATTCTGCAGAGAACACAGATGAAGAAGAGGAGGAAGAATTGGAAGCGATTGGAAGTAAAGGAGATGATAGAGACATAAGAGAGGCTATATTGCAATTAACGGCTGAACTAAGAAAAGTAAGAGAAGAGCTTAGAGATACGAAGATGTGCTATAATAAAGTTATGGAAAGACAGGACAAAATGGATAAGAAGCTTTAAAAGATGGAAAGATCAATGGGGCATATGAATGATAGAGTGGAAAAAACAGAAAATGATCTGCTAGTCTGGAACTCGGAAAGAAATCGACTCTTGGAGAAAGTGGACATGTTGGAAAATTTCAGTAGACGTAATAATATTAAAATTGTTGGTCTTAAAGAAGGTACGGAGGGAGAAAAACCAATAGAATTTTTTCAAAAATGGATTCCGGATGTTTTGCAAATGGAAGAGGAGGTTCGACCAATTGAAATTGAGCGGGCACATAGAGCTCTAAGACCAAAACCAAAAGATGACCAATATCCACGATCGATTTTAATAAAATTCTTAAGATTTTAAGACAAGGAAAGGATTCTACAGGCAGCTGCTCGAGCTGCCAAGGATAGAAAAGGGCCATCGATAATTAAAGGGAACAAAGTTTTTTTCTACCCTGATATAAGTTATGAACTTTTGAAGAGAAGGTAGAAATTTAATCCAGTGAAAAAAACCCTATGGGATCATGGTTATCAATTTATACTGCGTTATCCTGCAACCTTGAAGATTTTTTTGCCTGATGGAGAAAAAAGATTTTTTGATGACTACCAGAAAGCAGAGCAGTTTGTGTGAGATTCTCTGAATATTCACCAGATACAAGAACAAATCCAGGGGAGCGAGATAGATTGAAGATGAAGACTGGGTTAAAGAATGGACTTGTTGGATTTTTGAAGCTGAATGAATGTATAAATATATCATTAATTATACGAGGGGGGTAAGAAAGGTTAAAACTGGAGGAATATTAGTTGGGAATAGTAACATTAATTTTGCCTATATATATATAATTTTTTTTTGTTGCGGGGGAGCTGGAAGAAGCACTGATCGATTGCTACGATAATCATGTGTGCAAGCGTGGCTTTTGCCACGACCCGTAAAATGGAGGAGGGTAGTGTTGTGTATCTTTTCATTCACAACATTAGTGGGAGGGTATTTTGTTTTTTCTTTTTTTGTATTCTTTCTATCTTTTCTTTTTGCCTGGAAGGTTGGGAGGGAAACACATAGCAACATAGTGAAGTTTAAAGGGATTCCCCAAGGAACTATGAGAGTTGAGAAGATAAGTAATGTTTCAGATTGGAGTAACTTTGTTAAGAATAATGACTAATTTATTGAATTTTTTGAGTTTTAATGTTAATGGGCTTAATGGACCACACCTGAATTTTATAAAAAAAATTTAAAGATTTATTATTTCCTCTTTTTATGGAACTAATACGTCAAGCAGAAAAAATACATAAACTTCCAGAATCTTTTTCAACAGCGATCATAATAGTATTGCCAAAAAAAGACAGAGACCCTATGAAACCAACATCATACAGGCCTATTTCTTTATTGAATACGGATTATAAAATAATAGCAAAAATTTTATCGAATAGATTATCTAAATATTTACCAAAATTAATACATATGGATCAAACAGGATTTATTAAAAATAGACAATTGGCAGATAATGTAACCCGGCTACTCAGTATAATTCATTTGGCACAAAAAAGGGATGAGAAGAGTATAGTAGTAGCTTTGGATGCAGAAAAAGCATTTGATAGATTAGAATGGGATTTTTTATTTAAAGTATTAGAAAAATATGGGTTAGGAACATCTTTTATAAATTGGATTAAAACTTTAAATTCTAACCCTAAAGCTAAAGTAGTGACAAATTCTCAAATTTCAACACCATTCCAGTTAAAAAGGTCAACTAGACAAGGTTGTCCATTATCACCTGCTTTATTTGTACTGGCGATAGAGCCATTAGCAGAACTAATCAGAATTGATCCAGATATTATGGGTTTTAGAGTTAATCAGGAGGAATATAAAATTAATCTTTTTGCCGATGATGTTTTGATCTATTTAACAAACCCACAACATTCATTACATAAATTATCTTCTAGATTGGATGAATATGGGAAGGTATCAGGTTACAAAATAAATTGGGATAAAAGTTAAATTTTACCTCTTACTAAAGGAGACTATAGTCAATGTCGATTAGTAACCCAATTTAGATGGCCGGTAAATGGTATAAAGTATTTAGGTATAAGACTTGATAATGATGTAAAGAATTTATATAAATTTAATTATTTACCACTGTTGAAAAAAATTCA
The DNA here is from genome assembly GCF_963921235.1 of Mobula hypostoma. Classification (NCBI taxonomy): domain Eukaryota; kingdom Metazoa; phylum Chordata; class Chondrichthyes; order Myliobatiformes; family Myliobatidae; genus Mobula; species Mobula hypostoma. The sequence goes on along the minus strand of NC_086106.1, from coordinate 132,005,764 downwards.
AGAAGATTTTGACAAATGGATGATACTACCAATAACATTAGTAGGTAGAGTCAATGTTGTAAAAATGAATATATTTCCTAGATTACAGTATTTGTTTCAAACATCGCCAATACAATTGCCACAGAAATTTTTTCAAGAGTTAAATAAATGTGTGAGAAAATTTCTTTGGAAAGGTAAAATGTCAAGAATATCATTGGAAAAATTGACATGTAAATTTGGGTTAGGAGGGTTACAACTTCCAAACTTTAAAAACTATTATAAAGCAAATCAACTTAGATTTATTGCATCTTTCTTCGATGATCAAAAACCAGCATGGATTAAAATAGAACTAGATAAGATAGGAGAAAATAAACCTGAAGATTTTATATATAAATGGGAATCTAAATGGATACGGGAAAAGAAAGAGTCTCCTATATTAACACATTTGATTGATTTATGGAATAAGATAAATGTTGATAATGAAACACAGGAATCTCTATTAGCAAGGAGACCTTTGTTTCAAAACAGACTTATTCCTTTTACAATGGACAATCAACTTTTATATAATTGGTACCAAAAAGGGATTAAATTTATAGGAGATTGTTTTGTATGAGGTATATTGATGTCATTTGAACAATTAAAAGATAAATATAAAATATCTAATAATACTTTCTTTTGTTACTTTCAATTAAAGGCTTACTTAAAAGGTAAGCTGGGTCAAACAATGTTTTTGCCAAAACCTAATGAAATTGAAATTTTAATTCAAAAAGGGAAAATTAAAAAATTTATTTCTTGTATGTATAATTTGATTCAAGAACAGACAATTAAACAAGGAACCCATAAGTCAAAGCAAAAATGGGAAACAGATTTGAATATTAATATTGATGAAACAAATTGGTCAAGACTCTGTCTTGACAGTATGACAAATACAATAAATGTTCGACTTAGATTAGTACAATATAATTTTTTACACCTATTATATATTACACCACAAAAAATAAATAGATTAAATTCAAATCTATCTGATAAATGCTTTTGGTGTGATCAAGAAATTGGTACTTTTTTACATTCTACTTGGTCTTGTTTTAAAATTCAACCCTTTTGGATAAATTTAAGAGTCTTATTGGAACAAATTACTGGAACTCAGCTTCCACATAACCCTGTATTATTTCTATTAGGTGATATTGAAGGGATAAAACCGAAACTTAAATTGAATAAATATCAGAAAGAATTTATAAAAATTGCATTGGCAGTAGCTAAGAAGACTATAGCAGTTACTTGGAAATCTGATTCGTATTTAAGTATGGATCGTTGGAATAATGAAATGGCTAGTTCTATTCCACTTGAAAAAATTACTTATAATTTAACAGATAAATATGTAACATTTTTGAATATTTGGCGCCCTTATTTACAAAAGATAGGATGGCATATTTAAGTGCTCCGATAAAGACCTTGGTCCCTTGGGGAAAGTAACGAATAATTATACCAAATTTATTTTGAATCCCATGGAGCATGTGGAAACCTTCCAACACCCAGGTGGCTCTTTTCTTTTTTCTCTCTTTCTTTCTTTTTAGGTAGGACTATATATATGGCGGGGGGGGGAGGGTTAAGGGGAGGGGGGAGGGTAGATTTTATCTTTTCATGTATTCTTTTTGAAAACTCAATAAAAATTATATTACAAAAAAACTATCTGAGCTGCAAGAGTAACTGTTGTGCCTTTTTCACCACACAGCTGGTGTGTACAGACCACATGAGGTCCTCAGTGATGTGGATGCCGAGGAACTTAAAGCTGTTTACCCTCTCAACCCCAGATCCGTTGATGTCAATAGGGGTTAGCCTGTCTCCATTCCTTCTGTAATCCACAACCAGCTCCTTTGTTTTTGCGACATTGAGGGAGAGGTTGTTTTCTTGACACCACTGTGTCAGAGAGATGACTTCTTCCATGTAGGCCACCTCGTTATTGTTTGAGATAAAGCCAATCAATGTAGTGTCATTGGCAAATTTAATTAGCAGATTGGAGCTGTGGGTGGCGACACAGTCACGGGTATACAAGGAGTAAAGGAGAGGACTCAGTACACAGTCCTGAGGGGCTCCTGTATTGAGAGTCAGAGGGTTGGAGGTGAGGGAGCCCACTCTTAATACCTGCTGGCCATCTGACAGGAAGTCCAGGATCCAGATGCACAAGGCAGGGTCAAGGCCACGGTTGAGCTTCTTATCAAGAGTGGATGAAACTATGGTGTTGAATGCTGAACTGTAGTCCAAGAACAGCATTCTCACATAAGCATCATTCTTCTCCAGATGTGTAAGGACAGTGTGTAGAGCAGTGGCTATTGCGTCATGGGTTGATCGGTTGTGTCGGTAGGTGAATTGTAGGGGTCCAGTTTGGTTGATAGCAAGCTGCAGATGTAGTCCTTGACCAGCCTCTCAAAGCATTTGCTTATTATTGAGGTGAGTGCAACAGGACGCCAGTTGTTTAGGCATGGTACCTTGGTCTTTTTAGGTACAAGGACAATGGTGGATAATTTGAAGCATGAGGGCACTCTACACTGGGAAAGGCAGAGATTAAAAATATCAGTAAACACACCTGCCATTTGTGCTGCACACATCCCGAGTACTCGACAGGGAATACTGTCCGGTCCCGCAGCCTTGCGACTGTTAGAAACATCTGCATACCTCAGGTTGCAGGTTGTAGTGGAGGCTTTCCTCGGAGGCTCAGAGTTAGTAACATTGAACTGAGCGTAAAAGCAATTGAGTTCATTTGGGAGAGAGGCCACGATGTTGGTGGCACCACAGCATTTGGTTTTGAAGTCTGTGATGGTATGCAGCCCTCACCACAAGTCACGTGCTATTCGTTGTGAATCATGACACACAGGAGCATTTGGCTGCTCTGGGCCTGTATTCACTGGAATTTAGAAGAATGTAGGGGGATCTCATTAAAACCTACCGAATGTTGAAAGAACCATCTGGGGTGGATATAGAGAGGATGTTTTCTCTGATGGAGGTGTCTAGAACTAGGGAACAGCCTCAAAATTGAGTGACGACCTTTTAGAACAGAGGTAAGGAGGATTTTTCTTTTTGGCCAGAGAGTAGTGAATCTGTGACGTGCTCTGCCACAGGCTGCAGTGGAGGCCAAGTCTGTGGGTATATTTATGGCAGAAGTTGATAGTTTCCTGATCAGTCAGAACATCAAAGGATATGGCGAGAAGGCAGGTGAATAGGGTTAAGTGGGATCTGGGTTCAGCCATGATGGAATAACTGAGCAGACTCCATGCACTGAATGGCCTAATTCTGCTCCTGTGTTTTATGGTCTTACGGTCACTTGTGGGCTGCTCACAGCACAACCTCCTTGACACAAACACAATAGACTTTGGTCCTGACTCAGTATACTGAAATATATTATATATTACACAGTCCCTTGCCTTCACCCTATATATTAATGATTTCAACTTCAATATTGAACGAATGATGTTGTTCCCAGAGGACACAAGCATTGTCAGGAGTGGAGTGGTACTTGAGATGTGTACAGCTGTGTCCTGGACAGATCAATAGGAAGGCACTGTTTCCTTTACTTGAGGGATCAAAATGCAGAAGCACTGAATAAGGGTAATTCATTAAAGGAGTCGAATCATGTTTAATATCACTAGCATATGTTGTGAAATTTGTTGTTCTGCATTTTGCAGCAGGAAATTGTAATACATAATAATAAAAGCTATAAATTACAATAAGTACACATAAAAAATAAGTTCTTCAAAAAGAGAGGAAAATAATACTGAGGTATGACTGGGGTAGTCATAGTCATACTTTATTGATCCTGGGGGAAATTGGTTTTCGTTACAGTTGCACACTAAATAATAAATAGTAATAAACCAGAAATAGTTAAATAGTAATATGTAATTTATGCCAGGAAATAAGTCCAGGACCAGCCTATTGGCTCAGGGTGTCTGACCCTCCACGGGAGGAGTTGTAAAGTTTGATGGCCACAGGCAGGAATGACTCCCTATGACGCTCTGTGTTACATCTCGGTGGAATGAGTCTCTGGCTGAATGTACTCCTGTGCCCAACCAGTACATTATGTAGTGGATGGGAGACATTGTCTAAGATGGCATGCAACTTGGACAGCATCCTCTTTTCAGACAGCACCATCAGAGAGTCCAGTTCCATCCCCACAACATCACTGACCTTACGAATGAGTTTGTTGATTCTGTTGGTCTCTGCTACCCTCAGCCTGCTGCCCCAGCACACAAAGCAAACATGATAGCACTGGCCACCACAGACTCGTAGAACATCCTCAGCATCGTCCGGCAGATGTTAAAGGACCTCAGTCTCCTCAGGAAATAGAGGCGGCTCTGACCCTTCTTGTAGACAGCCTCAGTGTTCTTTGACCAGTCCAGTTTATTGTCAATTTGTATTCCCAGGTATTTGTAATCCTCCACTATGTCCACACTGACCCCCTGGATGGAAACAGGGGTCACCGGTACCTTAGCTCTCCTCAGGTCTACCACCAGCTCCTTAGTCTTTTTCACATTAAGCTGCAGATAATTCTGCTCACACCATGTGACAAATCGTATCCCTGTACTCAGCCTCATCTCCCTTGCTGATGCGTCCAACTATGGTTCAATGTCCATTCTGAAATCTGATGGTGGGAGGGGAAGAAGCTGTTCCTAAAATGTTGAGTGTGTGTCTTCAGGCTCCTGTACTGCCTCTGTGATGGTAACAATGAGGAAAGGGGAAGTTCTGGGTGATGGGGGTTCTTAATGATGGACGCCGCCTTTTCCTGAGGCATTGCTGGATGATCATCGATGCTGAATGAGGGAAATGAGAACTTCCTTCTCTCTACCTAGGGAAGGTTAGGGTATGGAATGGATGGCCTGAATCTGTGCTAGAGGCTACCAAGTCCTGATTGCATTCAGGTACAGGAGGTGTAATTGAAAAACCGGTATATACTTGTCCGTAAATGTAGTGCTGGAAGATGAGATTAGACTGGAGAGCTCCTTACCAGGGTCAGAAGGCCTCTTTTGTCAGAAATTGTTGACCTTCTCTTAGCTCATTCTTAGAGAAATGTTTTGACAACTAACCTGAACTGTTAAGCCTGTGTTTCTCCTCTCCACAGTTGCATATTGACCTGATAAGTATTTTCAGCATTGCATTCTATTCCAAATTTCCAGCTTCTTTCAGAGTCACATAGAGTAAAGATTGTGGAAGTCTCTATAAATTGAATCAGTCAACCGTATGTGCTCTGTGCCAAGCTACAAGTTCAAAGTCACTTACTTGCACAAGAGTTTTAATTGGTTTGGGGGAAAAATCGGAAACTTAATAAAAAAAACAACTGAATGTTCATGGTAGGTTTTAAGTCCATGTTCTCTGAATTATTAGTTCAAGTCATTCAACCACATACAGGTATACCACCAAATGAAACAATGTTCCTCCAGACCAAGGTGCACAACACAGTACATATAATTCTCACACATTACATAAAGTAATACAGGTTGAGTATCCTTTATCTGAAATTCCAAAATCCGAAAACCTCTGAAATCCCAAAACATTTTGAGCGCTGACACGGTTTCACAAATGGAGAATTCCATAGGTCACTGGGAAGGTTCCAAGGCAATGCTCAGGTCTCTGCGCACCACAGTAATGAATAGAAGCTAATAAAGAATAGAAAAACACTACAGAAAGCTAAAAATGAAGATCTCGAATACGTACTGAAAGAGTGGATTCATCAGAATGAATATTTGCCTCTTAACGGTATGCTGATCATGAAACAAGCAAAGATCTATCACGCCAAACTGAAAATTGAAAGTAATTGTGAATGTTCAGCAGGTTGGTTGCAGAGATTTAAGAAAAGGCACGGCATTGAATTTGTAAAGATTTGTGGTGGTAAAGCGTTTGCTGATCACGAAGCAGCAGAGAAATTCATTGATGAGTTTGTCAAGTTCATCGCTGATGAAAATCTTACACACCGCATCAGTACATATGAACAAATATAAGACAAAGATAGCTTATAAATTCGGAGTCAATCCCAAGCAATCTCATTATATATTCCAAAATCCAAAATCTGAAAGACTTCTGGCCCCAAACATTTTGGTTGAGGAGTACTCAACCTGTATTACCACAGACAATAATATATATTCCAGAAGATTGACACTTAGTATAAGGTGCATTTATGATGCAAATTAAAACATAAACCATGTTGGCACTTCATAGGTGATGAAACCTGGGTGGTGGCAGGGAGTCCAATAGTCATATGCCCCGGGGGAAGGAGCTGTTTTTCATCCTAACAATTCTTATCCTAATGATCCAGTACCTCCTGCCTGATTATTACTTGATTTTTATTTATGTTTATTTATTTAGACATATAGTGCAGAACAGACCCGTCCGGCCCAACGAGCTGCACAGGCCAGTATCCCACCTGTTTAACCATAGCCTAATCAGAGGACAATTTACAATGACCAATTAACCTACTAATTGGTATATCTTTGGACTGTGGAAGGAAACCCATGTGTTTCAAGGATAGAACATACAAACTTACAGACAGCACTGAAATTTAACTCCAACACCCTGAGCTGTAGCAATGTCATGCTAATCATTAGGCTACTGTGGCGCCCATTACTGCTCCTACAAAGGAAATCACAACACCAGCTTGGCCATGTTCAAAGGTTCATCTATTTCAACGCATGTATCATTATACAACTCTGAAAGCTATTCCATGCAACACACACAAAATGCTGGAGGAACTCAGCAGGCCAGGCAGCATCTATAGAAAAGAGTACAGTCGATGTTTTGGGCCGAGACACTTCGGCAGGACTGGAGGAAAAAAGATAAGGAGTAGATTTAAAAGGTGGAGGAGGGGAGAGAAAAACACAGGGTGAATGGTGAAACCTGAAGGGAGAAGGATGAAGTAAAGAGCTGGAAAATTGGTGAAAGAGATACAGGGCTGGAGAAGGGAGAGTCTGATAGAGGACAGAAGGCCATGGAATAAAGAAAAGATGGGAGGAGCACCAGAGGGAGGTGATGGGTGGGCAAGGAGATAAGGTGAGAGAGGGAAAATGGGATGAGGAATGGTGAAGGAGAACGGGGGTTCAGGGGGGGCATTACTGGAAGTTCGAGAAATCGTTATTCATGCCATCAGGTTGGAGGCTATCCAGATGGAATATAAGGTGTTGTTCTTCCAACATAAGTGTGGCCTCATCATGACAGTGGAGGAGGCCATGGATGGACATATTGGAATGGGAATGGGAAGTGAAATTAAAATGAGTGGCCAACTGGGAGATCCCACTTTTTCTGGTGGGTGGAACGTAAGTGCTCGGTGAAGCTGTCTCCCAATCTACGTTGGGTCTCACTGATACACAGGAGGCCAAACTGGGAGCACCGGACACAGTATATGACCCCAAAAGACTCACAGGTGATGTATCGCCTCACCTGGAAGGACTGTTTGAGGCCCTGAGTGGAACTGAGGGAGGAGGTATAGGGACAGGCATATCACTTGTCCTGCTTGCAAGGATAGTTGCCAGGAGGGTGATCAGTGGGGAGGAATGAATGGATAAGGGAGTTGTGTGGGGAGCAATCCCAGAAAGTGGGGGGAAGGGAAGGATGTGCTTGGTGCTGGGATCCCATTGGAGATAGCAGAAGTTCTGAAGAATTATGTGCTGGATGCAAAGCCTGGTGGGATGGTAAGTGAGAAGAGGAACCCATCCCTAGTAGTATGGCAGGAGGATGGGGTGACAGCAGACATGTGTGAAATAGAATAGATGCGGTTGAGGGCAGCATTGATAGTAGAGAAAGGGAAGCTCCTTTCTTTGAAGGAGGACATCTCCTTTGTTCTGGAATGAAAAGCCTCATCCTGAGAGCAGATGTGGCAGAGACTGAGGAATTGAGAGAAGGGAATGGCATTTGTACAAGCAACAGGGTGGGAGGCGGGTATAGTCCAGGTAGCTGTGAGAGTTGGCGGTTTTGTTATAGACATCAGTAGATAAGCTATCTCCAGCGATAGACAGAGATATCAAGGGGAGGGAGGTGACAGAAATAGACCAGGTAAATTCAATAGGTTTCAATAGCTACATTTAATGTCAGAGAAATGTATACAATATACCTCCTGAAATTCATTTTCTTTGCAGACATCCTTGAAAACAGACAAGTGCCCCAAAGAATGAATGACAGTTAAAACATTAGAATGCCAAAGCCGCCCAAAATTCTCCCTCCCCCACACAAGCAGCAGCAAGGAAACAACCCACCCCCACTTCCACCAGAAAAAAAGCATCATCACCTTCCACTGAGTACTCATGCGTGCAACATAGCATCAATAAAGACACAGACTTGAGTACCCAATGACTACTCGTACACCCGGTAATTCAACATAACGCAGGCTATCTCTCTCCCCTCCCAATAAGGGAAAAAGAGGTGTCCTGTTTCACAGCGAGGGGAGGCATAACAAACAACTCGCTGGTTTACGATGTTAAAAGTCTGCTGCGTCACTTTTTCCGAGCTCTGCACAGAGTCAGCACCAAAAAGGCACAGCTCTCCGGACACCCAACCCCGAGCAGCTAACCTGCTGCTCCTGATGCTCTGTGTTTTCCTGTGACGCTTCAGTCGGGGCACCAGCCCAGAATCAGCATGTCCCCAGGGCCATGAAAATCTGGAATCCTGAAGGCATGCTCATCTCCCAGGCCTTGTCCTTAAAGCCACCAGTCTTGAGGTTCTGAGAGTGGGTTCCATTCCTGCAAAGAACCGGTCAGAGTGTAATTCCAGGTCAGGCTCTTCAAAAGACCCCCCCAACACCTCGAAAAGAAAAAGAAAGAAATATCAAAGATAGAAATAGAGCTGTTTCCGAAGATACAAGCAAAGGAGTCGCCTTTCAGCATCATCTTGACTTCGCCCCGTCACCCTGAAGGCAGGGTGGAAGATGGAGGCAAAGTGGATGAAGTCGACAAGTTCAGTATGGGTTCAGGAAGCAGCACCATTGCAGTCGTCGATGTTGTGTAGGAAAAGTGTGGGGCAGTCACCAGTGTAGGCTTGGAAAATAGACTGTTCCAAGTAGCCGACAAACAGGCAGGTATAGCTGGGACTCATGCGAGTGCCCATGGCTACCCTTTTTGTTTGAAGGAGGTGGGAGGAGCCAAAGGAGGAATTCTTAAGAGTGAGGACAAGTCCTGCTAGGCAGAGGAGAGTGGTGGTGGAGGGGAACTGGTTGGGTCTGATGTCCAGAAAGAAACAGAGAGCTTTGAGGCCTTCCTGGTCGGGGATGGAGGTGTATTGGGACTGGATATCCATAGTAAAAATAAAATGACAAGGGCCAGGGAATCTGAGATCATTGAAATCCACCACCTGAAATGTATTTCCTTTGCTCCTATAATTAATCAAGATTCAAGCTAAACTATCATTAAGTACTTTACATTTCTCCGCAGTACTCACTGAAGTTGGACAAAGGGGACTATGTGATTCGCCTCCAGATTCGGCATGAGTCGCTGAGCGAGCTGGAACACTTAACAGACTTGCCGTTCCATATCAGCCGCAAGCTCCCAGCCCCGTTAAACCTGGATGTATACCGGACCCACGTCAACGCCCTGCTCAACAAGAACAAGTGTGGCAGCATTACGCTGGATCCAAAATACACCATCCCATTCTACGTCACCACGTTGCCCGATGACAAGTAAGAAATTAGAACAAAGTGGAGTTGACTAAATCACATTGCTTAAGGCTTGAGAAAGTTTGGTGATTTGTGTGCAGTTGTGGTCACCTACCTACAAGAAAGATATCAATAAGATTGAATACCATAAGACCATAAGATATAGGAGCAGAATTAGGCCATTTGGCCCATCAAGTCTGCTCTGCTTTTCATCATGACTGATCCAATTTTCCTCTCAATCCGAATCTCCTACCTTCTCCCCATAACCCTTCATGCCCTGACCAGTCAATCTATTAACCTTTGCCTTAAATATACATAAAGACTTGGCCTCCAAAGCTACCTTTGGCAAAGAACTCCACAGATTCACCGCTCTCTGGTTAAAGAAATTGCTCCTCATCTCCATTCTGAAAGGACACCCCTCTATTCCGAGGCTGTGTCCTCTATCAAGGCCTTTCACCATTTAATAGGTTTCAATCAGGTCATCCCTCATTCTTCTGAATTCTAGTGAATACAGGCCCAGAGCCATCAAACGCTTTTCATATGACAAACCATTCAATCCTGGATTTAATTTTGTGAACCTTCTTTGAACCCTCTCCAGTTTCAGCACATCCTTTCTAAGATATGTGGCCCAAACCTGCTCACAACATTCTAAGTGAGGCTTCACCAGTGTTTTATAAAGTTTCAACATTACATCATTGCTTTTATATTCTAGTCCTTTTGAAATTAATACTAGCATTGCATTTGTCTTCCTCACCACAGACTCAACCTGCAAATTAACCTTTAGGGAATCCTGCACAAGGATTCCCAAGTCCCTTTGTGCCTCACTGTTTTGTATTTTCTTTCCATTTAGAAAGTAGTCAACCATTTCATTTCTTCTATTAAAGTGCATGACCATACACTTCCTGACACTGTATTCTATCTGCCATTTCTTTGCCCTTTCTCCTAATCCAAGTCATTCTGTAACCTCTCTACTTCCTCAAAACTGTCCTTCCACCTATCTTCATACCATCTGCAAACTTTGCAACAAAGCCATCAATTCCATTGACTTATAACTTAAAAAGAATCAGTCCCAGCCCAGACCCCAATGGAACACCACTAGTCACTGAGAACCAGTCAGAAAAGGCTCTGTTCCTTCTCTTTGCCTCCTGACTGCTTTATCCATGCTAGAATCTTTCCTGTAATACCATGGGTTCATAGCTTGTTAAGCAGACTCTTGTCAAAGATTTCTGAAAATCCAAGTACATAACATCAACCTATTTCCCCTTTGTCCATCCTGCTTGTTACTTCTTCAAAGAATTCCGGCAGATTTGTCAGGCAAGAGTTTCCCATGAAGAAGCCTTGCTGACTACTATGGCCTATCTTATCATTTTGCCTCCAAGTACCCTGAGACCTCATCCTTGATAATCAACTCCAACATCTTCCCAAACACTGAGGTCAGACTAACTGGCCTGTAGTTTCCTTTCTTCTACTTCTCTCACTTCTTGAAGAGACATTTGCAATTTTCCAGTCTTCCAGAACCATTCCAGAACTTAGTGATTCATGAAAGATCATCACGAATGCCTCCCAATCTCTTCAGCCACCTCTTTTGAAAAAAGGACCCAGTGGATCATCAGGGACTCCAGCCACCCCAACTACAAACTTTCTGCTGCTTCCATCTGGCAAACGGTACCACAGCTTTAAGGCCAGAACCAACAGGCTATGGGACAGCTTCTTTCACCAGGCCAACAGATTTATCAATACACATTGATCTTATTGCATATCTGACTGTACATTGTATCCTATTGTACATACATGTATACAATCTTAGTGTTTGGGCAATATCCTCCCAGATTTCCCTTCCGTATTGCTTATACATTGTGACAGAAATGTAACATCAAGATTTTTACTCCCTCACTGCGAGATGGATGCAAGAAATAAAATTCTAATTCAGAAGTCCGGGGTGGACACCATCTGGTCTAGATGACTTATCTACCTTCAGACCTTTCAGTTTCCCAAGAACCTTCTCTCTAGTTATGATAACTTCACACACTTGATGATTCCTGATATTTGGACTTTCTACAGTGAAGACTGTTGCAAAATACTTATTCACTTATTCTGCCATTCCATCATGGCTGATTTATTTTCCCTCTTAACCCTGTTCTCCTGTCTTGTCCCTGTAACCTTTACTATTGAGGAACCTATCAAATTCCACTTTAAATATACCCTGTGATTTGGCCTCCACAGTTGTCTGTGGCAATGAATTCCACAGATTTACCATCGTCTGAACAAAGAAATTCCTCTTCATCTCTGTTCTCAAGGGACATCCTCAATTCTGAGGCTGTGACTTCTGGTCCTAGACTCACCCAATTAGGAAATATCTAGGCCTTTCAATATTCAATAGATTTCAAAGAGATCCCCAGTCATTCATCTAAACTCCAGTGAGTACAGGCCCAGAGCCAGCAAACGCTCCTCATCTGTTAACCCTTTCATTCCTAGGTTATTCTCATGAACTTCTGACAAGATGAGTGTACAAGGTGGTATCCTCTCCCAGGTTAATAGCCCCACGTCCCAATTATACTCATTCGGTACACGCTGGGTATATAAGAATTAGCTTTATTTGTCACATGTACATTGAAACGTACAGTAACATGCCATTTTTGCATCAATGACAAGCACTGCCTGCAATTGTGCTGGGGACAACTGGCATGTGGCACCACTCCTCCCAGTACCAGCAAAGCATGTCCATAACTTATTAACCCTAACCTCTGACAGTTTTAAGATGTTCTCAAAATCTCCTTGACAACGCATAACATTCCCACTTCCTTTTGGGAATTCCTGACCTGTGATTACTTAAAATGCAGCATTTGGAATGACATTGAGAATCTCCAATCCATTAGGCAGGAGCACAAAGATACTGAGTGTAATCAGAAATGAGTTCATTATTACTGACATTATGTGGTGAAATGTGGTATTTTGCGGCAGCAGTACAGTGCAATATATTTTTTAAAAAATTATAGGTAGCAATAAGAAACATATATTTAAAAAATAGTGAAATAGTGTTCATTGATTCCTGGACCATTCAGAAATATGATGACAGAGGGGAACAAGCAGCACTGAGTGTGAGTCTTCAGGCTCCTTTACCTCCCCCTTGATGGTAGCAATGAGAAGAGGGCATGTCACAGATGGTGAGGGTCCTTCATGATGAATTCCACCTTCTTGAGTCATTGCCTTTTGAAGAAGTCCCTGATGGTGGGGAGGGTTGTGCCTGTGATGGGGCTGGCAGAGTTTACAACCCACTACAGTTTTTTCCCATCCAGTTCAATAGAGCATCCATACCAGACAGTGATGCAACCAGTTAGAATGCTGTTCGCAGTACATCTGTAGAAATTTGCTGGTCTTTGGTGACATATTAAATCTCATCAAACTACTAATGAAATATAGAGGCTGGCCTGCCATCTTTGTGTGAGGAAAAGATTGCACAACAAAGGGAGATGAGAATGATAAAGCTGCGATAGTTTGTCCACTCACAGAAGAAGCAGTTTCAACTTGTATTCTGTCCATTGACCTCCATTCTGAGGTGAGATGATCTGTGATCCTCCTTCCTTCCTGTCCAACCCCACTGGAACTTCGGCTTGGCTCTCGGTGTCAACTGTTATATCACTCTAACTGGCTGTGTTTACTGTTTCTGCTGTGTCTTTATGCCCATGAATAAGGATGATGTTAATTCCTTCTTTTTCATCTGCAGAGTTCCCAAAGGAATTGATATTGGCTGCTATCTTATGGGAACACTCACCCTTTCTAAAACTGAAATGGGCAAGAAAGCTGTAAGTATTGTTTTTTATCCTCGCTATCTCGGCACTGGCCAGCCTAAACTCCTGCAGTCTACATTGCATGTTAGTTTGTTAATAAGAGTTTTGGTAACCAGCTGCTGCCAGATTTAGCTGTTAGCATAGAACACTACAACACAGAAATGGGCCTTTTGGCCCACCTTGACCCTGGCAAACTATTGATCTGCCTAGCCCCATTAACCCATAGCTCTTCAAACCCCTCCCACCCATGTACCTATCCAAATTTCTCTTAAATGTTGAAATCGACCCCGCATCCACGGGTTCCACTGGTAGCTCATTCCACACTCTCACCACCCTCTCCCCTTAAACATTTCAGCTTTCACCCTTAACCCGTGATCTCTAGTTGTAGGCTCACCCAACCTCAGTGGAAAAAGCCTGCTTTCATTTACCCCATGTATACCCCTATCAAATCTCTGCACATTCTCCTGCCCTCTTGGGGAAAAAAGTCCTGATATATTCAACCTTTCCCTATAACTCAGGTCCTCAAATCCCAGCAACGTCCTTGTAAATTTTCTCTACACTCTTTCAATTTTACTTACATCTTTCCTATAAGTAGGTGTCCAGAACTATACACAATACTCCAATGTCTTATACAACTTCAGCATAACTCTACAATTCCTAGAATATGGAAACCTTTCAACGAGGCTCTGTTGATCAAATTTTGCCTGACCTTTAACATTTATTTAATATGGAACATAGAACATCACAGCACAGTACAGGCCTTTTGACCCAAAATGTTCTGCCAACCTTTTAACCTACTCAAAGAACAATCCAACACTTCTCTCTGGCATAGGACCCTATCTCTCTATCATCCATGTGCCTATCTACGAGTTTCTTAAACATCCCTGATGTATCTGCCTCTACCACTATCTCTAGCAGGGCATTCCATGTACTCATGAGGTGTGTTTAAAAAAAAACTACTTCTGGCCTCCTCCCCACCCCCATACTTTCACTTTAAACTTATGCCCTTTTTGCCTTAGGCATTTTTAATGCCTGTGTAACGCTCAGCTATATTGGCTCGTATGTATCTCGGAGAAATCCCGCCTGAACGCTTCCCGCCAGGCTGGTTACTGTACCCCTGCCGCCCAAGTCAATCCCAAATGTCAATCATCAGCCAGCACACACAGTACATTTTATCAAGTACACTTTTATAGATATTATTAAGTCTATGAAATTAATATAAGTTCGATACAGAAATAGAAGGAATGGGAAAAGGTGCCAGACTTATCAAAGTCCAAGTTCTTCGCGCGCAACCGTTAGAGCTCAATTGATTCCTGACGACCACCCGGATCGTGTCAACTCACGGCTTGGGACCTCCCTGAGTGATCGACCGGAGCCTCTCCGCACGTCTGCCGTCCTCCCCGACTCTCCGCCGTCCTCCCTGTCTCTCCTACGACTCCCCGTCTCTCCGCCAACCACCCCGTCTCTCCGCCGTCCTCCCCGTCTCTCCTCCGACTCCCGGTCTCTCCACCGTCCTCCCCGTCTCTCCTCCGACTCCCCGTCTCTCCTCCGACTCCCCGTCTCTCCTCCGACTCCCCGTCTCTCCTCCGACTCCCCGTCTCTCCATCGTCCTCCCCGTCTCTCCATCGTCCTCCCCGTCTCTCCATCGGCCTCCCCGTCTCTCCATCGGCCTCCCCGTCTCTCCTCCGACTCCCCGTCTCTCCTCCGACTCCCCGTCTCCCCTCCGACTCCCCGTCTCCCCTCCGACTCCCCGTCTCCCCTCCGACTCCCCGTCTCTCCACGGTCCTCCCCGTCTCTCCTCCGACTCCTCGTCTCTCCACCGTTCTCCTCGTCTCTCCACCGTTCTCCTCGTCTCTCCTCCGACTCCCCGACTCTCCTCCGACTCCCCGTCTCCCCTCCGACTCCCCGTCTCCCCTTTGACTCCCCGTCTCTCCACCGTCCTCCTCGTCTCCCCACCGTCCTCCTCGTCTCCCCTCCGACTCCCCGTCTCTCCACCGTCCTCCTCGTCTCTCCTCCGACTCCGTCTCTCCACCGTCCTCCCCGTCTCTCCTCCGACTCCCTGTCTCTCCATCGTCCTCCCCGTCTCTCCATCGTCCTCCCCGTCTCTCCTCCGACTCCCCGTCTCTCCATCGTCCTCCCCGTCTCTCCATCGTCCTCCCTGTCTCTCCGTCATCCTCCCCGTCTCTCCATCGTCCTCCCTGTCTCTCCGTCGTCCTCCCCGTCTCTCCTCTGACTCCTCATCTCCCCTCCGACTCCCTGTCTCTCCACCGTCCTCCTCGTCTCCCCTCCGACTCCCTGTCTCTCCACCGTCCTCCTCGTCTCTCCTCCGACTCCCTGTCTCTCCACTGTTCTCCCCGTCCCTCCTCCGACTCCCCGTCTCTCCATCGTCCTCCCCGTCTCTCCTCCGTCCTCCCCGTCTCTCCTCCCACTCCCCGTCTCTCCTCCGACTCCCCGTCTCTCCACCGTCCTCCCCGTCTCTCCACCGTCCTCCTCGTCTCTCCTCCGACTCCCTGTCTCTCCACTGTCCTCCTCGTCTCTCCTCCGACTCCCCGTCTCTCCACCGTCCTCCTCGTCTCTCCACCGTCCTCCTCGTCTCTCCTCCGACTCCCCGTCAAAAACCCCGTCCACAGTCATATGAGACAGCATTATCACATACCATGAGCACCCATTGGCTGATAGCACCCTGCTGTCTGTTTTAACCCAAGTAAATTTCCAGCTAGAGACTTTCTCAGCATTTAACATAACAAGAAAGCCATTTTAATCCACACACGCAGCAGTTTAGAAGATTAACATAACAAAGAAGAAACCCCAAACACCCACAACTATCAGAAAACTTTATGGGATACAAATTTAAACACCAACTGAAAATCTATTTACTTAACCTGGTTTATAACTAATACCACTTCATCTTATTTTCATGTTTGCACTTTTATCCCATTGTAAAGCTCCTTGAGTTACACTGTCTGTCTGAAAAGTACTCTATAGATAAAGTTATTATTATCATAAAATTTCTAGTAGGCCTGCCACTGTCCTGCACTGTAGGCACTTTAAACCACTTGTTATAATGCTGTTTACATTCTGGTAGTTATGTACTGTATTTATAAACATTTTATTCCCTATCCATCCTTTAACCTCTAACTTTATTTTTTACATAATTTTTATAATTGTTGAATGTTTTTGTTTGTGCATGTAACGTCCTGACCAACACAGCACAGCATGTTCCTAATACACGTAAATGTATATGGTGAATAACTCTGATCGTTGATCCTTTTAAAAAAAAAAGTCTTCTCAATTTTTCAGTTGACCACCAGTATTCGCACCTGTAGAGTTCCTGAATTCCATTGCCCTTTGCTCCACATTTGGCTTCCATTCTTTCTGAGGCTTCACACTCTGGACTATCTTCCACCTTCTCTTCTCCCTTTTCCTCAGAACTGAAGCTATTGCCCAGAAGGAAGGAAAATCATAGTTATTTGGAAGATTGTTTCCACTGTCTGGGTCAGTACTGATCTCTTTGGCCCATGATGCTGTGACGTCCTTTTAAACTACTCCTCACTCAATCTAACCCTTCCCTCCTACACAGCCCGTAATCCTCCATTTTTCTTTCATCCATGTGCTTCCTAAATGTTCCTAATGTATTTGCTTGTACCACCAATTCTGAGAGTGTTTTATGCACTTAGTGCTCTCTGTTTAAAAAAAAAATGTTTACTTCTGACATCTCCCCTAAACTTCCAACCATTCCCCAAGTATTAGCCATTACTGTTCTGGGAAAAAGATGCTGTCTATATCTGTCTATGTCTCTTATCGTCTTGTACATCTCTGTCAAGTCACCTCTCATCCTCCTTCGCACTAAAGAGAAGCACCCTAGCTTGTTCAGCCTTCCTTCACAAAAATGTGCTCTCTAATTTAGGTAGCATCCTGGTAAATTGCCTCTGTACCCTCTCTAAGGCTTCCACATCCTTCCTATTATGAGGTGACCAGAACTGAACACAATGCTTCAAGAGTGGTCTAACCAGGGTTTTACAGAGCTGCAACATTACCTCGCGGCTCTTGAACTCAATCCCCTGACTAATGAAGGCCAATATTCCATACACCACCTCAGCCACCCTATCACCTTGTGTGGTGTCATTAAGTGTTTCCTTTTGTATATTACAATACGAAAAGTACTCCTTTGGTTATAAAATTCTTTGTGACATTGAATTCATGAAAGAAGCTGTTTTTTCCTTGTGCTTGATGTTGCGTTTTTTCTTTACTCTTCTGGAACCTGAAAAGTAGAGGCCAATTGCTCTTAATAACCAGTCCCTGCTGGCTGCTGTTGGTGACTTTTTCACTTTATGATTAAACTCTGCTGTGATCCAATATAACGCAGAGCAGCCAGAACCTGGAGTGAAGCACTGAATGTCCTTTCAAAGGGGTAATGTCTGTATGGAACAGCTTTTCTACTGGAATGAGTTTATTATTGTCACATGTACCGAGATACAGTGAAAAACCATAATGTATAAGACCATAAGTTTTAGGAGTAGAATTAGGCCATTTGGTCCCTCCAGTCTGCTCCGCCATTTCCTCATGACTGATCCATTTTCCCTCTCAGCCCAGGTCTCCTGCCATCTCCCTGTATCCTTTCATGCCCTGGCTGATCAGCTTTTCAGGCATACTCTTCATACAGATCAAATCATTGCACAATGTATTTAGATAGAGCAAGGGAAAACAATAACAAAGCAACACACAGAATGCTGGAGGAACAGTAGCAATATAGAATAAGGTGTAACAGCTACAGAGAAAGTGCAGTGCAAGTAAACGATAAAAGTACAAGATCATAATGAGATAGATTTTGAGGTCAAGTGTCCATCTTATCATACTAGGGAACCATTTAATACTCTTGTAACAGTGGGTGGAAGCTGTCCCTAAGCCTAGTGGTACGTGCTTTTAGGCTTTTGTATCTTCTGCCCGATGGGAGGATGGAGAAGAGAAAATGTCCAGGGTGGGTGGGGTCTTTGATTATGCTGGCGGCTTTACTGAGACAGCGAGAAGTGTGGACAGAGTCATTGGAGGGGAGGCTGGTTCCTGTGACGTGCTGAGCTCTGCAGTTCCTTGCTGTCATGTGCAGAGCCATTGCCGTGCCATGCAGTTATGCATCCAGACAGAATGCTTTCTGTAGTGCATCAATAAAGATTGGTAAGGGTCGATGGGAATTGCCAGACTTATTTAGTTTCCTGAAGAAGTAGAGGCGTTGGTGAACTTTCTTGACTGTGACATCAATGTGTTTTTTTGCAGTAGAAAGGTGCTACAAGCTGAACAAAGGTCCTACAATTCTTACAGCTGAACTGCACAATTGTTTTTGCAAAGCACAGATGTTAAGTTGAAATTTTACTCCTTGTGTCGATGATTCAGTCTGGCTGGTTCGAGGTTTCGTAACTGCGGGTGGTCATTCTGATAGGAAGTAGATTTCATGGTTCTGTTCACAGACTGAATTAATCAGCCGTGCTCTCTGCACCTGGCAACTCTGGTCAAGCTCTTCATCTTTCTTCAGCTTGTTCAGTCGAAAGAATATTATACTGAGTTTTTTTGCATCTGGCAGCAAATCCCAACACCGTGCATCGCTGTTGCCCTTTTGACTCGGTACAATATATCAAGTCATAGAATCATATAGCATACAGAGGCCCTTTAGCCCAGGTCATCAATGCTGACTTGCTGAGCTAGTCCCATCTGCCTATTTCAGCTCCTATGTCTTATAGCCTTATATGCTGTCAAGCAGATATTTATCAGACCACTTGGTATGATATTAGAATTCAGGAAAAAACTACAAATGACAAAGACTGATAGATAATCTGTTGTTATATTGAATGTAGAAATTTGACGTGCCAATGGATCCCACCGTCCTTTATATTTTCCTTGAGACTTCATTCACAATTTTGAAGATCTCGGATGAGCTGTAAGATAGTATTAGACAGCCATTATCCTTACCCCTAAACTCAGTGTCCCTAAAATAGCTGGATATCAAATGAATTGATAGATCGATAATTCAAAGGTTCATTTATTATCAAAGTTAACAGCTAAAATTCTTCAATTCTCCGGGTAGCCATGGAAACAAGAAAGTAAAGAATGGGAGGACAATCATCAACCCCAAACTCCTTCCGCACAAAAGATAACAAACATAAACAGAACAGGCACATTGACCCCCCCCCCAAAATCCCTCCTCCCACACAAAAACCAAGCAAAATGGAACAGGCGCATCAACCCCCAAATCCCTCCTCCTGCACAAAAAAGAAACAAAAAACATAGATCGACCCCCAAATGCCTCCTCCCACAGGGAAAAAAACTAATGAAACAGATAATTGATCAAGTTGATTTGATTAGAGGTATACAAAGTGATAAGAGGCGTAGATTTAGTTGGAAGCCAGAGACTTTTCCCCAGGGCAGAAATGCTAATACGAGGGGTCATAATTTTAAGGTAATTGTAGGAAAGTTATAGGGGGGATGTCAGAGGTAAATTCTTTACTGAGAGAGTGGTGGATACATGGAATACGCTTGCCTGGGTTGGTGGTAGAGGCAGATACATATGGGCACTTAAAAGACTCTTAGGTACATGGATGATAGAAAAATGGAGGGATGTGTAGGAGGCAAGTGTTAGATTGATCTTAGAGTAGGTTAAAAGGTCAGCACAACATTGTGAGCCGAAGGGCCTGTACTGTGCTGTAATGTTTGGTGTTGTATGAACTTTGAGTAAACCTTTCACTGCCGAGAACCTTCCAGTGAAATCAGAAGGTGAGGTGGCAAATGAAGTTACACAAATTCAGATTCTTGCCTTGTGCTGCTGTCACTGAAATGTCATTTGGAGTTGTGATCAGTCTCTGGGCTGGAGCTTGCACGTGTAACTCTGATTCGGTGGTGAGCTTGTTGCCAAGTGAGCATTACCATGCATACTAATAGTGTAATTATTTTCAGGACGTGCACACCGTGTTCTACCACCTGATACCCCCTCCAAACAAGATGAAGAATGGCAGCAAAGATAAGCCATCCAAAGAAAAAGAAAAAGACCCAAAGGAACTGTATGAGGAGGCTTTAAGAGACCTCAGGATCCAATGGCTGCCCAAGTATGTAACGCAAATTCAGCCCATCAAAACCAATCTATTAAGAGCTAAGGGTCAGCTAAACAGGATGTGCAGCTCATTGTGAAGGTGGAAGCTGATGGTCCCTGCAATGATCTTTCTTCAGGATGAATCCATGCTAGAGGTTTCAGTGTACTCAAGACAGGGGCATGATGTGGGGCTGTATTCTTCTGTGATCATGTTAGTGACAAGAAGGCATAGTCTGTCAATTGTTGCGGGGTTAGTTTTATTTATTTTTATTTATTGATACGGCACAGTAACTGGCCTTTCCAGCCCAATGAGCCCACACTGCCTAATTACCCCCAGATGACCAATTAACCAACTAACTGGAAAGTGGGAGGAAACCAGAGCACCCAGAGGAAATCCATGTGGTCACAGGGAGAACGTACAAACTCCTTACACTAACTCAACCACCCCTGATGCACATTCCATGCACCCACGACTCTCTATATATTAAAAAAAACTACCTTTTACACACCCTTTTCCGATACTGTCCTCCAGTCACTTTAAATTTGTTGACTCTCATCTTAGCCATTTCTTCCCAGGTAAAAAGCGCTGGCTGTTCACTTTATCTATGCCTCTTATTGTATCAAGCGATTTCTCATCCTCCTTCATTCCAAAGAGAATGGTCGTAACTCGCTCGACATGTCCTCTTGAGGGTAGAGTACACATAACGTGTTCTCTAATCCAGGTAAATCTACTCTGCACTCACTCTAACGCTTTAGAATCTTATTAGATTAGATTATGAGGACACGCAGTCCTCTTTTATTGTCATTTAGTAATGCATGCATTAAGAAATGATGCAATTTGTTCCTCCAGAATGATATCACAGAAACACAAGACAAACCAAGACTTAAAAAAAAAACTGACAAAAACCACATAATTATAACATATAGTTACAACAGTGCAAAGCAATACCTTAAGTTTAAGAGACTACTAGACAGGTATATGGAGGAATCTAAGGTGGGGGCTTATATGGGAGGCAGGGTTTGAGGGTCGGCACAACATTGTGGGCCGAAGGGCCTGTACTGTGCTGTACTATTCTATGTTCTATGTAATTTGATGAAGAACAGACCATGGGCACAGTAAAAATAAGTCTCAAAGTTTCCACATCCTTCCTATAATGAGGCGTCCAGAACTGGACACAATAGTCCAAATGTGGTGTAACCGAGTTCTATGTAACTACAACTCAATTCCCTGATTAACGAAATCCAACACTTCATACATGTTCTTAACCACCCTATCAACTTGCACGCCAGCCTGAGGGGATCTATGGACGTGGACCCAAAGATCCTTCTGTACCTTCACTCTAAGAGTCCTGCCATTAACTCTGTACTCTACCTTTAAGTTTGACCTGCAAAGTGAATCACTTCACACTTTTTCGGATTGAGCTCCACCTGCCAGTTTAAAGTATCATCATCTTCATTATGTGCCATGTCGTATGAGGTAGTCATTCATGGTCCCATTACTATGATTATTCTTGACAAATTTTTCTAAGAAGTGGTTAGCCATTGTCTTCTGAACAGGGTCTTTACAAGATGGGTGATGCCAGCCATTATCAATACTCTTCAGAGATTGCCTGACATCAGTGGTCTTGTAATATGCACAAGCTGTTCATACAACCATCCACCACCTGCTTCCATGAGTTCATGTGACCCTGATCGGGGGGGTTAAGCAGGTGCTACACCTTGCCCAAGGATGACTTGTAGGCCAGTGGAGGGAAGGAGCACCTTACGCCTCCTTTGGTAGAGACATATCTCAACCCCACCACTTGAGTATAAAATATTATTTAAAAAAAACTAGAAACTGAAATACTGATTCTGCTGCTGCAAAGTCTAGAATTGAAGAGCATAGTTTTGGGATAACGATCCTGTGATCCAGGATTGGGATAAGACAGTATTTACCTCAGCACATTGTGCTTCTTGGAATTCTCTAGCCTAGGGAGCTGTGGCTCTTCATCGTTCCATTTCATTTGACACTGAGATTGATGAGGTAATCGTGAAAAATAGGGTAATGTGAGAGGTGAGATGAGTTTGGGTCGGAATAGTAGCATAGCACTTAGTATAACACCCTTACAAACCCAGTAAGCTGGGTTCAGTTCTGTAACTATATGTAAGGAGTTTGTACGTTTTCTCAGTCACAGCATAGGTTTCCTCGGGGTACACCAGTGTGCTCCCACATTCCAAACACCTGCAAGTTAGTGGGTACATGGGCAGAGAGGGTTCATTATGCCAGAAGAGCCTGTTACCATGCTGTATCTCTTAAAGTTCTAAAGCCAGTTCATGGAAATTTATGTTCTGCTCTTGTTATACTTAAAAGTTTGCTTTCATCTTTATTTCTTTTCGATTGATATTTGATCTCTGAACCCTTGAAAAGTAGTTCAAATTGAATAACCTTCCTGTCCATTCAACCTGAAACTGTACCCTTATAAGGTGCAGCCTTTTACCCTGAAAGGGTGGTTGTATGGTTGAGTAAGTTTGCAGATGATATGAAGATTGGTGGTATTGTAGATAGCATAGAAGACTGGCAAAGAATACAGCAAGATATAGATCAGTTGCAGATATGGGCAGAAAAATGGCAAATAGAGTTTAACCCAGCCAAATGTTAAATGTTGCACCTTGGTAGGTTAAATGTAAAGAGACAGTAGAGGGATGAGCGGAAGGATCCAAGTTCGTATCTCCCTGAAAGTAGCTACACAGTTTGATAGCATGGTTACAAAGGCATATGGCATGCTTGCCTTTACTAGGCGAGGCATTGAGTTCAAAAGTCAGGAAGTTATGTTGCAGCTTTATAAAACTCTAGTTAGCCTAATCTGGAGTATTGCATACTGTTCTGGTTACTCCTCTGGTTAGAGGAAAGATGGCAAGGCTTTGGAGAGGGTGCAGAAGAGGTTTATGAGAAAGTTGCCTGGATTAGAGGGCATGAGCTATAACGAGAGGTTGGACAAACTTGGGTTGTTTTCTCTGGAGCAGTGGAGGCTGAGGGGAAGAGTTGATAGAAATTTATAAGATTATGAGAGGCATAGACAGAATAGACAGGCAATATCTTTTTCCTAGGGTTGAAATGTCTAATACCAGAGGAAATGAATTTAAGGTGAGGGGGGGTAATTTCAAAGGAGAAGTGAGGGGCAGGTTTTTTACTTGCAGGTTTTTTACTTGACAATGCTGGGTGCCTGGAATGTGCTGCCTGGGGTGGTGGTAGAGGTAGATACATGAGGGATTTTTTTGGAGACGTTCAGATAGGCACATGAATGTGAGGGAAATGGGATGATATGGACATTGTGTAAGCAGAAGGGATTAGTTTAGTTGCTATTAATTTAATTGATTTGGCACAACATTGTGGACCAAAGGGCTGGTTCCTATGCTGTACTGTTCTATGCACCCATTCTGTAATTTCAGCTGCTGGAGATCCAAAGCTTTCAGCAACTTGCCAGTTCTGTGTGGGGAACCTGTCTCTCCAAAACAGTGACAGACCCAGATTATCTCTGAACTTTATCTTCTCTCACAGACTGGAACAACATGAGGAACTGACATCAATGTACCCTGAAAACTTACCTGTACATATTGCTTACCTCACCAGCCTTGATTCTGGAAAGGTACGTTGTCTCTTGCCTACTTACTTTCGGGGGGGGGGGGGGAGGTATGTATGTCAGAGGTAGGATATTTTTACACAGAGTGCTAGATGCATGGCCTGAGGTGGTGGTAGATGGAGATGCATTAGGGGCATTTAAGAGACTCTTGGGCACATGAATGATAGAAAAATGCAGGGCTATGTGGAGTGAAGTATTAGATTGATCTTAGAGTAGGTTAAAAGTTCAACACAACATCAAGGGCTGAAGAGCCTTTACTGTGCTGTAATGTCGATGTTCTACGTTTATTGTGGGGGTGGAACTGGACTCTCTCATAGTGGTGTCTGAAAAGAGGATGCTGTCTAAGTTGCATGCCATCTTGGTCAATGTCTCCCATCCACTACATAATGTACTGGGTGGGCACAGAAGTACATTCAGCCAGAGACTCATTCCACCGAGATGCAACACAGAGCGTCATAGGAAGTCATTCCTGCCTGTGGCCATCAAACTTTACAACTCCTCCCTTGGAGGGTCAGACACCCTGAGCCAATAGGCTGGTCCTGGACTTATTTCATAATTCACTGGCATAATTTACATTTTACTATTTAACTATTTATGGTTCTATTACTATTTATTATTTATGGTGCAACTGTAACGAAAACCAATTTCCCCCGGGATCAGTATGACTATGACTATAATAAGATCATTCATATTCTTCCTGACTCCAGAAAATTTAGGTCTATTCTACCCACTCTCACCTTAATGAACAATCTGCCCATCCCAGCATTTAATTTAGGGAATCTTATCTTTTTTTATTTAGAGACGCAGCGTGGAACAGGCCTTTCTAGCCAACAAGCCACACAGCCAAGCAACCAACTGATTTAACCCTAGTCCAATCACATGACAATTTTACAATGACCAATTTGTACATCTTTAGACTAAGCGAGGAATCTGAAGCCCTGGGAGGAAACCCACACAGTTCACAGGGAGAACGTACAAACTCCTTACAGATGGCGCAGGAAGTGAACACTGAACTCTTGACACCCTGAGCTGTAATATCGTCATGCTAACCGCAACGCTACCTTGGCACCCCTAAGTAGCATTGCAGTTAGCATTGTAATAGTAGTGCAGTACTAAGGCAAATTCAGCTTTCCCGAGTTATGCAGTCCTCAAGGACTGCATCAAGACTTCGCTGCCTATACCTGCTGTAACAGTGCCAAAAATGTTCTTAATTACTTTGTGTTCTTGATCTACTCTTATTCACTTGATGCAGTTATAATTCAGTTTATAATTCAGCTGATTTAACAATTGACATGCCTTCGAAATCTTCAGCCTCCAACATCTAGGAGCACAAGGTCACTTAGGAACCCCATCACGCCAACGTTCTAACTTGACAGCCCCTTCATGGTTTGTGGGGTAGAATCCTGTAATCCTGCTACTGATGTATCTTTAAAAGAGCATTGTAGAATAAGGTGCAAATGCTGGCCTTAGCAGTAAATTGGCTTATTATTGTCACATGTACTGAGGTACAGTGAAAAACTTGTCTTGCATAATGTACAGTACATACAGTACAAGGTAAAGTAATAAAATGCAGAGTAAAATGTAACACAAAGTGCAATGCAGGTAAACAGTACAATCATAATGATTATAAGGTCCAGAGTTTATCTGACTGTACCAGGGAACTATTCAATACTCTTATAACAGTGGGGTAGAAGCCATCCTTGAGCCTGGTGGTATGTACTTGTAGGCTTTTCTACCTTCTGCCCAATGAGAAGTGGGAGAAGAGAGGGTGGATGGGGTCTGTTTGTCAGGAAGATAAGGATCCCATTGCAGAAGGAGGTGTTGACTCGTAGGGTCTGGAGTTTTTGTAAGAGTTTGCTTGGAATTACAGTAATAAGTTGAAGCTGTAGTCAATAAACACTAGTCTAACTAGGGCATCTTTACTTGTTTCAGCAGTAGGCAATTGAAGTTGTTTAAGGCTGGAGTTGATGCAAGGCATGACCAACCTCCAGAAACACTTCATGATGGCAGATGTCAAAGCGACTAGGTTGTGTAGGCATGTTATCCTGATTTTCTTAAGTAAAAGAATTGATTTTCATTTGTACTGTTAATTCTGTTGTGCTTTTTTTAGGTGAATTTGAATTCTCATACTGCACTGTTGCATTTCCATTATCTCTATTGACAGATACCGCAGAGGAAATTAGCAAGTCGGCAGCATTTGTTGAGGCAGAGGAATAATTGACATTCCTTTCTAGAATATTGCTCCAACCTGATCCCTTGTACTAATTCTCTCCACTGCCCCACTGAACTATTCTCACCCAAAAGCTTCCTTTTGCCTCTTCTCAAGGCTGCCTCAGTGGGCACTCAGTTGACAGGTTGCTTTCCATTCCTAGGAACGGCTGAAGAGGCTAGATGAAATCATTCAAGCTGCTGATGTGGTTATCTCACACATTGACCAAAAAGCCTTGGTGACTAACTTGGTCATGAAGACTGACCCAAGACCAGATGCTGCAGCAATCAAAAGGTATGTGCCTAAATGTGTGTGCAAACAATAGCCCATGAAAAGGCTGGGGAGATTAGGATCATGGATTAACTTTATCTTCCATATACCTTACTGCCTGTTACACTGCTGCTGTTTAGGGCAGCAATGAAGGTCCTCCATCTCTGTCTGTCCTGGGCCATCAAACCTAATTTTGTCTTAGTTTTGGCAGTGTTCAGTCCTTCCTTCATCATACCAGTAGTTTCCTTTGGTTTTCACTACTGTCAGTCGTACAAGCCTTGGGTGGAGACTCAGGAATACTGTCACACACAGATGTAGAAGGATTCTTCATTTCTGTTTCCATTACAGTTTTGTTTTATCAGTCAGGCATTAACCCGGAGCTGAACCTCCAAACCTGGAGGACTGGTGGACCACTCTTAGTCTGGCCTCTACCCTTTGACCCTTATGGCATGAGTGACCTACCAAGAGTCAAAGCACAAGGCCCTGACTCCAGCCAACATAGCTCTCTGATTCATTGAGGCACAGAAGCCTCCAAACCCTTCAATAAGGGTATGGTCCTCATGGAGGATATACATTTACATGTCTGAGGAATTCGCTGTGGTATGTTGGCGCAACAAGCACAACAAAAAAAACAACATTCAACAATTATAAAGAATTATATACAGAGAGGTTAATAGTACGGTTAGAATAAAGTGTGCACAAATGCATAAATATCAGCATGTACTTACGATGTAAACAGTATTAAAAAAGTGGTTTAAACGGTTTACTGTGCAATGCAATGATTGAGGTAATAGATATGGGATGGAGGGGCGCGAGTAGCTAACTAGAATGGTTGATTAGACTAACTGCCTTAGGGAAAAGAGGTTTAAGGTGGCATGAAGTTTTTGTTTTAATAGCCCTATAGTGCTTTTCAGAAGGGATCTTTTAGAAAAGGCAATATGTGGGCGGATAGTGTCTGAAATGATTTTTTTTCTGCCTGCTTTGTCCTGGACACATACAAGTCCTGCAGTGATGATAGACTACAGCCAGTGCTGACCTGACTGCATGCTGTAGTTGGCTGCCTCCTTGCTTTTATATTCTGGTCCTCTTGAAATGAATGCTAACATTGCATATACCTTCCTCACCATAAAGTCAACCTGCAAATTAACATTTAGTGAATTCTGCACAAGTCCATTTGCACCTCAGTTTTTTGTATTTTCTCTCCGTTTAGAAAATAGACAACCCTTTCATTTTTTTCTACCGAAGTGCATGACTTTCTTCCTACAGAACTCCAACAGATTTGTAAAGCAAGATTTTCCCTTAAGGAAACCATACTGACTGCAGCCTATTTTATCATGTGCCTCCAAGTACCCTGAGACTTCATTCTAATAATCGAATCCACCATCTTCCCAAACACTGAAGTCAAACTAGCTGGTGTTATAGTTTCCTTTCTTCTGCCTCTCCGTTCTTGAAGAGTGGATTGACATTTGCAATTCTCGAGTCTTCCGGAACCATTCCAGAATCTAGTGATTCTTCAAAGATCATTACTAATGCTTCCATAATCTCTTCAGCCACCTCTTTCAGAACCCTGGGGTGTATACCATCTGGCCCAGGTGACTTATCCACCTTCAGACCTTTGAATTTCCCAAGAAGCTTATAAGGCTAGCAGGAAGGAGCTTAAGAATGAAATTAGGAGAGCTATAAGGGGCCATGAGAAGGCCTTGGTGAGCAAGATTAAGGAAACCCCCAAGGTATTCTACAAGTATGTGAAGAGCAAAAGGATAAGACATGAGAGAACAGGACCAATCAAGTGTGACAGTGGAAAAGTGTGTATCGAAACGGAGGAGATAGCTGAGATACTTAATGAATACTTTGCTTCAGTATTCACTACGGAAAAGGATCTTGGAAATTGTAGAGATGACTTACAGCAGATTGAAAAGCTTGAGCATCTAGATATTAAGAAAGAGGATGTGCTGGAGCTTTTTGAAAGCATCACGTTGGATAAGTCTCCGGGACCGGACAAGATGCGCCCCAGGCTACTCTGGGAGGCGAGGGAGGAGATTGCTGAGCCTCTGGCGATGATCTTTGCATCATCAATGGGGGCAGGAGAGGTGCCGGAGGATTGGGGGGTGGGGGGGTGGTTGCAGGTGTTGTTCCCTTATTCAAGAAAGGCAGTAGAGATAGCCCAGGAAATTATAGACCAGTGAGTCTTCCTTGAGTGGTACTTGAAAATCTTCTGAGGTGTATATATTTCAATGCTAGGAGTATTGCGGGGAAGGCGGATGGGTTGAGGGCGTGGATTGACACGTGGAATTATGATGTTGTAGCAATTAGTGAAACTTGGCTACAGGAGGGACAGGACTGGCAGCTTAATATTCCAGGGTTCCGATGTTTCAGATGTGATCGAGGTAGAGGAATGAAAGGTGGAGGAGTAGCATTGCTGGTTAGGGAAAATATTACAGCAGTGCTCAGGCAGGACAGATTAGAGGGCTTGTCTACTGAGTCCTTATGGGTGGAGCTGAGAAACAGGAAAGGTATGGCCACATTAGTGGGATTGTATTACAGACCACCCAATAGTCAACGAGACTTGGAAGAGCAAATCTGCAGAGAGATAGCAGGCAACTGCAGGAAACATAAAGTTGTGGTGGTAGGGGATTTTAATTTTCCATACATTGATTGGGACTCCCATACTGT
The DNA here is from genome assembly GCF_963921235.1 of Mobula hypostoma. NCBI lineage: Eukaryota > Metazoa > Chordata > Chondrichthyes > Myliobatiformes > Myliobatidae > Mobula > Mobula hypostoma. The sequence continues at coordinate 131,976,528 of NC_086106.1, read as the reverse complement.
TAGGGGTCTAGATGGTTTAGAGTTTGTAAAATGTGTTCAGGAAAGTTTTCTAAATCAATATATAGAGAGACCAACTAGAGGGGATGCAATATTGGATCTCCTGTTAGGAAACGAATTAGGGCAAGTGACAGAAGTCTGTGCAGGGGAGCATTTTCGTTCCAGTGATCATAACACCACTAGTTTCAATTTGATCATGGACAAGGATAGATCTGGTCCTAGGGTTGAGGTTCTGAACTGGAAGAAGGCCAAATTTGAAGAAATGAGAGAGGATCTAAAAAGCGTGGATTGGGACAGGTTGTTCTCTGGCAAAGATGTGATTGGTAGGTGGGAAGCCTTCAAAGGGGAAATTTTGAGAGTGCAGAGTTTGTATGTTCCTGTCAGGATTAAAGGCAAATTGAATAGGAATAAGGAACCTTGGTTCTCAAGGGATATTGTAACTCTGATAAGGAAGAAGAGGGAGTTGTATGAAATGTATAGGAAACAGGGGGTAAATCAGGTGCTTGAGGAGTATAAGAAGTGCAAGAAAATACTTAAGAAAGAAATCAAGAGGGCAAAAAGAAGACATGAGGTTGCCTTGGCAGTCAAAGTGAAGGATAATCCAAAGAGCTTTTACAAGTATATTAAGAGCAAAAGGATTGTGAAGGATAAAATTGGTCCTCTTGAAGATCAGAGTGGTCGGCTTTGTGCGGAACCGAAGGAAATGGGGGAGATCTTAAATAGGTTTTTTGCGTCTGTATTTACTAAGGAAGCTGGCATGAAATCTATGGAATTAAGGGAATCAAGTAGTGAAACCATGGAAACTGTACAGATTGAAAAGGAGGAGGTGCTTGCTGTCTTGACGAAAATTAAAGTGGATAAATCCCCGGGACCTGACAGAGTGTTCCCTCGGACCTTGAAGGAGACTAGTGTTGAAATTGCGGGGGCCCTGGCAGAAATATTTAAAATGTAGCTGTCTACGGGTGAAGTGCCGGAGGATTGGAGAGTGGCTCATGTTGTTCCGTTGTTTAAAAAAGGATGGAAAAGTAATCCGGGAAATTATAGGCTGGTGAGTTTAACGTCAGTAGTAGGTAAGTTATTGGAGGGAGTACTAAGAGACAGAATCTACAAGCATTTGGATAGACAGGGACTTATTAGGAAGAGTCAACATGGCTTTGTGCGTGGTAGGTCATGTTTGACCAATCTGTTGGAGTTTTTCGAGGAGGTTACCAGGAAAGTGGATGAAGGGAAGACAGTGGATATTGTCTACATGGACTTCAGTAAGACCTTTGACAAGGTCCCGCATGGGAGGTTAGTTAGGAAAATTCAGTCGCTAGGTATACATGGAGAGGTGGTAAATTGGATTAGACATTGGCTCGATGGAAGAAGCCAGAGAGTGGTGGTAGAGAATTGCTTCTCTCAGTGGAGGCCTGTGACTAGTGGTGTGCCACAGGGATCAGTGCTGGGTCCATTGTTATTTGTCATCTATATCAATGATCTGGATGATAATGTGGTAAATTGGATCAGCAAGTTTGCTGATGATACAAAGATTGGAGGTGTAGTAGACAGTGAGGAAGGTTTTCAGAGCCTGCAGAGGGACTTGGACCAGCTGGAAAAATGGGCTGAAAAATGGCAGATGGAGTTTAATACGCACAAGTGTGAGGTATTGCATGTTGGAAGGACAAACCAATGTAGAACATACAGGGTTAATGGTAAGGCACTGAGGAGTGCAGTGGAACAGAGGGATCTGGGAATACAGATACAAAATTCCCTAAAAGTGTCGTCACAGGTAGATAGGGTCGTAAAGAGAGCTTTTGGTACATTGGCCTTTATTAATCGAAGTATTGAGTGTAAGAGCTGGAATGTTATGATGAGGTTGTATAAGGCATTGGTGAGGCCGAATCTGGAGTATTGTGTTCAGTTTTGGTCACCAAATTACAGGAAGGATATAAATAAGGTTGAAAGAGTGCAGAGAAGGTTTACAAGGATGTTGCCGGGACTTGAGGAACTCAGTTACAGAGGAAGGTTGAATAGGTTAGGACTTTATTCCCTGGAGCGTAGAAGAATGAGGGGAGATTTGATAGAGGTATATAAAATTATGATGGGTATAGATAGAGTGAATGCAAGCAGGCTTTTTCCACTGAGGCAAGGGGAGAAAAAAACCAGAGGACATGGGTTAAGGGTCGGGGGGGGGTGGAGTTTAAAGGGAACATTAGGTGGGGCTTCTTCACACAGAGAGTGGTGGGGGTATGGAATGAGCTGCCAGAAGAGGTGGTAAATTCGGGTTCTTTTTTAACATTTAAGAATAAGTTGGACAGATACATGGATGGGAGGTGTATGGAGGGATATGGTCCGTGTGCAGGTCAGTGGGACTAGGCAGAAAATGGTTCGGCACAGCCAAGAAGGGCCAAAGGGCCTGTTTCTGTGCTGTAGTTTCTATGGTTGGTAAGTTGATGGAAAAGATCCTGAGAGGCAGGATTTATGAACATTTGGAGAAGCATAATACGATCAGGAATAGTCAGCATGGCTTTCTCATAGGCAGGTCATGCCTTACGAGCCTGACTGAATTTTTCAGGCATCTGGAAATTGCTCCCAACGATGAACCAGACTTGACATCATTTTCTGACCTCAATCCAATAGAAAATTTGTGGGCAGAACTAAAAAAGCTGTGCGAGCAAGGAAACCTACAAACCTGACTCAGTTACACCAGTTCTGTCTGGAGGAATGGAACATAATTCCAGCAGCTTACTGTCAGAAGCTTGTGGAAGGCCACCCAAAACGTTTGACCCAAGTTAAACAATTTAAAGGCAATGCTACCAAGTACTAACAAAGTGTATGTAAACTTCTGACCCACTGGGAAAGTGATGAAAGAAATACAAGCTGAAATAAATCATTCTGTCTACTATTATTCTGACATTTCACATTCTTAAAATAGTGATCCTAACTGACCTAAGACAGGGAATGTTTTCTAGGAGTAAATGTTAGGAATTGTGAAAAACTGAGTTTAAATATATTTGGCTAAGGTGTATGTAAACTTCTGACTTCAACTGTAGCTCTGCATTTTTCTATCAATCATGTGCGTATCTAGCAGTTTCTTAAATGCTCCTAATGGCCTCTACTACCATGCCTAGCCGTATTCCATGCACTCACCACTTACTGTGTAAAGAACTTGCCTCTGACATCCCCGTAATACTTACCTCCAATCATCTTAAAATTATGCTTCTTGTATTATCCATTTCCGCCCTGGGAAAATGTTTCTGACTGTCCACTCTATCTATGCCTCTTATCATCTTTAATCTTCCCTCACTCCAAAGAGAAAAACCCTAACTCGCACAACCGTTCTTCATAAGACCCGCTGTTTAATTCGGGCAACATTCTGGAAAGGCTATTTTGCACTCTCTCTAAAGCTTCCACATCGAAATTAAGACTGCTGTTTACATCATCCTGAACATTCTAAATGTCCTCCTGTTGTTCAATGCTCAATGTGATTAGAGACATAGAAACACAGAAAACCTACAGCACAATACAGGCCCTTCAGCCCACAAAGCTGTGCCGAACATGTCCTTACCTTAGAAATTTCCTAGAGTTACCCATAGCCCTCTATTTTTCTGAGCTTTGTATACCTGTCCAGGAGTGTCTTAAAAGACTCTATTGTATCCGCCTCCACCACTGTTGCCTGCAGCCCATTCCACGTACTCACCACTCTGCGTAAAAAAACTTACCCCTGACATTTCCTTTGTACCTACTTCCAAGCACCTTAAAACTGTGCTCTCTTGTGCTAGCCATTTCATCCCTGGGAAAAGGCTTCTGACAATCCACACGATCAATGCCTCTCATCATCTTATATACCTCTACCAGGTTACCTATCATCCTCCGTCGCTCCAAAGAAAAAAGGCCGAGTTCACTCAACTTATTCTCAAAAGGCATGCTCCCCAATCCAGACAACATCCTTGTAAGTCTCATCTGCACCCTTTCTATGGTTTCATATCCTTCCTATAGTGAGACGACCAGAACTGAGCACAGTACTCCAAGTGGGGTCTGAGCAGGGTCCCTCCAAAACTCAATCCCACGATTGATGAAGGCCAATGCACCGTATGCTTTCTTAACCACAGAGTCAACCTGCACAGCAGCCTTGAGTGTCCTATGGGCTCGGACCCAAAGATCCCTCTGATCCTCCACACTGCCAAGAGTCTTTCCATTAATACTATATATTCTGAATTAAAATTGACCTACCAAAATTTAAAGTTTAAAGTTAAATTGGGTAGATATATGGACAGGAAAGGAATGAGTGCAGATAGGTGGGAATAGGATAGGGTTAGAGTTCGGCATGGACTAGAAGGGCCAAGATGGCCTGTTTCCGTGCTGTAATTGTTATATGGTTATATATCGTTATAAAATGAATCACCTCACACTTATCTGGGTTGAACTCCATCTGCCACTTCTCAGCCCATTTTTGCATCCTATCAATGTCCCACTGTAACCTCTGACAGCTCTCCACACTATCCACAACACCTCCAACCTTTGTGTCATCAGCAAATTTACTAACCCATCCCTCCACTTCTTCATCCAGGTCATTTATAAAATTCATGAAGTGTAGGAGTCCCAGAACAGATCCCTGAGGCACACCACTGGTCATCGACCTCCATGCAGAATATGACCCGTCCACAACCACACTTTGCCTTCTGTGGGCAAGCCACTTCTGGATCCACAAAGCAGTTTCCCCTTAGATCCCATGCCTCCTTGCTTTCTCAATAAGCCTTGCATAGGTACCTTGTCAAATGCCTTGCTAAAATCCAGATACACTACATCTACTGCTCTACCATCGTCAATGTGTTTAGTCACATCCTCAAAAAATTGAATCAGGCTCGTAAGGCATGGCCCGACTTTGACAAAGCCATGCTGACTATTCCTAATCATATTATGCCTCTCCAAATGTTCATAAATCCTGCCTCTCAGGATCTTCTCCATCAACTTACCAACTACTGAAGTAAGACTCACTGGTCTATAATTTCCTGGGCTATCTCTACTCCTTTTCTTGTGTAATGGAACAACATCCGTAACCCTCCAATCCTCCGAAACTTCTCCTGTCCCCAATGATGATGCAAGGATCATTGCCAGAGGCTCAGCAATCTCCTCCCTCACCTCCCACAGTAGCCTGCAGTACATCTCATCCGGTCCCGGTGACTTATCCAACTTGTTGCTTTCCAAAAGCTCCTGCACATCCTCTTTCTTAATATCTACATGCTCTAGCTTTTCAGTCTGCTGTAAGTCATCCCTACAATCGCCAAGATCCTCTTCCTTAGTGAATACTGAAGGAAAGTACTCATTAAGTACCTCTGCTATCTCCTCCGGTTCCATACACACTTTTCCACTGTCACACTTGATTGGTCCTTTTCTCTCACATCTTATCCTCTTGTGGCCCCTTTTGGCTCTCCTAATTTCTTTCTTGAGCTCCTTCCTGCTAGCCTTATAATCTTCTAGCTCTCTATTATTACCTAGTTTTTTGAACTTTTCATAGGCTCTTTTTTTTCTTCTTGACTAGATTTCCAACAGACTTTGTGCACCATGGTTCCTGTACCCTGCCATCCTTCCCCTGTCTCATTAGAACGTACTTATGCAGAAATCCATGCAAATATCCCCTGAACATTTGCCACATTTCTTCCGTACATTTCCCTGAGAACATCTGTTTCCAATTTATGCTTCCAAGTTCCTGCCTGATAGCCTTATATTTACCCTTACTCCAATTAAACGCTTTCCTAACTTGTCTGTCCTATCCCTGTCCAATGCCATGGTAAAGGAGATAGAATTGTGATCACTCTCTCCAAAATGCTCTCCCACTGAGAGATCTGACACCTGACCAGGTTCATTTCCCAATACCAAATCAAGTACAGCCTCTCTTCTTGTAGGCTTATCTACATATTGTGTTAAGAAATCATCTTGAACACACCTAACAAACTCCACGCCATCTAAACCCCTCGCTGTAGGGACATGACAATCGATATTTGGGAAATTAACATCTCCCACCACGACAACCCTGTTATTATGACACCTTTCCAGAATCTGTCTCCCTATCTGCTCCTCGATGTCCCTGTTACTATTGGGTGGTCTATAAAAAACACCCAGCAGAGTTATTGACCCCTTCCTGTTCCTAACTTCCACCCACAGAGACTCAGTAGACAATCCCTCCATGACTTCCTCCTTTTCTGCAGCCGTGACGCTATCTCTGATCAGCAGTGCCCCCACCTCTTTTGCCTTCCTGTCTGTCCTTTCTGAAACATCTATAGCCTGGCACACAAAGTAACCATTCCTGCCCCTGAGCCATCCACATCTCTGTAATGTCCACAACATCATAGCTCCAAGTACTGATCCACGCTTTGTTCATAATACTCTTTACATTAAAATAGACACAGCTCAAACCATCGGTCAGAGCGCATCCCTTCTCTATCACCTGCCTATCCTCACTCTTGCACTGTCTCCAGGCTTTCTCTATTTGTGAGCCAACTGCCTCTTCCTCCGTCTCTTCAGTTCGGTTCCCACTCTCCAGCAATTCTTGTTTAAACTCTTTCGTTTAGCCTTAGCAAACCTCCCCGCCAGGATATTGGTTCCCCTGGGATTCAAGTGCAACCCGTCCTTTTTATACAGGTCACTCCTGCCCCCTGCTCCAATCCCACAGCCACGCATTTAGACCATAAGACAAAGGAGCAGAAGTAGGCCATTTGGCCCATCGAGTCTGCTCTGCTATTTTATCATGAGCCATCTCACTCTATTCCTATACACACTGTCACGTGGTACAGGCAGTAATCCCAAGATGACTACCTTTGTTGCCCTGCTTCTCAACTTCCTTCTGAACTCCCTGAAATCTGTTTTCAGGACCTCCTCCTTTTTCCTGCCTATGTCATTGGTACCAGTATGTACCACAACCTCTGGCTGTTCTCCTTCCTACTTCAGGATATCTTGGAAGCGATCAGAAACATCCTGGACCCTGGCACCTGGGAGGCAAACTACCTTCCGTGCTTCTTTCCTGCATCCACAGAATATCCTGTCTGACCCCCTAAATATAGCGTCCCCTATCACTGCTGCCATCCTCTTCCTTTCCCTACCCTTCTGAGCCACAGGGCCTGACTTGGTTCCTTCCCCCAGGTAGGTCGTTCCCCCCCCCAACAGCACTCAAGCAGGAATACTTATTGTCAAGGGGTACAGCCACAGGGGTACTCTGTAGCCTCTGACTCCTGCCCTTCCCTCTCCTGACTGTTACCCATTTACCTGTCTCCCCAGGCCCCGGTGTGACCACCTGCCTATAGCTCCTCTCTATCACCTCCTCACTCTCCCTGACCAGACAAGGGTCATCAAGCTGCAGCTCCAGTTCCCTAACACGGTCCCTAAGGAGCTGCAGCTCGACACACCTGGCGCATATGTGGCCTTCTGTGAGGCTGGGAGTCTCCCGGACTTCCCACATCTGACACCGAGCACAGAAAGCCGGCCTCATACACATACTTCCTGTCTGTATTCTATTCAGGCAACCTACATCGCCTCGACCTGTTATCACCGAAGCCCCGTTGAGCCAAAGTCTTCCTACTCTGTCTTCCTCTACTCTCATGCCCAATCTATACAGCTGTCTCCTTTTAAACTCTTCTTGCTATTCTCACTGGCTGACGACCACGCACTTGCGCAGTCGTGCCCCAATCAAACTGCTGAAGAAATAACCGTCTCTGTTTAAACTCTTCTTGCTTTTAAATTCTGGTGAATTGGTATATTACTACCTCAAGCTTATTGCCTTTTCCCTCAGTTACCCAATAGTAAATGCAATTAGCAAAAAAAAACAAACTGCTGAAGGAACTCAGTGGGTCAGGCAGCATCTGTAAAGGGAAATGAACAGTCTACATTTTGGGTCGAGTCCTTCATCAGTTGAATTTGCTGATAGTTCAGCAATCACACGTAGAGATTTAAGAAGTTAATTGTCATTCTTCGGTACACGAGTAAAGGAGAACAAAATGATTGTTGCTCTGGACCCGATGCAGCATAAAAAAACAAACTAAGCATAAATAGCACAATAAATATAAAAGCAATCCTATAAAACACAATGTACACATAACTATTTGAGTGTGACTGTATTTGTACTCAAGCCACTTCAGAGTTTGGTGGTGAGCAGATGTAGTTTGAGATAAGCTTACAAAGCAAGAGATATAAATGTGTTGCAATGAAAGGATTATTTCTGCTGGTTAGTGGTTGATATGTTCTTCAACCCTCTACCTCGTTAACAAACAGCTCTGGAGCTTAGACTGAATCATTCTCTTTTCAGTGAGATGGAGAAACAGAAGTCAGCACTGATCGAAGCTCTCTGTGTGAAAGGGTGTGCCCTGGCTGATACATGTCTTCAATCCCAGTCACAAAGTGAAGTGGCTTCAATCAGATCGGTCGGTCAGAATGAGGATGAGGCAGATGACGTATCCAGGAGTCTGACGGAAACGTTCCACGATGTCCAAAAGTGGATCGATCTCACTGACAGTAAGGTAAATAATAGACTTGACTTCTGTCTTGTCGAGCCATGTGTTTCAAAGTATTACCTTTGCATGTTTCTAAACCGTACTAGCAATAGCCCCATCCAATAGTATTGTTCTCATTGAATCACTCCGTGTTACTGGAGTCAGTCTGGACAACATTCTCAACCAGTTACAAGTGCATTTATGAATAATCCCAGGAATGAAAAAGTCTAGAAGAATGAGGGGGAATAATATTGAAGCTTATCAAATATTCAAAGGCCTAGATAAAGTGGATGTGGAAAGGATGTTTCCTATAGTAGGGGAGTCCAGGACGAGAGGGCACAACCTCAGATAGAGGGATATCCATTTAGAACAGAGATTAGAAGGAATTTCTTTAACCAGATGGTGATGAATATATGGGATTCGTTGTCACTGACAGCCGTGGTGACCAAGTATATTTAAAGTGAAGGTTAATAGGTTTCTGATTAGTAGGGGCTTCAAAGGTTAGAGGGAGAAGGCAGAAGAGTGGAATTGAGAGGGATAATAAATCAGCCATGATTTCCCTCCTGTAGCCTGCAGCTCACCCTTGGGCAAGGTGTGGTACCTGCTTCGCCCCCCAGTCAAGGTCATGTGAAGCCAAGAAAGCAAGTGGTGAATGGTCAAATGAGCAGCTGGTAAATATCACGTCCTGGTTATGCAACCAATGACGCCAGGTAGAAGATCTCTGAAGAGTATTAATAATGGTTGAGCTGACCCATCTTGTAAAGACACTGCCCAGAAGAAAACAATGGCAAACCACTCCTGTAGAAAAATTTGCCAAGAGCAATCATGGTCACAGAGACCATGAGTGCCTACGTCATATGACATGGCACATAACGATGAAGATGGAATAGTGGAACAGACTCGATAGGTCAAAGGCCTAATTCTGTTCCTATGTCTCATGGTCTTATGGCATTCTTGCCTTGTTGTCGAGATCCAAAACTGCCCATAAACCTGGTACAATTACAATATTTCCTTAAAACACAGAAAGTTCCATATTCCCTTAAAGCATAGAATATTCCTGGATGTTAACATGTCTGTTGTTTTGGGCTCAGCACATAAATATAATCACATGTGTCTTTACTTTCTTTGGAGGTTAAAGAAGTTCAGCTTGTCACTGAACACTTTTAACAAACTTCTACAAATGTATTGCTGAAAGTATCTGTCTGTTTGCATCATGACCTCGTACAGTAATTTGAATGTGCAGGAGCATAAGAAACTGCAGAGGGTTGTGGACTTTGCCCAGTATGTGATAGGCACATCCCTCGCTACCGTTCATAATATCTACTGGAGGTGTTGTAGGTTCCCACCATCAGGCCATCTTTCATTCAGCAGGACGTACAACAGCCTGAAGTCGTGTTCAAGAACAACTACTTCCTTCAACCATTTAGTTCTTGAACCAACCAGCGCAACCCTAATCACTGCAGTTTAATAACATTATGACCACTTTGATTATTTTGCACTAATGTGTCTTTTTTTAATTGTTTAATCTATATTTTTCACTTCTGGATGCTGCTTACCTGATGCTCTGTGCCTGTGATGCTGCTGCAGGTCAGGTTCTCATTGCACCTGTGCACACGTGGACATGCAGATGACAGTAAACTCAACTCATGTTATTGAGGAAACCATTTCAATATCCAGTCTAAACTGGCTCACAGAGCAATCCTATTCCCCATTAATTTTTATATAACCCATCCTTCCCCACTCCTCTCAATTCCCTCTACCACTCAGATACACTCCAGTGGCTAGCCAAGACCATAAGACATAGGAGTAGAATAAGGCCATTCACACTACGAACTACCAACCTGCATGTGTTTGTAATGTACAAGGGAATGAGAAGAAAAGGAAGTGCAGTCACAGGGAGAACATGCTCACATCTCAACATTCAAGATTGTTTAATGTCATTTCCAGTACACAAGTGTAAAGGCAATCAAAATAATTGTTACTCTTGATCTAATGCAATACACAAAAAAACAATAAGATAAAGTTGTTTGTTATGTCTCCCCTCTCGCTGTGAAACGGACACACCTCTTTTTCCCTTATTAGGGCGAGAGAGAGCCTGTGGTATGTCGAATTACCTGGTGAACGAGTAGTCTTTATGGTACTGCAAGTCTGTCTTTATTGATGCTTTGCTGCTGCTTACACGTGGGAGGGGGGAGCTGTGGGGGGGCTTTGGGGTTCTAACATTTAGCTGTCATTCATTCTTTGGGGCACCCCTCTGTTTTCATGGATGGTTGCAAAGGAAAAGAATTTCAGGCTGTATATTAAATACATTTCTCTGACATTAAATGTACCTTTGAAGCACAATAATAATAATAAAAACAAAAAATACAAATGCATCAGATAGCATATATGCTCAAATTGTATGTCCATAAAGTGGTGTTGGACACAGGATGTCTGTACATAAGGTGACTGACAGGAAATGATAAAGTAGTGGTGCTGGGGGTGTGGAGGGTGGGTTAGTGGATGGAGGTGTTGATCAGCCTTACTGCTTGGGGAAAGTAACTGTTTTGAGTCTGGTGGTCCAGGCATGGATGCTACATAGTCTCCTTGCTGATGGGGGTGAGACAGACTCCCTGAATAGCGTGGGTGTTCCTAGTGTGAATGCTTCGTAGCCTCCTCCCTGATGGGAGCACACCACTTGCTGTATGGCTGCCAGTCTTCTAGATTTGGGCTGATCCATACCCAACCTCATTGTCCAACGGTGTTACCAATTAGTTCGGCACATTGTGGGCTGAATGGCCTATTCTATGTTTTATATTCTAACTCTGGTCTCTGTCGGACACAATGCCATCCCAAAACGTTCCGCAGTCTTTTGAATGGATTTTCAGAATTCACTATCCTATAATCTGTTCACGTTCAGTGACGGGCATTGATGGAACATTGGTACTTTAATGTTGTCGACAGGCTGTTGAGCTGTTTCATGATCTACAGCATATTCTGGGTTACTGTAGCAACTATGCTGATTATTTTTGTGTACGTGCTGGGTTACCCTAGCAACTTATACCTCTTTGGAGGCCAGGAGCATTTTATATTTATGCAACATTGCACGCAGTTGAGCAGCACCCTTCCCATACATCAGAGGCAGACAACGACACAGGAGAATCAGTCCTCACTGCATTTCATTTCCAATTGATGCTGCTGCTGATCCTTAAACGCTTACATACCTTCCTGACATACAGTTACTCTCTCTGCCCTGAAGGCTGCATATGTGGAATTGTGTAAGATCAGTATAGCTAATGATTGATCAGACCACTGAGTTAGGTGGCATGCTAGTGTAATGGTTGGCGTAACTCTTATTACCAAGCAAGCAACCCGGGTTCAAATCCGCCACTGTCAGTAAGGAGTTTGTACATTCTCCACTGCCAGCATTTACTTGTTTAACATTTTAAAAATATTCTTTTATCAAACATGGTCTCAAGGTATCTCAATTAAATCTCAAGGTAGTCTATTGTGACAAATACATACTTTGACAATAAATTTAGTTTGCACTCTTAATCTTTGAGGTGTAGTCTCACACAGCAATATACAAATTGTCAGAGGACTTCCTGACTGACAGTAACGGCCATCAGCTGTCTTCCTGACTGCTTGCTCTATCTATGCATATATTATGATGCTTCTAAATACAACCACTTGTTTATGAAGTTCTCTGAGAGGATGGCACAGTCACGGTTAGTGTAGTGCTCTAATAATTCCTGCAGTTGTCTGTAAGGAGTTTGTACATTCCCTCCATGACTGGGTGCTTCAGCTTCCGCTCACATTACGAAGACATATAGACAAGAAGATTAATTGATCGTGTGAGTGAAAGTGGGCAGCATGAGCTCGTTGGGCCAGAAATGTGCTGTATCTCTAAATCTAAATGGAAGACACTTGATGGAATGGTATACAATACTGCACTTCACTGTATGTTTCAATGTATATGTGACAAATAAAACTGATGTTTAAAATCTGTCTACAGCACAGAAACCAGCCTTTGATCTCGGCTGGTCTCTGCTGGTGTTTAGGCAGTGCACACACTTCACCCAGACTGCCAGCACAACTGTGTAACTTTTTCTCTCTTTTGGATTTGCATATTTCCCTTTAAATCTGTCTACAATACTTGTGTAGTCCAGTCTCCAGTCCTTGTAGCAAAATCAAACCAGAATATACTGGAACACTCAGCAGTTCGTACGTGATCTGTCCAAAGAACAGGAGTCGGTGTTTCAGGTCAAAAACCCTGCACCAGTCTACCCACGAGTGAAAATATGTCTTCTGTCACTTTCTTATATTTAGAAATTCCAGAAAATATGGGCACATACTGTATACCCTATGTTGAAACTGGCAAACCATTTTGTTATCTGAGGCCACCACCAAGTTCACACAAGCTTCTTTTGTCCGACACAGAACTGTTCTAGCCTCTTCAATCTTATTGGTATGGAAAACATCTAAATCCTGTTGTCAAGCATCCTTCTAAATCTGACACCTCCGAAGTCTAAAATCCAGATCTTGGCACAGTCCTCAAGTTTAAATAATGCCTGCTTTTCCATTCTGGCCCTCTAAAATCAAACCTCTTCATTAGCTGCGTTTCTTTGACTTTGTTAACTTGTGTATTTCCCCAACTCTTAGACCATTGGACATAGGAGCAGAATTAGGCTATTCAGCCCATTGAGTCTGCTACACCATTCCATCATGGCTGACTTATTATTCCTCTCCACCCCATTCTCCTGCCTTCACCCTGTAATGTTTAACACTCTGACTAATTAAGAACCTATCAACCTCTGCTTTAAGTATACCCATTGATTTGGCCTCCACAGCTGTCCGTGGCAATGAATTCCACAGATTCACAATCCTGTGACTAAAGAAATTCCTCCTCATTTCTGTTCTAAGTGGACAGGTTTGTATTATAAGGCTGTGCCTCTTGATCCCAGACTCCCCCACTATAGGAAACATCCTCTCCACCTCCACTCTATCAAGGTCTTTCAATAATTGATCGGTTTCAGTGATATTCCCCCCCCCCCATTATTTTAAACTCCAGCGAATACAGGGTCAGAGCCATCAAAAGCTCAAACGTAATTCTTTTCATTCTTAGAATCACTCTTTTGAACATCCTCTGGACTCTCTCCAATGCCAGCACATCTTTTCTGAAATAAAGAGCCCTAAACTGCTCACAATACTCAATTGCAGTTGACTAATGCCTTATAAAGCCTTAGTATTGCATCATTGCTCTTATATTCTAGCCCTCTGAAAACATATGCTGCCACCATATGGCCTTCCTGACCATCGACTCAACCTGAAAAGAAGGAGCAGTGGGCCAAACGTAGGCAGCTGGTACTAGTGGGTTGGATGTTTTAGTCAGCATTGACTGGTTGGGTTGTAGGGCCCATTTCCATTCTGCATTACCCTGGACCAATGTCATCAAATCGGCTTTACAGGTAATTTATCTCCTTGCTGCTGGAGGCAATTTGCATTGTGTGAATTGGCAGCGGGCCTCCAGTGATACAGCAGTGACTTTTCAAGATTCAAGACTCAGCAATGTCATTCCCAGTACATATGTATAAAGAAGAACGAAATAATTGTTACTACGGAACTGGTGCAGCACAAAAAAAAACACAATATGCATGAAGAATACCATAATAATTTAAAAAACACAACCAATATACATAAGAGAGCCTACATTGATTGTATGTCCATCAAGTGACACCAGGCACAGGTGTGTCTGTGGAAATGATAAAGAAGTAGCGGTAAGAGGTGGGTTATTGGGTGGAGGTGTTGATCAGCCTTAGTGCTTGGGGAAAGTAACTGTTTTTGAGTCTGGTGTTCTATGTGTAGACTGCGTTGCCTCCAGCCTGATGGGTGTGGGACAAACAGTCCATGAGCAGGGTAACATCCTTCTTGATGTTACCGGCCCCTTGCTGGCATCTTTCTGTACATATGTCCTGGATGACGTGTATGCTGGTCCCATTGATGCATTGGGCAGTTTTGACTTCCTCTTTTAAAGCCTCACTGTCATTCATGGAAGTCCTTGTGCAGAACACCCTAAAGGGTAACCTGCATGTTGAGCTGGTGGTGAGGAAGGCAAATGCAATGTTAGCATTCATTTCAAGAGGTCTACAATACAAGAATAGGGATGTTATGCTGAAGATTTGTAAGGCACTGGTGGGGCCTCACCTTGAGTATTGTGAACAGTTTTGGGCTCCTCATCTAAGGAAAGATATGCTGGCATTGGAGAAGGTTCAGAGGAGGTTCACAAGGATGATTCCAGGAATGAAAGGGTTATCATACAAGGAATGTTGGTCTGTACTCATTAGAATGTCGAAGGATGAGGGGGATCTCATTGAAACCTTATGAATGTTGAAAGGCCTAGACAGAGTAGATGTGAAAAGGATGTTTCCCATGGTGGGAGAGTCTAGGCTAAAAGGGTACAGCCTCAGGATAGAGGGGTGTCCAGTTAAAACAGAGCCACGGAGAAATTTCTTTAGCCAGAATTTGAGGAAGTTATTACCATGGGCAGTTGTGAAGGCCAGGTCATTGGGTGTATTTGAGACGGAGATTGATAGATTCTTGATTAGACATGGCATCAAACGTTACGGAGAGAATGCCGGGGAGTGGGGCTGAGGAGGGGAGAAAAGGATCAGTTACAATTGAAAGGCTGGATCAGAATTAATGCGCCAGTGGTCTAATTTTGCTCACATGTCTTATGGTCAAAGTGCAGTTTCAGTACCACGCAGTGATGCAGCTTGTCCGGATGTTCCCGGCTGTGCACCTGCAGAATGATGTGGGTATAGATGTGCAAAGTCGGGCTACCTTCGGCCGCCTCCTCATTATTGTGAGGCATTCTGAGCGGCCAAAGGTACAATAGAAATGTAGCTTCTTCCCTCTGCCCTACTTCCTGCCCTAGGGTATTTGAATAAGTCCCTCCATGGCACAGCAGAAGCTGTTAAACGGTAACTTATTACCTTCTGTGTTTGTGGAATCTTGTCAGGTTTGTGTAAAGAGTTGCAGTAGCGATTTCATGGTGCATAATAACATAACAAATAGAACAGGCGTAGACCATTCAGCATCTCGCGCCTGCCCCACCACTCAATGACATCAAGGCTCACCTTAAGGCAGCACAGTAGTGTCGCGATTAGCATGGCGCTATTACAGCTCAGGGCGTTGGAGTTCAGAGTTCAATCCCAGCGCAGTCTGTATGTTCTCCCAGTGATTACGTTGGTTTCCTACAGGTGCACCGGTTTCCTCCCACAGTCCAAAGACGTACCAGTTAGTAGGTTAATTGGTCATTGTAAATGATCCCATATTAAGGCTAAGGCTAAATCGTTGGCAAAGGCTAACTGCTGACGAGACATCAACCATTTCAACTTCACCACCCCTCTCTCCAATTCCATTGGTCATTGTAAATTCTCCCATGTTTAGGCTACTTTACTGAGGCTGAGCAACATCTATCAGACAGCTCCTTTTGTTTACCCCTTGAACAGGATCCCACTAAGGAGCACAGGGCCTTTGACTCCCACCCCATCACTGACCTTATCAATTCTGAGGATCTCCCATCTACTGCCAGCAACCTCATAGTTCTTTCACCCCACACCTCCCGTTTCTACTTCCTACCCAAGGTCAACAAACCTGTATGTCCAGATAGACCCATTGCTTCAGCTTGTTCCTGCCCCACTGAATTTATATCTGCATACCTTGACTCAGCCTTATCCCCCCTGGATTTAGTCCCTTCCCACTTTATAACACTTCACACACTTTTGATCTTTTCAATGATTTCAAATTCCCTGGCTCCAAGCATCTTATTTTCAGCATGTATGTCCAGTTCCCATCCCCCAACAGGAAGGCCTTAAAGCTCTCCGTTTCTTTCTGGACTCCAGACCCAACCAGTTTCCCACCACCGCCGCTGTCCTCCATTTAGTGGAAGGTGCGCAGCAGCTTTGAATGTCCTATGGACATTGACCTTAAGATCTCGCTGATCCTCCACGCTGCCAAGAGTATTACCATTAATATTATAATCTGTCTTCAAATTTGACCTACCAAAATGAACTTGTAAAAATGCTATCCTCTTCTCTCAATTCCTCCATCTCCGCCACATCTGCTGTGAAAATGAGGCTTTTTGTTCCAGAACAGCAATGTCCTTCTTCAAAGAAAGGGGCTTCCCTTCCTCCACCATCAACGCTGCTCTCAACCACATCTCTTCCATTTTGCGCATATCTGCCCTCACCCCATCCTCCCGCCACCCACCAGGGTTAGGTAACCTCTTGTCCTCACCTACCGCCCCACCAGCCTTCGTGTCCAACACATAATTCTCCGTAACTTCTGCCATCTCCAATGGGGTCCCACCACCAAACATATCTTTCCCTCTTCCCCACTTTCTGTGTTCCACAGGGATTGCTCCCTGCACAACTTCCTTGTCCATTCATCCATCCCCACTGATCGCCCTCCTGGCACTTATCCTTGCAAGCAGAACAAATGCTACACCTCCTCCCTCACTACCATTCAAGGCCCCAAACAGTCCTTCCAGGCCTTCCAGGTGAGGCGACACTTCATCTGTGAGTCTGTAGGGGTTATCTACTGTATCCAGTGTGGCCTCTTGTATGTCAATGATACCAGACGTAGATTAGGAGACTGCTTCGCCGAGCACCTATGCTCTGTCTGCCAGAAAAAGCAGAATCTCCCAGTGGCCACCTATTTTAATTCCACTTTCCATTCTCATTCCAACATGTCCATGCATGGCCTCCTCTACTGTCATAATGAGGCCACACTCAGGTTGGAGCAGCAACACCGTATATTCTGTCTGGGTGGTCTCCAACCTGATGGCATGAGCATCAATTTCTTGAACTTCTGGTAATGACCCCCCTCCCCCTCATTCTCTATTCCCCATCCACTTTTCCCTCTCCCACCATATCTCCTTGCCTGCTCATCGCCACCCTCTGGTAATCCTCCCCTGTTTCTTTCTTTTATGGCATTCTGTCCTCTCCTATCAATTTCCCCCTTCTCCAGCCCTGTACCTCTTTCACCAACCAACTTTCCCAGCTCTTTACTTCACCCCTCCCACTCCCAATTTCTCCTATCACCTTGTGTTTCTTCCTGCTCTCCCCTCACCTTCTAACTCTGACTCCTCATCTTTTTTTCAACAGTCCTGCTGAAGGGTCTCTGTCCGAAACGTCAGCTGTACTCTTTTCCATAGATGCTGCCTGGCCTGCTGAATTCCTGCAGCATTTTGTGTGTGTTGCTTGCATTTCCCTTGTTTGTGGTTAAATTGTTGAGTTGCTTGAGCAATGGCCCCAAGGGCCAGAAAGGCCTGTTCCTCAGTGGCATTATCTAAGGTATGGCAGGTATGGCACGTGTCCTGGACGCGACTTGAAGGGGTGGGGGGCACTGAGCAGTTTCTATTAAAGTCAGACAAGCCATCTTCGGATAGCAAAAAAAGAATTTTCTTCAGATGTATGATCTGTCTTTGATTATCATGGGTGAGAAGCACTAAGATGGCCTTATTTCAGAGCATTGTGTACGAAGACCATGAAACGTTTCTTCACGAAGAAGAAGGACAGTGGAGCTGAAAGATGTCAGAGATGAAAGAAACGAATTGCTGATGAAAACTTGAGAGATGCCGGGTTAACAGCTAAGGAGGAAATCGAAAGAGTCATGAAGGGAACACTCGACCGTCTTCACAGAGAAATGGACGAAAGGTTCGCTCGTTTGCATGACACTTACTTCTCGATGTCGAGGGACTGTGTTATGGTGCCGACAGTAATGACCTAAAGAAGAAGTGCAAAAGTTTGGGTGAATTGTACAGCTCTGATGTTGATGGACAGCAGCTATATGAAGAAATTTTAGATCGCAGAATGTTGCTATTAAGGCGGGTCAACATGAAAATATCAAACCTGAAGAGCTTCTTGAATTTATTGTTGGGTATGGAGATAAGAGCGTCTTCCCCAATCTTCGCATTGCTATTCAGATAATGCTAACCATCGCAGTTTCCATTGCCAGCTGTGAGAGATCATTCAGCAAGTTAAAACTAATACTTTCGTATTTGAGAGCCTCCATGGGTCAAGATGGACTCTGTGATCTTGCTCTGCTGAGTGTAGAAAGAGAAGAAACTGAAAAAACTGACTTTCATCACATCATAGACCAATTTGCATCAGTGAAAGCAAGGAAGGTGCAGTTATAATCTTCATGTAGTGCCATAATTTGTTAATTAAAAGATTAACGAGCTTGACTTGTATTTTTGAGCTGATATTATGGTAAAGTTATCTAAAAGATGGGTGTCAGATGTTTGGACAGTGGCGCAATTTCAGTGCTTGCCATGGGTGCTATTTTCCGTAGATACACCCCTGCTGTTCCTCACTGTAACTCTGCCAGCACATCCTTGGGTGTGTTGGTTAATACAAATGACACATTTCACTGTGTGTTTTCATGTAAATATGATAAACATGAATCTGAATCTATCTTCCTCATTTATGTCCCTGTCTAGTTATCCCTATAACATAGAGATTTCACCATCTCTTCCAGCAGTGAGATCCAGATATCAACCCCTCTCTGTGGGGTGGGGGAAGATTTTCCCTTCAAATTCCCTTTCAAGTTCCTTCCACCTCTCCTCATGATGGTCTTTGTTGTCCTCCAAGCCTTTTGTCTGTCCTGTACAGAAAAAAGTGCCCTCATGTTGGAGTTGAACAGTGAACTTAGCACACCCTAACAACTCCTTACTCCTTGTTTTGATATCCCTGCCATGGGGACAAAAAGGTTTTGACAGTTGTCCCTATGTCTGCCTCTTGTATTTTTGTGTATTTTTTTTTTGGCGTGTGGCTGCATGTGTGCAAGTCTGTGTGTGTGCGCGTGCACGGCTGTGCGTGTGCGTCCGTCTGTGATGACATCTTTTTCATGGCTTTTACAAGGTGCGGAGCGAGAGAGAGACTGTGTGGCACGCCGCTCCTCACACAGCCATTTCGCAGTGTTCTTCCCTTTATTTTTTACGAGGTCGAGTTGCGATCTCGACACTTAATCCAGCGCGGATGGAAAGTGTACTCAGAAGCGGACCCGACTGGTTTTGAACCAGGGAACCTCCGTTCCCGGGTCTGGCGCCGATGTCGTTGCGTCACCAGTCGGCTTGTGTACTTCTTTATGGAACTGATTCCAAACCTGATAAGCTCACTCTAAAACACGTTCACAGTAATATTTATTTACTTATTTAGTATTACTTGTAATTGTTTTTTGTTTTTACAGTTTTTCATCTTTTGCACATTGATTGCCAGTCTCTTCTGAGTGTAATTGTTCATTGATTCTATTGTATTTCTTTGTTTCACTGTGAATGTCTGCAAGGAAATGAATCTCAGGGTAGTACATGGTGGCATTTGTGTCTCTTCTTAAGCCCATCACCCCTGCTGTGGCATAGGCCACCGAGGGCAGCTTGACAGACTTCTCTGTTCTGCACTGTCAGTCCTGTGGCTTCTGATTTCACCACACAACTTTGTATATCTTATTGACAAAGGATCTTCCCCTCTTAGGGATGAGGTCTTTGGAGCTTCTACTGTTATATCTGTTGCTCTGGGTTTTTACAAGATGCCCATGCCCAACCCTCCCCCTTTGGCACACAAGCTTAAAAGTTCATATATGTCACCACATACACCCTGAGATTCATTTTTCTGCAGGCATACTGAGCAAAGCTATAGAATAGTAACTAT